>NW_028297098.1:6047298-6418516 GCF_055798465.1 Pogonomyrmex barbatus
GCCGAGAAGCGGTGTTAATAAAAATGGATACTTCAATACTCTTATCATGGAATGGCATCGCGGGAAGCGGATAAAGCGGAAAGGACTCAGTGAAGAAAGCTGAAATTTCAATCGATTCGCGCTCGAGCGAAGAATGAGTAAGGATGAAAGCAAAAATTGCCAAGAGAATGAAAGATCGCCAACGTGTATGGAAGCCCAGCGAATAAGAAGCACACGCGAAGAAGGAAGATCAGAGTCATCCGTGAAATCATATTCTACCGTTTTTTCCTAAGCAGGAAACATCGGACAAAAGTATTTTGCGTTCAACTCCCCCGTCACGCGTTATTTAATTTATTTGTGAGTATTGTAGAGGCAAAATCAGGGGAATCTTGTTACGTATGTTTATTCTTTCGAGTCCCTTGCCTCTCGTCGCCGCGCGACTCATATCATTTTTCACAAGTCACGAGTTATTGCGTTTCAGCACATTTTGGTTCCTATTTAGATTAACGCGTACGCATTAGAGTCGAAAGTGCGTGCGCAACCGCATTTCATCCACGTCGCCGCGTCCATTATGTTAATCATCGATTAATTAACGCGATCCATTAGCGGCGCTCGTTTCACGGCGTTCGCGGCAGCCTCGAGTCTTTCTAAATGTTCCCGCAACGGCCGTTCTCTCTCGGCCATGAAGCAATAAAAGGAAGGAAACCGGGAGGCAGTGGACACCGTGAATGACTTACACCAACCACGGTAGAACACTAAAATCGTTCCCCCTCGTACTTCCGTTGTTCTCGCTTTTCGTCTCTCTTTATTTTCTCGTTTTTACAATTTTCCTCCATTTACATATACATATATATATATATAACCGATCGGGTTGTCTCCGCCGGAGGGATCAGCGGAAGTACGCGATGCGTCGAACGAGATAAAAAGCCGTTGCATCGCGGAAGATGAAACGCCGATTTTCCATATTCTCGATCGACTGGCACTTTAAGATGGAAGCTCAGTCGCGCTCGGACTCTTGTCGTCAGTTCGATTCGAATATCGTATAGCGAATCGTATAGCGAAAAGACTAGCTAGAAGGATTAGAACTCGCAATCCGCAACGCCAAGTGCCAAACGAAACGAAACGGAAAAAAAAAAAATAAGGGAGACTTCACGGCCACTCCACTTCAGACGGCCAAGTGCGTAACTCGCTGTTCCTGAACAACGAGCTCTCCGAGGTTCCTTTCCAATTCTTTTTCCGAACTTCGAGCGACGACAACGACGACAACTTGACGGCAACTCGACGACAGACTCTTTTTCGGTGACTCTCTTCGTCGCATCGCCACGATGCTTCCGCTCGTCGCTCTCGGCAGAGTTTCGCGTCGTTTCGCCTTTCCAGAGGCAACAGGTCAATACACAGAATCCGCTTTGCGCGAGCGGACCAGATATCTTGATATTATATACGTACGACATACACGAGGCAACAACACGAGGGACACGTATGTATATGTATATGTATATGTGTATATATATATATATATATATATATACACACACACACATACAATATTATATATAACGTATAAGTACATAATACACACGATACACACGTATAATACACGTATATTTTTCTTCAAATAATGGAAGACAATATTTCTCCGCTCTCCATCGCGCTAAGTAAGGATAAGACTATAGCGAGTACACGAGTAATGTAACTCGAGTAATTCGAATCGCGTTAACTTCTAAGACTTTTAGCGACATGCGAATGTAATGCGCGTACGAGGAAAGTCGTGCGTATTAGCTGTTAAGACTAATTGACAGTATCACACCCGCGACATATGCTGCACGCGATCGGCATCACGTAATGAGCTCCTAAGAGAGTAAGAGATGGCGAGTTTTATTTAAGTTAGACTTAAGCGGGTAGCACTTACTGATGAATAGCGAATATAGATATTTATAAAAGAAAGAGAGAGAACGAGTAAGGAAAGGAGATCTCCTATAGAGGGGGAGTCTCGGCGTGCGAGCGAGAGAGAGAGAGAGAGAGAGAGAGAGAGAGAGAGAGAGGGAGGCAGGGAGAGAGAGAAAGCGAGAGACAGATACTTAAGAGATATTATTACGCATCTTTATAAAATATACTTAAGAGTTTGTGTGAAAAATGCGTCTGTGAAAAATGAGAACCCAAGATTGAGATTAGCTCATGTAACTCAAGCGATAAATTAGATTTAAGTCTTTAAACCGCGTAAGTAAGGAATTCATGAGAAGTATTATAAAAGAGAGTGAGAGAGAGAGAGAGAGAGAGAGAGAAATTGGCTTGGAAATTGGTTAAGAAATTGCAAAAGAAAAATGGATATTTAATTTATATGTACCCACTTGTAGAATACGTCCCGGAATCGACTCGACGACGGCGAGCGTACAGTTGGTGGCATTTTCGCGAGGATCTTCGTTCGTCTTGCCAGATTCCCGTGTAAATACGCGAAGTTCCTTTCGGATCGATATCTTTTTTTGTCCTTCTTTCGTTATTAAATTATTCATTAGAGTGCCGATTGCACCCGATCGTTTAGGCACTACTACCATTTCGCATTTTAGCCTGTAAAAGCGACTTCCGAATCGCTTAACCGCGACCGTAAGATATCGCCGCGCGATATTCACTTAATTTATTTCCTTTACTTTCTATCGTCTTTCCTTTCTGTTTCATATTATTAGTAGTTCATGTAAGTGTTAAGTGCGATCGCATGCGTCAATTTATCGCCCAAATGATCTCACGTCGACCGACGCCGACGAATCCCGAATATCCGCACGAATCTCAACGGTCCCTTTTCGATCGGAGAAGAATCGCCGTCGACGAGGACGAATGCGGGGCGTCCTTGACGAGGAATCACGTGAGAAGGATGTGAGAAATTTCGAGCAATAAGCGATTGACTCAAACTTTAAACTACGCTAGACTATTACGAGTATTACAGTAATGATAATACATAAAATACGTCGCGATACGCCGCTTATTTGCGCGCGCGTTTAATCGATAATAGAAGGATAATCCTAGATATATATACACAAACGAATACTCGATGCGAAAGGATTTGGATAATAATAAAACGTCGAAGCGAAACGGTAGAGCGTCTTAGGAGAGCGAGGGAAGGATCGAGCGGTGAGAGTTTCGAAGGATCCGGTCCTTCCGAACACACAAGTAATATTCTCTAGTGATACTATATACTTTAATATACCCATATAAATATATATGAACAAAAAAAATATATATATAATTATATACATATACCGTAACGCGTTAAGGATAACAAAACTCGCGAGTGATATTTATGACGTATTTAAGGGGATATTACAAAAGAGTAAGAGCGATCGTGGAAAGAAAAGTGTGAGGAAACGTGCGAACGAGTATGTTAAAAATGCAAATGTAGAGAGAAAGAGAGAGAGAGAGAGAGAGAGAAAAACGACGGACGAAACGAAACGTGACGAACGGTGACGAGAACGGTGGCAGAGACAAGCGCGAGGTACGACGGAGCGAGAACGATCACATCAGCTGAGAGGCGTACGTCTTGTTTCAGTTTTCATTCTCGGCGTTTCCGCGTACTCGTACGCGAATAATGTGCGGAATGGGCGCGTACTTACTTAACGAGCCTCTCCACCCCCTGGACAACTCCGCGATATCGGCGTAACACCCTGGTTCTCGTTCCTGTTCCGCCATCGATCCATCTACCTCTTTTCAACCTCCTCCCTGTACCTTTCCTATCTTTCTCTCTTCTTCTCACCCCAGGAAATTAAGCGGAAAAAAATAGACAAAAAAAAACGAAATTAATTGGGATCGAGGATATCCATTCGTACGGCGTAATGCACGGCGTTTTTTTTTTTTTTTTTTTCCGAAGGGTAGAAAAAGAGAGAAACATAGGGGCGCGCCGTTCCGGAGTTGTTCCGGAGAGAGTGAGAGAGGTGTACTCTTCGAGGCAAACCGGTACCGTCACAGCGTCTCGATGCCTCTCTCGATGTATTTATTTTCAAAGTTGCCTTCTGGAAGTACAGAAATTTTTGAGATTGGCGCTCAGCGAGCGCTCGACGGTACCGTTGCACGTTTTTTCGCGAGATTCTCTTCGAGTGCGAAGAATCAAGGGTCGGAACCGGCATAGTTTCGGTGGATTCAACTTTCGACACGGAAAGAAATCCCTTTATCTTGCTTCCATCTCTTCCTCCCCGCCACGAAAATGTTCCGTGTTTAAATGTAAAATCATAATTATTATCACCCTCGCCGAAAATTCTCGCTCGAAATTTGACCTCGCCGAAATTTCTCCACTGCTCTGTCACTCCCTGGTTGGATAATAGAATACTTCGCCTAGTTTCTATGCATTCTACATACGGGTCGAAATAAAAGCCTCAATCGTCTCGGGGAAGCGAATTCTTCGGGCGGATCGTCGTCGAGACTGCAAATCGGGACTACTTACTTACGCGTGTCTCGGGAATTTGGCGTTGTACGATCTGGTATTAACGGCGCGCGGGTCGTAGTGCTCATATCTCGGTTCGAGACGAAGAAGGAGCGGAAAAATTTCTCGTGGAATTTCAGCAATAAATTTAGCCGTACAGAGCGAGTCGTTTATCCGCGTCGTGATGCGTCGCTTGACGTTTCTCTGAACTATCATTTCATGATAAATGTCTTATCGTGTGTCGCCCCGACGAGAGACGTGACGATTTTACCGAGTACCTTCCGTAACGATTTTGCAATCTCCAGCGAGGCATCATGAGCTGTAATGGAAAACTTTTAATCTGATTCGATATCGCCTTCGATACAACTCGGAGGGTAGGAGCGGGAAGGGGTGGGAGGGTGGGGGGTGGAGTTGTTACACAATATAATGTCAATTTACTATGCGACGTATGTACAAACAGTTCGTTGCATTCTGAATATGCAGTCTGTGTTAAATTATAATTGTACGATCAATTTATAGTCGAGATATAGTCCGATCCATTATGGCTCATGTTTTAATTATCGCGATATATTGTAATGTCAATGTTAAGACACATTGCAAACACAAAGAGTCGAGAGCTTCAAGCTTTAGATACGAGATCGATAGTAGCTCGAGTAATGTTAATTCTTTACAGGACACAAAGTCGAGGGCGGTTTTTGAAAAATTAATTAACGCAAAATTCTATATCACGTAACATGCAAATTTCTCTATCGCAAAGTTTTCTTTTTATTCTTTTTTACGTTTCACGGATATACGAATAAAACTGTATGTAAATTAATACGAATTGCAATTATATCGATGTCCTATAAAGAATTAAGAAATTATACGCCCGCTGCTAATCGTCTCGTAAGATAGAGTCATCGTGCCCTTTATTTCCAAACTCGGAAACTTGCAACATCGTGAACTTTGCAACATCGTGAACTTTGCAACATCGTGAAATCGTCACTGTCGACGACAAGAAGAGTTCCACGATATTCGCGCGGCGAGAATCGACATCGATATTGGATGATCGAGCCTCGCCATGGTATTTATCTATGATCTAATATCTGCTCAGTAAGACAAAAAGAGATAACATCTCATCATCGTTGAAAATTGTGTCACCACCCTGGCGAAAGCCACCTCTCTTTTCCGATCAGCAGATCCTCCTTTCCTCTCCCTCTGATCTCTCCTGATTTGTTCCAGTTCCAACCCTCAGAAGTATGAACCCTTAGAGTATGTATACATATATATTTATACACATGTATACTTAAATATATATACATACCGTATATACACACACACACACACACACACACACACACACACACACACACACATATATATTTATATTTGTATCTCAGTTTGATAATTATGTATTTTATATTGCGAATGTTGATATAGTAATTATTAGCGTAGCTGGTATTTTTTGATGAGCGCTAACCACACCACTAGTTGTGTATGAAATGTAGGTGAAGCATGCTGGTTGATGAAATATCTCTCCTAAAGTCGTCATGTATCCCTTTTTTTTCTTTTGGTCCTCCGCGAACCTCTTCCTACTCGTCTTCCGCTTTTCGTATCACGATTTCGCTTCGTTTTCCCATCGACACGAATGTCACCGCTCGTGCATTCAAGAAGGATAAAATGATGAAATAGGAAGAGATAATAAAAAAAAAACTATCTGACAGTATATCTATATACGAACTGCCAGTATATTATATCTGGTAATGCTCTTGGTACTCGAGCTTCGCAATCGCGATCCTTTACCGATTCTCGTTTTATCGACAAATCGTGTTCTTCCCGCGGCTCGATTAATCTCCTCGCTTAATCGCGATCGGCTTGCGTCGTAATTCCGGCAATCGAATATCACGAGCGCATAATTCTTAATCCTATTGATTTTCTCATTCGGGATTCATTCAGTCAACGTTGCTCGACATTAATGAGAGATCTTTGACGAACTCGACGCGATACAATCGATCGTTGATGAGAATCAGTCTACCCGCGAGTAATTAGCGATATTTTTTATACTTTTGCCCTGCGTTCTTTATTTTTCTTTTCCATCCGATTACATCCTAATTTTATCCGATCCAAGCAACTTCCGCCTGATTTTGAGAAACGTCCAGACGAGGAACACTCGCGAGCGAAAGCTGTAGTTTCGGTTTTCTTACGAGAGGTTGATAATAATGCGGGTAAAAAAGTGGAAAAAAACATAAGGGAGAAAAGAGAGAGAGAGAGAGAGAGAGAGAGAGAGAGAAAGAAAGAGAGAATGTATGCATGAGAGGGAGAGACGAACGAAACCGAATTGCGTAGTATACGTATGATACACATCCCGAGCTCCTCCCAGAACATCTAATTGCGTAAGCGCTGATACTCGATACTCGAATCGTATTACTACTACTATTATTCATTATCATTATTACCGCCATTATCATTATTATTATTTTTATTATTATTATTATTATTATTATTATTAGTATTTGATGATAATTATTATCACGCATCAGCATCATTATTATGCTTGTCATTACTATATAATAATTATTATTATTATTATTAGCTTACATAAATGCAGAACACATTTATCGTATTACGTTACTGTGACACACGCTTAACTATACGCGCGAGTTACGCATCGCGTGCGTGTGCGAATGTAGTTCTCTCAAACATCTTTCTCAGTTTGACCAAGTTTTTCCTTTCTTTTTTCTTTTTTTCTTTTTTTTTTTTTTGTTCTTTCCTCGTTATTCGTTGTTACATTCCTACAGTGTGCCAGTCACGTACGTGCCATAAAAGAGATAATTGTTAGGCCGAGGCCTATTAATAAACGCGCCGCGACGCGCGTAACCGATTTGATCGCCGATTGCTTCCTGAAAAGAAGAGAAGAGAGGAAAAAAAAGAAGCGCCGCGGAAAATCCGAAGGGTGAGCGCGAGAGGGTGATTCGCCATGTAAAGTCACCACGAAAGGGGGAAGGGAGGAGTTACGATCGATGACAGGGGCTCGCACACGACTCGCGCTCGCGCCCTTTTTCCTCTCTGCCCTTCCGCCGGGGGTCGCGATTCGAAATTTGAGAAGACCTTTACTTTTACGTTATCGTCTCGATTTTTCTCTTTTTTTTCTACTTTTTTCTTTTTTTTCCCCCCTTCTTTTTTTCATTCTAGATCGATTTTTAGTCGCTAGCAACGTATATGGAAGCAGATGTAAACGACGTTCAATTTCTCCGATTTATTCGCGTTCCTATTTTGTTTGCCCTCGTTTCTTTTTCCGCTTGATTCTCTTGTTTTGACTTTTGCGACGCATTGTCTCGTTTTGCAGGAAAAAGGAAAACGTTGACGCATCATTCGCCGACGATTTTCACGTCGCGTTAAAGCACGCGCGCGATGAACACGCGTGTACCAACAAAACACACAAATACATAAATATATATATATATATATATATATATATATCTATACACGCATATATCCACACCTACACACAAGGCAGGAAAATATACGATATTAACGCAAGGATACGCTCGATGGCGCACGCCAAGAACAACAACACAGAACGAAAACGTAACGTAAAAATAGTATAGGTTGATGCCTAGAAAAATTGCCAATAAAGTAGTCGTTTAAAACTTGTAGCTAACCTCTATTTGTGTATATCTTTCCTTTATGTATTTTCTCACTCAACCCCCAACCCTCCTGCCCTTTATATATACATATAATAATATATAAATATATATAAATATATTTATATATTATATATATATATATATTATATATATATATATATATATATATATATAGTTATAGATCTCTCCGAGAATACTCCTCGATCTACATTTGCGACCCATTCCCTATTTATTTATTATTGACAAACCTTGTATTTTCTGCCTAACTTGTTGGCAAGAAGTAATTACATTAGTGCTGTATATATTTGATTATTCTTTCTATTTATATATATACGTTTATTTGTTCCTTCCTACTATCTTCTTAGTCAATATACATATACGTAATTACGTCTTTTATATACATATATTACATAATATAAAAGACGCATGTGTATGTATATATGTTTATATATAACGTATTTATACATCGTATAATCGGCCTTCTTTTTACTATTCTTTGTAATAATAATCATTGTTTTGACTTTTTATCACTAACGCTCGACCAAGCGCCTGTGTTTTGCGCCCCGGTAGAACACGCGGCGTCGCGCGCCCCGCGGAGGTGGCAACCCGCTAATTGGTAAATTAATATTAAATTGTAATTAGTCTCGTTAACCCCGCTGGGCGCTCGTTTCGAGCCGCTCTCTGGTTGGTCCAAACTCTCGTGGCTTATTCCGTGCGCGTTCTCATAGAACGAGAAAATGAGATAAAGATCATTCTCGAAATCGAAATCCGAATCGAGATACGAGATACGAGATCGTTTATCAAAACCTAAATCTCGAGATACGAGAAGTGGTTTATCAAAATTTTGTGAAAATAAACATTTTCGCATAAAAGTAATATTTTCACGTGTAAACGATATAACTCTATGATGTTAACGAATTTTTTAGCAATTGTTTTTAAATTTAATGAAAAAGATTTATAGCATATTTTTTAGAAGTTCCTAAAATAAAATTAAAACAATTTTCACTAAAATAAAATTTTTCTAATAATTTGTGCTAATTTGTGAAATTTGTGCTATATTTTGTATTTTCAAGTTTCGATTATCTAGCGATTATGCGATCGATCCGCCAAAGGAATATAAATTTGTACGATCCCTAGTGGGGATGTAAAATTCATTCAATCGCGCTGCTGAATTTATTACTTCGCGGCGTTATACCTTTGAGAGTATTGGACTACCTTCGAGGATATTTCGGATTTTCGAGCATGACTTCTCCTCTTGGAGAGTTTGTACTTCTCGGATATACGAGGAAAAATCAAAAACCCGCGCGGATCTCGTAAAGAAGAATATTACATTTGCTTCGGTAACGTCAGCCGACTTTCAACTTCGATATCACTTGTTGCTCTATTTGCTGTTTCGTGTGTACAGAGGATTATTGACGTGCACGCTATACAGCATGTCCCAAAATCCTGGATGTCTCTCAAGACTTCTTCTTCCTCGGACGTCGAATCGTCACCTTTCGCATCTCTTCAATTTTCAAAATTATATATCCTCGTAACTAAGTTCCGAATTAAAATTCACGTGAAATTAAGCGCATATGATTTTGTCACGTAATTTTTTTCTCCTGAAGTTTAATTCGTTATTTTTAATATAATGGAATTATTTAAATATTAAAAATATCTTATTTCCGAAAATAGTTTCAAATCGCTTAAAAAAATTTATACCTCGATTGTGATGATGAAACCACTATTGATTACGAGTGCATCACAGCGATTAAAGAGAGAGAATGAAGGAATTTAAAATTCTTTCCATGTCCGTTTCGGCCAACCAGAGAATAGCGCGCATTTTTTCTCTAGATAGCCATCTTGATGATATTATGTCTTCCTGTTCCCCCTATCACCCCTGACCGCTTTTAAATGGTTTAAAACAGTCGGCGAATTTGTTGTAGCGCATGCATCTTTAGCTAGACCACCTCTGGCGCACTCTAACCGGCAAGTAAGAGTATATCTCGACGTATTTAATTGACACTCCCCCCCTTCGTCGTTCATTTTCCCATTTACTTCTACGTTAAAATAACGCAGGTGACACTTGCTCACTTCAATCTTCCGCAAAATTGATATTAAAATTAAGAGAAAAAAAAATGTCTCCCCTTTCTGAGAAACGATATAGCTGTGACGAGGTATATTGTCAGTTTATTTAAATCTTGCAAGATTTTAATAGAAATAGATAATAAAATTCATATTTTTTTGTAACATGCAGTAACTCAGTACAGATAATATATTAATATTTATGTCAATGATTATTTCTGCAAGAATGAATTAAATCCATAAATGTGTAAAAACCAAGACTAAAGTGCTAATGAAATTTCAACTCAAAATAAATCAGACGGATAAATGAATGCGTAATGAGCACGAAATTGAAATTTTAGATAAAAGCGAGCGAGATAAATTAATAAACCTGTTTTCGTTATAAAAATAACGATAGTAACGATTGCGTAATCCTACTGCTCTTATTTTTATACATTTGATATAAGCGCGTAGAAAAATATAGTAATAATTCGATTTTATACCAGCAGCTATACGCGTTCCTCACACACACATTGTCCCGCGTCCTAGTTTTCGTATCTCTTTTTTCACTCCCCTATTTTCGCCCCCTAAACGCGCATCCAATATCCTTTAATAAGTGCGGATAATACATATCCATAACCGGACGACGCGCGTACATTCTTGCTACTTTATATCGAAGTAGATGTGTGTTCTACTAGCTTTTGGAGGCGCGTAGGCGTATTTTTCGTCGTGTGAAAACGAAATCACCCCTCATATCCCAACCTGAAAAACCAACCGATTTCTACCTACCTTACACTCGATCAGCGAAAGCGTTTTTATCGATGAGCGCCCTTTTCTTCCTCGCAATATTCAACAAGAGTATTTCGCCACGTTTTAATACATTTCTTTGAAAATTTATTTCTTACGTGTAAATTCCCGTAAAGGATTTATCGCGTTTGCGGGAAGAATAATGTATGGCAAAGACTTTTTCCTTTTCACGCGGCCGTTTACGCCGGGTACTACAATAGTAATCCTTCTAACGGCGAAATCGCGAGAAGAACAGCGGATATAAATGATTCATATCCCGACGAGAGGATGATGAATCCGCCCAGCGGTAAAACGCGTTTTTACCGATACGAGCGTGTTGGTTACACCACAGCACGGAGAAAGAACTCCCGAGTCCCGAGTATCGTTTTAGAAAAGGCAGAGAGAACCCGTTTCCCGAAAATGCAAGGGGAAACCAATCTGCTCCGCGAAGCGGCTGCATTTCCTTTTCATTGTTGCCCTTCACGCGAATACTCGTGTCTTCCCGGTGTGTGACCAATATCAAAGACACGGTTTATGTCAAAGGACGTAACACATATATATATATATGCGTGTGCCGTCTTGCCTTCGAAAAAAAGAGTGATCTCACGCGTACGTCGTGACGCGATCTCGTCAATCTTGTTAATCGTAAGTAGAGCAACTATAGTGAAGAAAGAAAGAAAGAGAACGCGCGAGAGTAATTAGCTGAATCGGGGTAACTCTAAAATAGATCGTAGCGAATTTTTTACCATCCATGTCGGTAGCGCGGATGATATACGCGCCTACTCTTTGTCACTTTTTCCCCCGCGTACACGGAGGGGGGGGGGAGGGGAGAGGGGGCAGGTGTACGGATACACGAGAGCTAAGAATATTCCTCGCTAAATGTGATAGTAGAGTGAGTCTATCTCTTCCGGCAGACGTTGTAGAAGCAATAAAAAGCGAGCCGAAGGCAGCGAGCTGAGGATTAAAGCGTAACTAAAGCGATTGCTTTACCCGTACGCTCATCCCTCACCAATCCCGGACTCGCTTCTTCATCCCCGAAGAAAAAAAAAAAAAGAAACGAAAGAAAGAGAGAAAAAAAAGGATCCTCTATTCGCCGAAAAGGTACGCTCGAAGAATCGAGGAGGTGGCTATTAATCCTCCCCTCTCTCCCTCCCTCCCTCCTTCACGATCGGCCCTTTTCCCCTCCTCCTATCCCTCGTATGATTTTTCGGGGGTGTGCCCAAAGAAATAAACGAAAGTATATACACCACCCCTTCCCTTTCGCACTCCGCGCTCCTTTCCAGGCGCTTTCTCCGTGCGATCATCCTCATCTCCCTCCCCCCCCATCATTCTCCGAAATCCCCCCATTTCTTGATCGTAACGACATAACCCGAGTGCCTTAATCCGATCTCTATGCCCATCTTACTCTTCACGTGTAACGAAAGAAAAGAAATGGATGGGAAGACCCCCTGGGACGCTCGCGATTTAGACGCATATTAATTTCTATAGGCAGTAGAATTGAGTGTCGATTGCTAGAGAGAACGCGAGAACAAGGCTGGCGAACCGAGGCGGCTGTTCCGAGGAACGGTGCAACACGGCGGAACCAGGTAAGACTATTTTTCACTTTTTTTCTTCTCCCCTCCCCTTATTTTTTTCTTTTGTTTCTTACTTCGATATTTGCCCTTGTAGATCTTACCTAGGCTTACGTCGAGCCGGTGTTTTTCAATCGAAAAGTGATTTTTCCCGCGATCGAACTCGAGTTGCGGAGCTCGAGTACCGAATATATAATTTAAAAAAAAATACAGACTCCATATTCACCGGAGAAAAATAAGTCTTTTTTTCTCCTTACAAGCGCGAGCGCGGAGGTTTCAATTTAATGCTTTAATTGTCCCGAGATACGAGATATAATTCATGGTCGAATTACCATCTATGATTCGTGTTTGACTTTGACTCTCAGTTTTGGAAATAGTTTGGAAGACACCGTTCTCGAACATTACGAAACTAATGTGTTTGGAGTATTGAAAGCATCGCATCCGTCAGAACGCGACAGGCGTCGCCGCAGGCATTTTACGCTCCGAGTTTCACGTAGAACCTTTGGCGTTATCAATTTGCTGAAAGCACACTTTTACATCAGTGTAATTACATACGCAATCGTGCGCGAGCATACGTACGCCAGATACTCGAACATATCTCTCGTATCGTTCACAATAAAATTGTATATCTGGTGTTTACTTTTACAGAAATAGAGAATCGCAATTTTCCTAATGCTGGAAGCGCCGAGTGGTCATTTCTAACCATTTCTATTTTTTTTAAATTAATCTCTCTTCATATTAATACTGCAATTTCGACTTGTTAACTTCCATCAGTTATTTTCTTTGTTCCAATGGAACTTTCTTGCAATCAGAAAGTTTTTAAATCCTATTTTTGAAAAAGAATATTAATTTAAAAAAAAATTGAGAATAATCGCTTCTAGTATTAATATACGTTGTATTCCCGATCGGATCTTTTAGCGTTTTTCGCGATGCGAAAGCGCCGTTGTACTCCCGAAGGTTGTAGGGACGGATGCGATGCCTCTTTATATAGCGAGCATTGGTGTTATTCGAATAACAATATCGTTTCCAGTGTACCTTTACTCCTCGCTGTTAATACGAAGAGAAGACGTATCACGTATTGTATAGTAAATGTCGCTCGTAGTATTAGCGATAGAGACTCGTCGATGGTGTAGGCGTAGTTATGTGCATAATTGCGACTTTTGGAGTTAATCTCTGGACAGAGTCGGTCTCGAAAGTCGTCGGATTCGCGATCGCGGGAAACGACTCGGGGGAAATCGGGATTTTCTCGAGGGAAGTTTCCCGCGTGAGAAACCTACTTACCAAAGAGACACATTGTGATAGATATACAAAGATCTCAAAGCGAAAAACCGTAAGAGACATGTTGTTGATTCGACGAAACATGTCGGTTCCGAGACTTCCTCGATTCCGATTCTGGACATTACGTTATTGACTGATACTCAGCGTGGAGACGATCGCGTTTCGATCGTGATTTCAAGAAGACGGAGACATCAGGGAAATCGCTTGAAGAAAAAAAGAGAAGGCAACATACGATTCAAATTCAAAAATCGCGCAAGTAGAATTTTCAGTAGTCTATGGTGGTTCAGTAGTAAAACCCGGTATTATATATATATGTCAAAATGGAATGTACGTTTTTTTTTCCCGCACTATTTATCGCACTTTGATGTAGGATACGCCGGGATGTTTGACAATTTTGTGATTCATACGACAGTCGATGGAAACGTATCGTTCCCACGGCGTTAGTCTACTATTATAAAATACTGTCGTGTCGGGGCTACTCGTTGATAGGAAAACGCCTGTATCGAGGCTACAACGAGGACGCACCGTGCATGTGTAACGATTTGTATATACTAACATATTTCTGGGCGGCCGTCTCGGGTTCGCGATGGATTTTCAATGGGAATCTGTGCCATACTGCATTCAAAGTTCCGAAAATAAAATTAGAAAATATTTTCTAGGGAAGAAAAAGTATCTCTGAAAGTAAATTTAGATAAAATAATATTTATTCTCGGTGACAACAATTTTTTTCTGTCTTTTGCGTTATTTCTTAAATTTCCATAGTTACGAGATTTCGAATACTTCATACGTTACGAATATTTACGATCTGCTTAAGAGGGTCTGTGTATGAATATATGAAACGTGTCATGATTGATGCATCCTATCGCGATGCGAGACGGTCGTGTCATAAGAGGCAGTGAGGCCTTACGTAATCGCATGTGTGATTTAAACAAATATATATCATTAAATATCTGTAATGGTTCATCGTTATTGCTGTCATCCAATACCACTGTCACCAATCATCTTTCATCACCATCATTCTCATCATCATCAGTACTGACACATTTACCAGCAAGTGAGATTGTTGAAAAAAAAAAAAAATCAATTTTAAAGTCTCGCGTGAAAGACGTGGTGCACTCACACATCGATTTTTACATGGGTGATGTGTAAATCGGGCGCAGTTCAATTTGAAAACATTCGCTCTCTTCCAAGAAGATGATTTTATTCATAACTCTCGCATATCGAATAATATTATGCTCTCATACACGATTATACTCGATCGTATAATGTTTTCAACGACCAGTTGAATAAAAATTTTTCAAAAATCAAAAAGACTCGACAGTATTATTAACGCATTAATTTATAATCAATGGTAAAATTTGTACCGAGGCTTTTGATCGAACGCGACAAAAATCTTTAAATTTCATTTAACCACGAGTCACCCTGTAAGAACGATGCGCGAATCAAGAATCTTTTTTGCATTTCACTCCAACAAAACATATACGAAAATGCTTCGGCTAGGAGGCCGCGAGACCGACGAAGACATATTGTCGCAATACGACAATAAAGCAAGAAAAGAAAAGAAAGAGCATCGAACACGATTGTGCATCGTATAACACGAGAGCGTGCACCATGACTGCTCTTTTACTTTTCGAGAGACTTTTTCGAAATGGGACCCACGCGTTTTTCATAGCGCTTTTTTAAAGCCGAGCACGCGCGTCGTGGCCGGCGTCTTGTTCTTCCAATATATATTATATACACACATACACAAATATACACGAACATTAACACATATACATTACGTACACGCAATTATATTTATAAAAACAAATATATATATATATATATATAAAATAGCTATATATATTATAAAAAAAATCAATCTATATACATATATATATATATATATATATATATACTAAACATATATCTACTTTTATGCGTATATAACGGTTGTATGATAATAAAGGCGAAAAAGCCGAGCGTGTGCTAGAACGTAGATATAGATTTCTCATGGGACGTTTAGTTTCTCGATTTTTTGTACAGGGCGAAAAAGTGTCACGTAATCGTTTTGTTAAGCGACGCTTTGCCAACGAGCCGACATTGCGCCGCTTCGTTCCTTTCGTACAATTATCTCGGTAACAACAAGTACTCCGTGTGTTAATGAACTAATAAGAAAAACAAGGATACTTCAAAGGCATGCAATATTTTATTCGCTGTTAAATTTTCATTGTTTCTTGAAAAAAAATATATTGCGTACATCTAAATATCCCTTTTACACAGAACGATCATTTTTCGAAATTATTCGTTTCGTGGATCATTTTTTTTTTTTAAGCGACCCATTAATCGATGTACTTAAACCAGTGATTGCTGTCATTCTGTTATACAAGATGTGTCTTAATAATATAATTGCCGATTAAAGCGGCACGAACTGTTATGACAATTAATACATTGATGGACGTAAATGTCCATGAATATTTATATATTGGATATCTCATTAAATATTTACAATTTAGCATTTCGCATATTGATAGCTATCGGAAGACAGATGCATCGCAGATTTCGGAGCGAGATCGTTTTAGTTAACGGAATAAAAGAGAGTCATGCATATCACTTAATTGAAGCAATGAGAGTTCTGATAATGCTCACAACACAATCATTGTAATTACAACTACGATTTCTAGATTATTCTTTGAATCTAAGTTAAATAATATAACGCGGTATAAACGTTCACAAGTGTATCCACTTATTTTTACAATTTTATAAATATTCATGCGAAATTGTAACTTTAACTCCGGAATTCGTAGTTCTGAAAAGTGAGAACAAGCGATAAATTCCAAAGAATAATTTCCTCACGTGTAACTCGCGAGTAATTAATTTCCCTGGCTCGCTATCTCGTTGCATTTTGTGAAAGCTCTCATAAAGTCAACAAAAAAAAAAAAATTAAACCGAGAGTCTCTTACTCTGTACAATATTATACGGTGCATGATATAACAAACAACTTTTATCATGATTTCAATGATAGATTTTTTTTTTATAAAATTTTATAAAAGAATATTGTGTTGATCATTTATACGATCGATAGATATAACTAATTGCAAAATTAAAAAATATTGATTAAAATTTGCGTGAGATACCAATGCAATTGATAAACATCTAAATTGTGATTACATTTTTATTACAGACTAAAATCAACGCGATGTCACCTCGATGTGTAACTTTATAAAACAAATTCTTTTTCGCGATTTCTCATAATTTTTCTACCTTGTAAATCGCAGATCCCACATTGTGAATTACTTTGTTACACGATGCTGACCGGACGGCGAATCAGTGCGATTTGCCTCATGACAATATTTGGAAAAATCAAAAAATGAGGTCTTCCAAAAAGAAGAAAAATACTCATGTATCTTCCGCAACAAAATAAGAACGACTTTATGTTGATTCTATCGCACCGCCTTACTACTTCCACGCGTTGAGTTTTTCGTACGTGATGAGCATGATAGAGAGAAGCATTATTCTTTTATATGATTCTCACACACTGTAAATACTCTTTTCTCTACAAGACGATGTAAATATTTTCCTCTAACATATTAAACGATATTTATTGGAGATGAGTGAATCGGTGAGAGAAAGAAAGAAAGAAAGAGAGAGAGAGAGAGAGAGAGAGAGAAAACAGTGAGTTCATTAATTTCATAAGGCATTATGAAACGTGATAAGTAGTAGTCGACACCGAATCTTGTGATCGGCTTTCGACCTATTGCTATTCGCTACGTCAATTTTCTTCCCTTCTATTTAGTTTGTCAAGATATCGAATTGATTATATTACGACACGCTTTAGAAATGGTGTCCTTAAGAGACCGACAGTCAACAATATATATTATACACGTATTACGAAAACTGGAACGAAAATATTGAGTCGGGTCGATCGACCTTCACATACGTGTCGTGTATCGTGACAGCGTGATGACAGGTGATGACCAGGGGTGAGATCCGCTCTTCGAAAAATCTTGTTCGTCGCGAGAGACGCGACATGAACGTCGATTATATTTCCGTGGGGACTGCCCCCCCCCGCCCCTTTCCTCGAAGAGAATGGGAAAGGAGAAGAGGAAAAGAAATGTGGATTGTGCGTTCGTGACATAACGAGAGAGACGTTTTTCGAAGATCGGATTTCGCCTCGGCGGCTAGCGTATACGTAGCTTAGTAGCAATATATCTTACGTAATAATTGAAAAGCTCGTCTTCATCACTAAGTATCATTAGCCCTGTGCGAGACATGTATCTCTGTTATCGATCAAGCACAGCCTCCAGCATATTCCTCCATATATTATATGCCATTGATTATTATTATCATTATTGTTCGACGATCGTCGCACGTTTTCGATATCATTTTTAATGTCGATTTGAAAAATGTTGTTGCCGAAAAAATGAAGAGAAATGAAAAAGAACGAAGACGCTCTTAAGAGTCGTGGTATCGAACGCTCGCGACGATCATACACACATATACATATGCAAAGACACTACAGTAGTTAGTTTAATTATTTATTAATTCGTTTGTCGAGACGCAAATCTATTCCGTAGTGTAAGTCAGTCGTCAGCAGGGAGACAAAGTTTGAGATTGATATTTCTGTATTTCCCGTATTTCTTTCGGAGAAGCTTCGATGTAGCGCCCGCTCTCTTGTCTAATCTCGTTTCACTGACAATGATTTCATTGTTTTCCTTTCGCGAATTTCGCCAAGTTTCCGTAAAAAGTTGTGGTCGATGCAAAAGTGACGACGGGGCGCGAAGTATTGGATCCACATGGTACTAACTATACTTTTATTTTGAATACTACTTCGATCGAGATGATCTGTAGTGAAACTCTTAAATAGTGTATCTACGAGCTGATAAACGTTGACAAAATGTTTCAAGAGAAATGATAAGATCATTGCCAGTAGAAAAACTCAAATTTTGCAACTTACACACAATGACATATTACATACACATAAATACACAACTAGAATAGAATTAGCTAGCTAGACAGCCGACTAGTAAAGATACGTAGTAATCACGTAAATAATTTGATTATCCGTATATATATATATATATATATATAGATGGGTAAGCGCAAAAGACAGTAATGACAGATTTAGATTTAAGTGGTAGTAGGATAATAATGAAGGCAAACACCGTGCAAGAGAGAAAGAGAAAGAGAGAATTATGAGAAAAAGAATAATTACCAACGTATTCGCTGCAGGTAAACACTGGTTACTGTACCTGTTGTTGTTGAAATCATTAAAAATACTCTTATTCCATGCTAATCGCTTATTAAAACTTTGTTCCTCCCCTCTTACCACATAATCCACATTTATAAGTGATCGTCCTAATAATTGAGATCAAACGTAAGATCGGAACCGGATCACGAAATACACGCCAGTACGTGCCAACCTCTTATAGTCTTTGAGAAAGATCTGGATTTAGTGAAAATTATTATTCATTCTTTGATGTTTTTTTTTTTCTTTGAACAATGAAAACTAACGCGAAAAAGACTTCTGCGAAATTAACTAATATCTTACAATACATAATTATATAATATCTTAAATCGCAAGCTTTTAATTTAAAATATTTCATCGATAATTTCAAATAAAGTTAAACTTAAAATTTTTTTTGGCTCATTAAATGTAACAATCACGCGAAGAATGTCAAATGTTATCTTTAATTGTACGTCAACATTTTAGGCGACGAATCTAAGATTAAGACAAGAAAAGAAATATTATACAAGCGCATGGTTAACTAGGATTTATTTTCCGAATTGAAAGTTAAAGAAAATTCCGCCTTTCATTATAAAACACGCTATGTAGTGATTTGATGATATAATTTGATGCTTACTAATATAAATTTTAAGGTGACAAGACATGCCTCATAACAGCGTTATAATTTAAAGTCAGCGTCTATTCCGTGAATCCGGAGTATTGTAGTCTCTTCGTAGATAAGTAGACAATGATTATATGTATATTTATGAGTCCTTCCTAGATTTTTTAAATATATATTTCACCAATAGCGTTTGGATATAAGTATCTACAGTGTCCCACCGTATATTTGAAAACCGTTGAATACTTGTCTATGTAGATGTCCGTTTGTTCGTTTATCGTATTGCGTTTATATATATATATACATAAATCCGCGTAAAAGGACGTCTGTTCCCGACGGATTCCACGGTGAAAATCCTTCGAGACGGAAGAAGCGTCCCCGAGACAGGACCGATCTCTCGATTCTTATTCCGGAAATGCGTCGAGTCTTAACGGAAGTTCGAGATCTCTCGCGATTTCGCACAAGACTCACGTCGCGACGTACGCCGGTCGATCGGTTCGCCGCGCCACGTGTATTGCGCGCGTGTATCATGTACATAGATATAAATATCAGTATCTCTTGCTGTTGTAGCTAATTTACCCCGTACATACCGGTACACCGTATCACGTATTACACTTCCCACCCTCAACTCTCCTTTCCGCCACCCCCTGTACCGCCATAGAGCCTCCTGCGTCCTTCGTTCCACACGGGAATCCGGTGAATCGGAGTAATCCTCCGGAGGAGAGAGAGAGAGAGAGAGAGAGAGAGAGCATGTATCTTGGCGTAATTACTTGACTTCCGACGAGTGATACAAGTAGACTTATGCGTAGATTTGACATGGCTATATACGCTAATTAACGGAAAGTAGAGGCACGCTGTCGCGGGTGCGCCGACAGGCGGAGAGGAAACGTCAGGGAAGGTGAGTTGCGACGTCAGGGAATTAGATCGTTACGTTCTTTCTCTTTTTCTTTGACATAATTTTTTTCCCCCGTCAACCAGGACCCCTCCCCAATCACATCACCCTCGCTCGATCAGATATCGATGAGACGCAAATTGCATCGCGCAATTATTCGTCGCGGCCGCGCTCGTGGCGTTATCGCATTTGTCAGAAGTCACGGAAGCACGAATTCATTCGTCATGGTTTGCAGATGATTATTCATAGCGACGATTTCGCCCATCTGTGACGCATGTAATTTTCATTAATTATTAATCGAACTTGTCCGGCCTGGAATTATTCTTGCGAGGAGTTCAGCCGGCGTGTTTTGTCGCGCGTTTATAATTTCAATTTTCTTGTTTACATCGATATTAGAACGTTGATGTTCCGCGTCAGAATTATTATGATATCTAATATAAAAATGCAATGTAATATACAATCGATTTCTTTGCCTTCGACTGATATCTTAAATGTCGAGTATTAGTTTTACTCCTTATTAAATCGTACGAAGAAGTCTATTGATTAATTGAAAATTATTCATCCATCAGATTTCAATGATTGATATCAAATAAAAGTCACAATGGTAGAATGAGAATCGCGACGGAGACAGATTTTTCTGGCACGTGAACTTGCTAACGATGCAATGGATCAATGGATGCAAATATAAATAGGGAAGCTGGCAAACTTAATTACAGGAATCTAACGAGACCAAAATGAGAGGAGATTTAACTTTTTTACAAGTGAATATCCCAAGCATGCACGATTGGGATTTAATCCCCGATATCGTTAATCATGATATGGCCTAATTTAGAAAAAAGATAACAATATCAAGATGAATTAGAGTAGAGTTTTGCGAAGTAAAAGAGTTTGATAGAAATTTTCATTAGTAGATCAGTAGATAATAAGTAGACGATTAGAAATATCTTAAGTTGAGGAAAGCAGCGTTTCTAGGAAATTCGTATCAGAAATAGAACAAAAGGCTATGTGATATAAATTAGAATCCGTAAGAATAGAGAAGCATAATATATCAAATGTTTTCATAGATATCTATAACCTTTAGACTCCAAATTTCATCAATACTTGATTTTCGATATCGAAAATTGCACGGACTTTTTTTTTTCTGCGTATCTATTTGAAAAATTATACAACGAGGTTCGATGTTCTTATCCGACGCGTTTATCCCCCGATCTAATCATTAATTTGAAATTATATATATTTAATTATATAAATATATATAATTAATGTAATGTATATCAACGCGTCGGAGTATTCATGCCTGTGATAGAATGTGAGATATTCGTAGCTGAATCTTTTCATGATCATATCGACAGAGCCAACAAAACGCCTATTACAGGAATTGTCATTTTTCATCATATTTATGAAAGCACCGAAAAAAAGAGTGCGGTGCAAACGAAGATAGCTAGATATTCGATATATTATTTAATTCGTACATATCTCCAAGTCTGGATATTATTTTGTGGTACCTTGCACACTTGGTGTGCGTTTTGTTCATAAGCGTTAGGGCAGCTAGTGAATAGACGAATGCTTTTTGTATGTTTACTTCAAGTACAAATTGTGCATATATATACACATATAGTATATGATCTATTTAAATGATGACTTTTATATTTTAGATTAGATATTACTAATTCGCGAATTCCCGCGATGGACGCGAACGGTAATGTCTCCAACGATTTCCCCCAAAAAAAGAAACTCCAAACTTTTAAAATGGAAAGTGAAGTAATTGTAACGATAGAATGTAATAGTGTAGTATAATCTCTTTGCTTGTGCGCGTGATTGTTTCCATTAGCACATCGACTATCGCGACAAAACGTCAATCGCGAGAGAGACAATCCAATAGAGAGAAATATACATATTGAAACAGAGAACCTTGAAAAATTCTTACGATGAGTTTCGGTCGGATAGTCGACGATGTTAATCGCACAGATCACGACATATCGAACCCTGCGAGGTCTTGGGCTCTAAGTGATAACACTTAATTCTCTAAGAGTGATATTGCGAGATCGATACTTTTGCAAGTTTAGGCGAAGTTCTGGCTGGCTGGATGATCAAGGGCTTTTTTCAAAATCGTATACAGCATACGTCGCGAGGGGAGGACATAAGTTACAAAAAAAAAGACACCCACCTACTCATCTACTTCTTCCCAAGGACTGCATTCTACAGCATTTTGCGCGACGGAAGAAGAGAACAACGAAGTGCAAGAGTATCTGTAAAGAGCGTCTGTAAATCACCCACGGGAGATATCACGGTAGCAACGAATCGACGAAACTGTTCCCTTCGCGGGATCACTTGATATCATTATTTAAATAATTTTATTATTAATGATATTACCGCTATATTATGTACATATATACATATACATATATTTTAATCAACATACGCAAACCCTCGTGTAAACCCCTTTATGCGCTCCTATTATCCTCTCTATGCATTTGTGAATCGCTAACGACATATTATAAAGTATATTTTTTAATTATAAAGTATAATTTCGGAGGTGCGTTAGATTTTTCGGTTTAAAAAATTTCTTAGAGGAAAACTTTACGAGCTTATGTGCATCGAGCATTTAACGAAAAAGCGAGCTGCATGAAGAATTCAGAAGATAGAACTCAATGTGTTCGCCATAGTCACCAATTTTCCTCTCTCATCATTGCTACCGTTTTATTTTTGGAAAATGGAATGGAAATGGAAATGATTAAAAATGAACGATCCACGCCCATCCATCAATTTTTCTCTTTTGACTTTCTACATTTAGATCTTGATATTCTATCGGCGATGAAAACGGATCTCCAGCTGAATAAATTCGCACAGGAAGGACGACAGGCTTCTCGGAAGGCACATATTCCATTAGGTTTGTACAATTCGAGCTGTCCGCTGTTGATACGCTGCAGAACGAACAGACGTGGAGGAGGTAATACGCGAGGGAGATGTGAGGGGAAGAGGGGAGATCGATATTGCGACCCCCCAGGGGCACGCGTTACCTACGCCCGCGTCAACTGAAGTGCAGCCCCTACCTCATTCTGTACCAAAAGCTGTTCCGGAAATTCCGTAACCTTTTTGTGCGCCGTTTCATCCTGTCCGTCTTTTTAAAAGGAAAATCGAGAAGTCCCGCCGTTCAATTGTTCACGCTGCCCCCTTCCCCTGTCTTACAACTTTTCACAAAAGAACGATCACGTATGGATTGAAAAGTATCGGCGACGTGCAGGCAAAGATGGAATAAATTTCTATCCATGATTTTATTGCGCGTGAGTATCTATATCCGTCTTCGATATATTCATCCCTTCAATTTTGAAATGGCTCCATAGTTTCGTTCATACGCTATACTTAGACTGGATATCGCTGGTCGGGAGTCGGAACGCCTTAAATGTCGTGCTGAAGAAAATGTCGTCTTGTTCTACAGCATCGTCCAGATCCTTTCGAGTTTTTCGTGTAATATATTCTCTTTGAATGGATCGACATTACTGTCTGGCGAGTGGCTGGTTCATTAAAATAATGAGACATGTCCTAAGTAGTCATACATAATTAGTATGTAGTATGTTATACTACAAACATCATCTTTTTTTATTTACTCTTTGGTTTGTATTAAAGATTATTTTAATAATTGAATAATTTAAAAAAATCCAGTGAAATTTCAGAATTTCATTTTGATAATATATGTAATATATGCATTGTTTATAGGAATAATCAGTTTATACGCAAAATCCAGAATACTAAAAAAATGATATATTTATCATGCTGAAAGAAAAATGTTAAATAATAAAATATATATCGTTAACAACAAAATAGAAAAGCCTGGATAGTTGCACTGTGTGAAAGACCCTGTAGCCATGATCGTAAAGGCTTCCATAGGGAATTCTCTTTGCTATTATTCCACTCGCGTTAGGTCTTAGAAGGCATGAGAAACATTATCTATGCAGAGAATATTATCTATACATTTATGGATGAAATTTATCAACACAACTGCAAATACCATCGTAAACAATAACAAAAAGGACAGTCTCTGTATAAAAAGAATACTTTTTTCGATAAAAAATGAGACAAGTTCGTTGGAAATACGCATGTAACAGAAGAGAGAGAAAGAGAGAATATTTTATATTTAAATAATAAAAAATTAATTTTATTGTTTCTTTTAGTACTTTTTTAATGTTCCGCACGGACATAATATAAATAGTATAACATTTCTGAATTGAAATATTTACCAGGATTAAAAAACTGATATGTGCAAAATTTGATTATTTTTTTAGGAAATGTTTAAAATGAAGACGAAAGATCAATTTTAGAGCAAACTCGACATACCGAATCTGAAATCAGAATTTGCTTCCAAAACTTTTCCGGAATTAATGAATAACGTCACGGCGGTTACTTATTGGTACTTGCGAGGGCACGCTCCACCTCGTTTCTGAAGGTGACGAGGGCGACGGCTCTATATCCACATAAGTCCGAGAAGCTTGCCGAGGATTTCTTTATCATTTTACCGCGGCGAAATATTCAATATAGCCGACTGCATTATGTAGCAAACTCGGACAGGGTGCTCGAGCGTGGGAGGTGACGGTGGAGGTGGTAGTGATGGAGAGAGAAGGTAAGACGTAGGGAAAAGTGGAAGCGAGTAAAAAAAAAAAAAGAAGATACGCCGTAGACCGGATCTGCATGCCAACTACTCCTCCACGAGGCATCTGACTCCTCGGCTAGACCACGTTGGTGATGCCTAACCACAGGCATTCCTCGACCTTACGTAGGGAGATGAAGTGCACGGATGCATCCGGAACGGAGAGATCCAACTATTATATTTTTCATTTTCATTTGTATGTAAATCAGTTTGGGTTCTCCCCGACACTTCTCAAATTTGTTGACTTTATCGAATTATATAAATGCCTTCCTCGAAAAAACAACTGTGATTCAAGGCGGCGTTGGAGAACGAAATATGTAAAAAGAGAATGATGTAGAAAAGAGTTCCTCGCGAGACGCAGAATGCGAATGTTAAGTATTTGATGGCCACGACTGAGGAATTTATCCTCTGTTACTTCATATTTTCTTTTGATATCCTTCCTTTTTTTTTCACAAAGTATAATTTCATAACTCCTCCAAAATGATTATCACTTTGTATTACTCATGTCTGCATTTTTTATAAAGAAAGTTTTATTTTCACTTTCGAGATTGGAATAGATTCCAAGACGGTTATCTAACCATTGTATAGAAGCGGAAACGAGAATGTTAGTTATATATATCGAATTAATTCGTGAAAATTTTACTACGAGACCACCCACGAAATTCTCTACGTTAATACTTAAGGAATACGGGAGAAAGGGATTCAGCCTCTCCCGTGAGAATTCTGGTGCTTTGCACCGCCGGAACGTATCTCAGGAAATATATGGGTCTCGTGCAGACCATCTCCGACGAGCGGTTGCCGAAGGTAGCTGAGGCGCGAGAAGGGGTTTGGTAGTGCAGGTCCGAAAATTATGCCTACGTGTGGGCCATCCACGAGACATTCGATTCCACCGTACGTGCGGAATAGTAGACCGAAACAGTCGTTGAAATAAAAATTTTATCGAGAGAAAACAGTTTTGCGAGCGGACAATATAGCATTTCGTATTTATGATTAAACTCAAGAGTAAATCCTGGTAAATTCAATTATTCCTGTCTTCCGATGAAGAGAGAAGCTCAAGGTAAGTGAATATTTTGTTAATTTTCATTGCGCAGCGACATATCTAAATACATACAATTAAATTCATAATAGTAGTAATATTTTCAATATACATTAATATAAAATTCAAATATTAAGAATTTCAACGATATCGATATAATTAATATTTTAATTAATTTAAAATCAAATTTTGAGAAATTAAAATGGAAACACTTATGCGAGTTTGTTTTCACAAATTTACATGCATTTTTAATGAGAAACGTAATTAAATATCTAAATATTCCTAATATCATATATTTCAAATATTTTTGTATTAATATGCGTGTTCGTGCAGATGACGTATTGAGAAAAAGAAGAAAAAAATAGGAGTTCTTAAGCTGCATTCTTTAGCATTCAGATATTTAATTAGATATTTAATGTTTTTTTTTATTTAATTTTTTATTTAATTTTTTTTTTAAATAATGAACGATCAAGTAATATGAATCGCGTTAATGTGGCTCACCTCCGGATATCTCTTAAAAGTTTCGAGTGTATAAAATTTAGATTTCAGGACTTGGCCACATCTGGATAATCCACCAAACATTTTGCGTTTCTGTAAAAAAAATATGAGTGAAGCAAATTATCATCAAAAAAGTTGATTGGCGGACGATATATATTGGCATAATTGTGTCGAACCTTTAATTCAATTTTTAATATTGTTACAAGGACAGAGCTATAATTTTCAGTTACACAGTCATCAATTTATCATTTGCGATGCGTTTTCTTACCCGAGGAAAATAAATAATTTGTTCATTGCACTGTCATACACGTGTTCTGACATAAAGTGATGAAGGAAAGAAATATGATCTGCTTACCCGGATAGAGCTGTTTGGACTGTAATGTTACGCTTGGACGATGTAAGAGAACGAATTTCGATAGATTAGTATATGTAAACCGAAATATGTACGAACGCTGACAAAATATATTGAATATGTGCCTCGTCAGAGAAATTGCACATTCCTCGTTTGTTAATCGTATCTCTTCTGTCAAATTTATAAGGTGACTGTTCTAATTATAAATCGCGTACTAATTTTGAGATCAGACTTACCCGATTAATGTAATTATAAATAAATAAATAAATATAAATATATATATAAAATTATAGATTACTTTTTATTTTAATTCTTGTACTTTATAAAATACTTCATAAAATTATTATATATTAAAAGAAGAAAGAGTAAATGAGGCAACCTTCTTTAATAGCTCCCTGAAATTATATAAAGTACTTAATGGATTATTAAATATTATATATACAAGATTAAATAATGTGGATTTGAATATTATTAATATTAAAGGTAGTTTAATATTTCATAAATAAAAATGAAAAATGTGTGCCAACTCAAAATTGGAACACATATATGCGTAAACATTTTTGAATACTCGTTTGCAATTCATTGATTATAATTTTTTTTTTAAACAATTCACTGCTTACATTAATGGTAATATGTTTTAATGATTGATTAATAAATTTGCATAAATAAATAAATCATTTTAATTTCAATTTTGACTTATAATTAGAAGTCACCTTGTCCTTAATTTATACGTGTTCGCGGCATAGATGGAGTAATTTGCAAGTTTGCGATAAAATTGTCACAGTAGTTGATACGTATCTAATTATTCTATATTTACGTTCATTCTTTTCTAACATTTATTTTGAAACACATAGAAATTCTACGAGGTACATCATAATTTGCAAATATATAAAACAAAAGAGAGAAAACGCTTTTTTTGTATTTGATACAACCAAGAAAAACCTTGGAATAAACAATTGATATTTGGTAAATTATTTGTATGATCTTCAATAATATAATTTTCACGCAATATAATATCTAGTCACGCTTAATATTTAATCATGAAAATCTTGTTAAATTATAAATATTTACATAATAAATTTCATTTAAAGACTGAAAATTCTAATTTAATAATGTATTTAATTCTGCACAAATAATAAACATTTTCAACATGTTATATTTATACATTTCACGTTTAGCAGAATATAGTATAGTAAAGCATATCAAAATAACTCTTTTATAATTTTAACCCTAAATATTTGAAAATAGTGATGTAAAATATCATGGAGATAAGAAAGATGCATTCAAAAGAAAAGATATGTGAGATACGATTTTTTTCTTTTCTTGAAAAATTTTCCAAAGTTAATTTTTTGTATTATTGCGACTTGGACGTATATGGAAAACGTCAGGTAGATGTCTAATTAGTAATTATTTTTAAAAACGAAAAAAAATTACTCAAAACATCACGTAAATTTGGAGTATCCCGTCGCTTATCAGTCGACTCGATGGTATTTATCGGCATATTCAAATCGAAGTACAGCCTACAAATAGCGACCTAGATACCTGGCATAGATTTATGGAAAATGTAACACCACAACAATTTTTCCTCGCGAATATCATCAAGAATAAACCGTGTTACAATCATGAAAACGTCTTGTTTTCTCTAGGGAAAAGAAAAAAGAATCTCTTATTTTGATACGTGGAGAATCGACATGGCATTACCAATTGGATTTTTTTATGTAATTGCGAGAGAGAGCCGCTGACAACGAAGACGAAGAGAATTATTCAGGACGCAAGGATAAAAACAGACGTCGCGATGGAGGAGAGCTATTAAAATATGTAAGAATAACGCGAACGTGACTGCGACAAGTGAGCACGTATATTTGTTCTCCTCAGAAATTTTTTTTTCCTTTAAATGTACATTACAAATTCATGCTGTTCTACCAACCAACATGTCTCGTTAAATTAGAAAGAAAATGCCGTTTTGTATGTGTATGTGTGTGCAAATTTTATTAAGCGCTGCAAACCTCAGGCTTTTAATTTAATCAAAACATCTGGCCTTCCATATAAAATTATCTCTATGTGTTTTAATGGCTTTTGGAAAAAATTTAATTCTTTAAATTCCGATTAAAAATCTTAATGAGATGTTATCTCCCGTTTCATAATCTAAAATTAAGTAAAGCCTTCAACGCTTATCGCAAATTGCTGTTCCATCAATTACCGCAAACTTCCATTAAATTAGAAAGAAAGCGCCGTTGTTCTTAAATTTTATTAAGCATCACAATTCTCTTCTTCAGACTTGTGATATTTAATCATAATAACTGCCATTGTGTTTTCAGGACCACGCAAAATAATCTCATACGTGTAAAAATGGAAAGTCTTAAATAAATAAGATTAAAAAAATATCTTTCATATTATTTTTTTTTTTTACTTAAGCGAAACCTTCAACGCATCATTCATTCCATCAACTATCACAAACTTCTATTAAATTAGAAAAAAAGTGCCATTGTTTTTAAATTTGATTAAGCCTTATAAAGTTCTCTTTAAATTTAATGAAAATCATTGCCGGCGTTTTCAAAACTATATAAAATTATCTTAAATGCATAAAGTTAATATTTAAAAAAATAAAATTCTTTAAATTTCGATTGAAAAAAAAATATTGAGACATTCTTTTTTTACGATCTGAAGCTAAGTGAACACAGATTATGCATGAAATTCTGCGTTTGCAGATTTCGCCTTCGAGACACAACACAATGACAAAACGTTTCAGCTGTTTACATACTTTATGGATATTATGGAACAAGAAGTATTTACCTTCGAAGACAGCGTTACGACACACAATCAACTCGTGTTTAATTCAATGCCCGTTGACATAATTCAATGTGACTGCGAATCAATGCGGATTACCCAATGAACTTTGATAACGTACGGATTAACATACGCAAGCAGTTTTCGAATTCGCAAACCGAGGATAAAAATGCGTTCGGCAAAATCTGATTGATAATCAAAACTGTTTTTAGGATTACGCGAATATTTCCCATTCCGCGAGCGACGAGTGAACGCAGGGGCGAGGGAGGAGGATCGCGGTGCATCGCGGCGCCGCGGCACGTGTGCATTGTACGCGAGCACATACGTAATCGGTAATTTCTTTCACGTGGCTTCGCCTCCTTCACACGCATCGCGAACATGCCGGTCATCGTCGAATTGCCACCGATGAACGACAATGACGAGAATCACTGTCACGAGCGCTCGAGTGACAACGTTAGCTCGGGCGGAATTTCTGACATTTGCGGCGAACTCTTGGCACGTGGAGTCGCGGCGGTGGTGGTGGTGGTGGTGGTGGTGGTGGTGGTGGTGGTGGTGATGGTGGTGGTGTTGGTGGTGGTGGTGGTGGTGGTGGTGGTGGTGGTGGTGGTGGTGGTGGTGATGATGGTGGTGGTGGTGTGGTGGTGGTGGTGTGATGGTGGTGGTGATGATGGTGATAGTGGCGGCGCGGCGACGGCGACGGTAACGGCAGTAGCGGTGGTGGCGGGTAGCGATGCTGCTGATAGTGGTAGCGATGGTAGTGGTGATGACCGTCGTGGTTGCGGTGGTGTGAGTACGAGATTTCGGGAAATTAAATGTGCGACGTCAGGGAGGTGGGAGAGATCGCCGAGAAGCCGAGCGAAACCGGGGAGAAGGTGAAAGTGAGCCTCTGTCGCGACCGTGGTGACGGACGGTGCATAACCTAAAAATAAAGTCTTTTTCTCTCTCTCTCTCTCTCTCCTTCTTTCTCTCACCTCCAGTCGCTCCCCACGTCCGCCTTCGCTGCATGCGTGGTCGCGCGCGCAGTACGCTGTGTGTCTCGCCTGTGGATCGTCGTCGTCGTCGTCGCCGCACGAGCGGCTCGTCGCAGTCATCTCTCTTCTCGTGATCGCGCACGTCCTCGCATACCTGCACATCCCGTTGTGCATCCGCACCGTCGTACGTCGCGTCCGCGTCGTCATGACCGCGCCGAGACGGTCGCGGAGGTGCTCGCTGGCGAACGAATGACTTCGCGGAAAGTCCGCTGGCAACGTATGGAGAATATGGAGACCACGAGCAACGAGTCCGGGGGCGAGCAGGCCGTCCCCGACAGCACGGTGCCAAGGAAGTCCTGGTCCGAGCTCCGCGCTGTCGTCAGCGATCTCAGGAGGAAATTGTCCGGGGTGTCGGCTGGATCCGTGCCGGGTTCCATAACTTTCCGATCACTTCCGGATGGCCGGTGAGGAAAACGTCGCGCCTGTTCAGGATTACCCAGCCCAATCTCGCTCTTGTCAGGATTAACGATGCGTCACTCTCCTTTTGCAGAACTAGAATCTATTTCCTCAGCACGCCGAGTAACGGCTGGGAGACCACTCTTTTGTATGTGGACATCGCGCACGCTGACCATGCCAACAGTTATCGGTTGCACTGGCAGCCTGTCATAGAAGCGAATTTCCAGAGGTAAACATCCTATTAATATTCAACATGCATCGGATTGTTATTCAAGAATAATTGAATCTGTCATACGATGATTTTAGTGTATCCAGTGCAAATAGACTATCAAAGGAAGAACAATTGTTGTGGGAAAGGAAAAGACTTGCTACGTGGGGTATAACCAGTTATGAGATTCACCCAGAAAGTGGGAAATTAGTTTTTCCAGCTGCTAGCAGTCTTTATCAATGTGTGGATACTGGATTTATGGTAATATCTACATATTATAGTAAATTGATGAAAGAAAGTGTTTAATCTCTATGTCTTCCCATTAGCCTGGACCTCTCTTCCCATCAGAAATTAGGATGTCAACGACCGGAGCAAAACTGTGTCCTCAGATCTGTCCTTGGAACAACGCCTTGATTGCGCACACATGTTCGGGAGATCTGTATCTATCTCACAGCATCACAGGATCTTCGGTTCGATTAACTCATGCTAGAAAAGGAGGCAGAAGTCTTGTGGACGACCCGCTTACAGCCGGCACTCCTTCCTATGTCATGCAGGAGGAATTTACAAGGTTGAGCCATTTATTATCAAATACTTACATGCTAAAAGTGTGAAAATTAGAAAATCTGTTCTGCATATTTTAGGTATATTGGCTACTGGTGGCAGCCAAAGTCCATGTTCGATGGTATCTATAGAATAGTATATGAAGAAGTGGATGAGAGTGACGTCAAGATATATTGCTTCCCTTCGTCGAATTCTGATGAGGTGGACGAATTTAGGTTTCCTAGAGCCGGTATGTCTAATGCTCGAAGTAACTTGAAAATGGTGCAATTCCGCCTGACGGAATCATTGCATATTGTCGACATCGAGATACTAGAACTTCAATATCCCCTTCATATCATGTTTCCATGGATGGAGTATATGGTGAGAGTCGGCTGGACTCCGGACGCTCAATAGTAAGTTCAAGATAAAAGTGACACGATACGTGAAACATTGTTAATCAATATAGGTGGATAATATCACTTTGTTGAAATATAGCGTTTGGGTGCAGTTGTTGGATAGAAAACAGCAGAAACTTGAGTTGGTTCTGCTGTCGATAGATAACTTCTGCGAGCCGACACCAAACACATACAATACAGAAAATCACTTTACACCCACGTCGCCGAGCGTCCAAGTGATATATTCCGAGCAGAGCTCAATTTGGATCAACGTGAACGACCTGTTGTATTTCTTAAAGTCCGATGACGCGAACGAAGTCAAATTTATCTGGGGGAGTGAAGAATCCGAGTTTCGACATTTGTATCTTATAACGTCCAGTATAGCAGGTTCACGATGAGATTATTATATTCATCTTTTATTTTAATTTAGTTGTTCATTTCTTTTTTAACGTACGTTTTAATTATAGGCTTAAGTAACGGAGTGGAAGAGCCTTTGGATAGAATGGATAGCATATTTCTTCGACCACGTATCACTTCCAAAGTAGCCCTGACACAGGGTGATTGGGAAGTGTTAGGGAAAAAAATATGGGTCGACGAGATTAATTCGATCGTCTATTTCTGCGCATTACGAGAAGGGCCGTTGGAACAACACGTTTATGCGGTTTCTCTGCGACGGCCGTTAGAAATACGACTCCTAACGCGACCTGGCTACAGTTACAATAATATATATTTTAACAAAGAGTGCACGATGTTGGTCACTGTTTATAGTTCCATTAAAACGTTGCCTACTTGTCAAGTATGTTCCTCGCAAAACACGCAATCGTGACATTTAATTCGATCAATAATTTGTACTATCTATTTTGCAGGTATTCAAAATATCACAAACCGATTGGACAGTGGAGAGCATATCGCTTACGCCTGTAGGTTATCTCCTAGAACCATCAGCGCCTGAATCTGAGTTGTTTGCCCCGGAAATTTTCACGCATAAAATCAAGTCAGGAGATACGATTTACTCAATGATATTTAAACCTCATAATTTTCAAAGTGGAGTCAAATATCCTACAATATTGAATGTCTACGGAGGACCCGAAGTACAACTTGTATCAAATACATTTAAAGTAGGTATAAGGTATTTTTTAGGAATATATCAATGTGTGAAACAAAGCATAAAAAGATCATAAAATATTTGCAGGGTTTAAGACATTTACGAATGCATATGTTAGCTGCTCAAGGCTATTGTGTAGTTTTAATCGACTCTCGCGGATCGCAGCATAGAGGTTTAGTATTCGAGAGTCATTTACGACGTAGAATGGGAACAGTGGAGCTGAGCGATCAAGTCGAAGTGTTAAAATGGCTAGCGGAGACCACCGGATACATAGATCTAAACCGAGTGGCTCTTCACGGCTGGTCTTACGGCGGATACTTAAGTCTAATGGGTTTGATACAATATCCTGATATCTTTAAGGTATGCGCGCATGTTACCATAGCATTACATTTTTTAAAGTTTTTCTTAAAAAAAAATTATTTTTGTCGCATTGTAGTTGGCCATTGCTGGTGCGCCAGTTACTTCGTGGAACTTTTATGATACCGGATATACCGAACGTTACATGGATTTGCCACAGAACAATCCTCATGGTTACATGGCCGGATCGGTTCTGACATACGTAAACAAGTTTCCCGACGAGGAGAATCGTTTATTAATTATTCACGGTCTTATAGACGAGAATGTACATTTCTATCATACTAGCCAGTTGATTAACGCCCTTGTGAAGATAGGTAAACCGTATCAATTACAAGTTTATCCTAACGAGAGGCATAGTCTGAGAAGTTTAGACGCCAGCAAACATTATGAGACGACTCTGTTATCCTTCTTGCAGAATCATTTATGAACTTATGTTCTCTCTATTTTTATTTTTGTTTCTTTTCATTGTTAGATAGTTCGATAATAATCGTTCCTCTGAGCAAAAGTTTGCGAGTTAAGTAACTGCCATTAATTTACATATAAATGTACACATTTAAATGTAAAATTTAAAAGGAAGAAACACTTTCAGATGGTCAGAATTCGTACTAGTTTCTGTATAAATTGTATCTCTATAGAGCTTTTTTAAGATAGTATTACACATTTTTTATGCAAGACATTTGCAACAACACACTGTGAATATATTGTATAATTAATTACAAGAATGAAAACAAATCTTCTATAGCAAGAAATTTATAATATATAACTTACAAAAAAGATGTATGCTGGATATAAATTTTCACCGATGCTGTCAAGATATCACAAAATGCGTATTAAATGCGTACGAAGTTTTCTTAATCAGCTATTGTCGAAGCTTATGATCGTGATAATATTGATTGTGATTTTTTTTCTAAGAGAATGGACAATACTCAATGTACTAACAATAGTTAATCAAGAAAACTACTTCATACGTTTGTTTCTCGGTTATTTTGCAATATATGATGAATCGTTAGACGATCGACATCTCAACTGTGACTATGTACATATATGATACGTGCAACACAGATTCCTCTTTCTACGAAATGAAAATCTGTGTTTCAGTGAGAAAAGTATTTGTGTTCTTCAATGTTGTGAAATAATCGTATATCCGATGGATAATTATTTGTCAATAAATAAATTGATTATTTTATATTTTTCATAATTATTGTAAGCAGTAATTAGTACTTAGTGTTAGTCATGTTTATAGTGTTATATATATTGATTAGTAAATATCCAAAAAGGTATTCAATAGAATATTTGAAAAAGAAAATCTAGCGACTATATTTGAGAATTAGAATTTAATTACATATATTTATCAAATTTCTGTCAAAAGTGAACTACTTCGACTTAGTTTTACGATTCAAATACTTATGAAGATAGCGTATTCTTTTTTCTAATTCTTTCCACTTGGTGGGTCTCGCGATTGGAAATATACCCTTTGCCCACATTTTTCTCTTTCTTAGTAAAACCTGATATTCATTACCACTGACACCTCTCAACCACGAAGGTACGTTGTATAAAATTTTTGTTGGATGTAGTTTTTCCGAACCCAATATATCGATGTAATCGTTCTGGCCGAACAATGCCCTCTTTTCGGACCAAGCATCCGTCGGACGATAGATCGGCATTGGAAGTTTCTTAGCATTGTCCATACGTGGTAAAAGACCCCTCATATCAATGGGATCCTCGTATCCATATCGCCGTATTGTGGGGCCTTTTGCTAGTTTATCCGCGTGATAGCGAAAACGTACCGACGTTACTTGCGGAGTCCATGTGCTTATGACAGCACGGACAGAGTTTACAATCCAAGACATGGATTCTAGAGAAAATACGTTAGAAAAATTACATATAAATAAAATATAGGAGCATGGTATTTGTAAAAAATAATTGTATAGTCTATGAATTTATTAATTGAAGTCTATGAGTTTATTAATTGAATGCAGAGTTAATCTATGGTAAATTGCAATCTCTGGGAAACAAATTAAGATTCTACATATAGATATTTGGCTTATTCATAAATGACTTATTAAACCTTATAAAATATACATATATGTATATAAGATATTTGATATTTTAAAAATACATTACATATAATAAATATATATATATATATATATGTATATTTTATATTTCTTTATTCGAAACATAACCTAACTTCTTGACAATCACGCGGTATGCAAATGTTGCTCATGAAATTATGAATTATTAATTAAATTTTCATACCTTTTTCTATTCGATTAAACTGAAAATCCTTATTCGTGACACATCTGATAGTAAAACACCGAATCTTAGCGACCTTTTAACTCGAAAGAATCGAATATGAAACTTATATCATCTGATGAATGCGCATGCGCAGTTAAATGTTCTTGTGTCTAAGCATTTTAATATTCGCTTCTACATCAAAGATTTCTCTTTTCCTTTTGAACGTATTAAAAATTTATTCAAATTTATTCAAATATGTTTTACAAAAGATTCTTATTGTAATCTTTATTAATAAATAAATATTTGATAAATTTATGAATCAATAAAAAAATGCTAAGAGCATACGTTTCTTTATTTTCAAATTTCCATGTGAAATAAGAAAGATATAACGCATGATTCGAGTGCGCTCGATAATATTCTCGGAAAACAGGAAAAGATAAAAGAAGAAATAGAAGAGATAAAGAAAAAAATAGAAGTTTATATAAGTCAGCACCATTATAAACCTTTATCTCTTCTTTACATTTTTATATTTTGTTTATAACATTGTTTTTTTTTTATATAGGTGTTACAACTTGCTTCTGTTACTTTTAATTTCAATTTTCTCTATAAATTTCTCTTCAAATTCGACATGCCGACACTCTTTATTTCAATAATAGTCACAAAACTTTGTAGGCAGTAATTAGTACTTAACGTTTATCATATTTAAATAATGTTGTCATGTTTAAATAATGTATATAGTGATTGGAAAACATTATTCAATAGAATATTCGAAAAAGAAAATATATTGACTATATATGAAAATTAAATTCTAACTTTGTGGGAAATATCGATTTCTCTCAAACATTTTAAGAGGCATTTATTAAAAGTACAAATGCAATATAAAAACAATGTATAAAGGAATTATGTTAAATTAGAAATTATAATTTGCATGACTTGAATTTACATGAGCTGAATCATTTCAACAACAACATTGTAAATTTGATTAAAATAATTGAATATTTTATACATATTCGCTAGCAAGCGATTCGCTGTAGAAAGAACGAGATTACCACGAGTATTTCGGCGGTCGTCATCAGTGCGCCTACGAAAGAAAGAGACAAAAACTCAAATGACTCAAAAGAATTGGGCCGAATTAGTTTGTAACGATGCAATTAAGTGTAATTAACCTTTAGAACATGATTCTCCCTCCTTGCACACGCACTGTTGATTCTTACACTCCATGGTGTCTGGAGATCTGCCGCTCTCGTAGCACTCGTAGTCGTACATGCAAGAAAAATATAGTGCTGAAAAAGCAAAATAATATTAAAGATTAATACGTGATTCTCTTAAATTCCGATTAATTCCACAAAATAGAAAACAGAAAAAAAATTTAAACTGCCAAAGCCATAAACTGAAGATTAAGTATAAAAATCGTATCGTGTAAAATTGTGTAAAAATGAAGTTTATAATAATGCTCGTACAATGCTCGTATTTGTTAAGGCTTCTATTGGTTCAGTGCAGCTATTTTGAATTATGATATCAGAAACAAGAAAATTTGTGAAAGTTCGTAAATTACATTCACAAATCAAAATATTTTACAATAACATCTAATTTGATAATAAATTTGATAATATAAAATATGCCAAAAACTTTCTTTTTGCTTCGTAATCAATAATCACATATTTAGAAAATGAATTGCCAAATCAAGAAGAGAGCCATGGCTGCAGTGGATCAGCAGGAACTTTAAATCTTTCCGTTTTGCTTGCGATTTTTTCTTATTTATTTTTTCCTCTTATTCATCGAGCATCTTTCTTTTTTTTCATGGAAGAAAAAGGATGTATACCTCGACTTTGCACGCAGACTCTAGTCTGGTTCACGAAATGATATCCCGTGAAACACTGACACTTCTCATTGATGCACAAGGCGAAATCGAAACTTTCCTGGCATAGGGTGGACACCTGGCAAGGATCGTCAATTTTAACAGGTCCTGAAACATCATTTCTTTTTTTAACCGCTTGCCAAGTTTGAAGATAAAACCGTTCGTGACATTCTGGACCTTTCGTGACTTTTTTGTTTATATCTCAGTATGAGACACAAGAACTGTAATTTTTACTTACTACTGATGCAGTTTGAAGAATTCTTGCTGTCTAAGAAGAAATCATCTTTGCAAGCGCATGTGTTCTGCCTGCACTCGCCATTCGCCATGGTTCGACACTGTGTGTTATCTTGACAACTTAGGCCAGCAGCTGCATGAATCATAAGGAAAAATAACGCATCATTATACAAAAAATAATGTTATTCTACTTAAAAATATCAAGAAAAAAATTTTTTAAATATACAAGTATAGCGATGAGTACGCGCATTTGTCAATGTGACTTGCCTGATGTAATCAAATGATCTGATGAAAGAGTCACAAATCAATTATGAAGCAACAAGTGCGATGAAAAATCGAAAGAATAATAAACTATATGTGCAATACTATCGGCAACATTTTCACATTTGTTGATTTATTCGAAATGCGCTTTTCGTTGGGTCAATTCGTTTTCGCGTAACAAAGTGATTACTTTTCACTCGGGACATAATTGGTAAATGAACTCACTGGCGATGCACACTGATTTATCAAGACTTGGTGAATAATATGGATCGCATAGGCAAGTTTGTTGCCAGCGACAGAATGCATTCTCGATGCAATCGACGTCCCTCTCGCATTTTTCGCCGATGAACGCGACAGTGCGCTCCGCTAAAATGAGAAAAAATGTTTGAATTATAAATGAAAATAAACTCTGAAAAGGGAGATAATTAAACGGCGAATTGCCATGTTCATCTATCTTCTAACGCGATTTGCTATCAGTAGATATTTCGATGACGATTCAATCCAAATAACACGACAGCATAAAGGCGTATAAGAAATGCCTAATCAATAGTTTACAAAATTTGAAAAGTTATAAATTTGTAGATTAATTGAGAAATTAACATTTATTTTTAAAGATACCTAAAAAAAATTTAAAATTTCTTCAAAACGATGTCTGAGGAAGATCCAAAAGATAAGAATAATCTTCATAAAAGTTTTAAAAAAATTTTGAAAAAAATTATAGAATATAAAATTATAGAATATAAAATTATAGAATAAAAAATTATAGAATATTTTCATAGAATTAATGAAGAAAATATATCTAAATCTCTCAAACTCTACGTCATATCGGACTATATCGACTGACGTCGAGATAATTCGAGGTACTCACGATTCTGCTGACAAGAGACGTAGTCGGCGAGCGAGAAGAGAATGAGGGAGATGCAGACGAGAATCGTCATTGAAATTGAGATCCGTAGTTCAGGTGTGAAGATGAGGCATATCCAGGTGACTGCCAGATAGCGGGTTCACAACGCATCTTCTACTACGAGAATACGCCCTCGTGAGATAAAGGTCTTATCTCTGAGGCATATCTAGTGATATCCCGTTCGGAATGAATCAGAGTTTCATTTATCAAGCGAAATGCGATCATGAGAAATTGACTCATTTTTATTTAAAAAAAAAAAAAAAAAAAAAAAACACGAGCCTCTCTCACATATTCCAATTATTTGTAGTCAAAAAGAAGTACAATTCGAGTTATGAATATATTCGAAACCGTAGCAAAAAAACTCATCAGAAAGACACTGTAATGCCACGCGCGTCGTTTTCGATATTGTATAATGATAATGCCCTGTCATCGATTTCGCGAATTCGCGGTATGGCGATGAACACCTTTTTGTGCCACCTGTCATTAGATGTCTTATATACGCAATGTTGCTATAATAAAATTATTATTTTAATATATCATATTTTGAGCCTTTTTTCAATAATTTAGGGAGGAGTGTTTCATTTTTTCGGCTTTATCATAAGTGAATATCAATGAATAGCAATCGATGAAACAGAAAAAAGAACATTCGAACGATGAACCAATGACATAATACGATTATCGTACTTTGTTTAATTATGTGTTAAGACGATTGACCAAGCGTCCATTCAACGAAAGTTCGTGCCGTGACGGCAATAATTCTGCTAATTCAACCTCATCGAGTTACCGCGCGTCTCTTCATTTATCATTATGGTTACTATGTGAAACGTGACCTTACACTCTCACTTACATTCTCGCGCGATACTTTACGCATCTCGTTTAATTCACCGCAAATCGCATTTATCTCGCTGACGGTAGAATGCAACGAGCGTTAAACGCACGCTAGGAAATTACGAGGAAATGAGGGAAATGTGGCAAATACTCGTGTGAATATCTTACTTAACGATGAATATCTTACTTAACGTGGATCGCTATAAACAATGTGAATATGATATTTGCACATAACGCCAACATTTATATATAATATATAAAATGTGTGGTGAGATATCAGTACGATTGCAATAAACTCTTGCGATTATTATCTACTCTACTTTTGATTAACAATACGACGATCACGAAGTGTGGGAAGTTTATAGTTTTGTTTAAATCTAGTTTCATCTGGTTTATAAGAATTGAAATTGATTGAGGGATAGAGTCTGGGAATGGTGAAGTAAACGAATTAATGAACGCGTAAAATAAAACGGATGATGTAACAAACGAATATAACAGAAACGAATAAAACAACGTGGAGGACGAAGCTAAACTGCGATTACAAAAAAAAAACGAAACACATGACAGGATCTTGTATTTGTTATAAAGAACGCGGAATTTTCATGAAATATACATAGAAATGTTACGAAGTATTTGCACATAACAGTTAAATTCTTGTAAGAAAAAAAAATTAGAGTATATGTTAAAAATTTAGAAATGTTGCACTTTTGTTAATAAACGATAACTCATGTAAATCATCGCTCTTGCTTTGTATTTCTGTTCAAAAATGTTGCGAATTTCTTTTAAGAATCTTCATGTCGTATAAACTTAACGGCGTTTATGAAGGAATTGAAGTCAATACAACTAATGAGATATAAGAATACACTGAGAAAAAAAGTTGAAATATCTAGAAACAAATACTTAACTTGTGTATTTTCTTCGATATTTGTTGATTATAAACAATTTGACTGTGATGATAAAATACGTTTTATGAAATGCATATTTCCTTATACTTCTCATATTTAATTCTTCTTACTGCTTGTAATTCATTTGCTATATATGAATAAAATTTTATTTTACTATATTTAAATAAATCTTATTTCCCGCAAATAAATTCGTAAATATCTTCTTCTCAGTGTAATGACTTAATTCATATAAAATAAATTTAAATTACAAATACAAAATTTAAATTTACGATTAAATTTATATGACAAAAAGGTATGGTCATCTACGATTTGAAATTTAAATACACTTTTACCCCGCGATCATTAGCATGGCACGCGAAACTGCCGATCGGATTCATCAGTGCTCCGATCCTTTCGGAGTCGGGAGAAAATTAATGCCGTAGTGGGAGAGGACAGGGAGGGACAGAGAGGGACGAACACAACAGAAATGTGTTTGCGAGAGATCGGTCGCGGGGTGAAAGAGACGAGGAGGTCTTCGTATACTCGGCGCTCCGGATTCACGTTCACTAGTCGCGCGCGTGGTGCCGATCACGCTTGATCACAAACCGATCGCTCGATCACAGACCGGATTTCCGAAACTGACCGGACCGTTCACAGATAAGCCAGGAACATAACAGGAAAAGTAAACGACGCGATTGACGTCGAACGGCTTTCGTCTTCAGACAAGAGAAAGGAGTAGCCATCAGCCGGCATGAGAACGTGCGTGATCCTGTGCACGATCGCGTTGGCGATCGATCTGGCGAACAGTCTGGCGAGCGACAAGATCGGTAAGTGTGCATCATCTTTCGCACGACTATCGACTATCGATTTTGCATCACTAATCACAAAACGCATGCTTGCTTCGTAATACATGGTGATTGTAAAGACTCATCGCGGCATTTTCTCTCGCGAGACTCATCATCAACGTGACTTCGAATCATGTACTCTTGGTAATAATTACAGAGAACGAGATAAGACGTTTGCGGTGTGTAAACAGCGTGTTATAATGTACTCAAAATATCCGGGTCACCTTTCCTCGGAATTTCGAAATTTGCCTCTGTGTTTCTTTCTAAATAATTCTATTGAATGTAAATTAAATTATATAACTTAAAATATATTTTTACGCAAGAAGAAATGCATGTTTTAAATGTATCTTTTCTCGCGCGAAAAAATATACTTTAAATTATACAATTATAATTTATTTAATTAATTCAAGTTGTACTAAATACAATAATAAATATAGAGTTTTTAAATTTAAAAATTAGAATTTAAATTAAAAATGATACTTCGAATACTTCGAAATCAACTTGATTACAATTTCTTAGTCATAACATTCAGATCGCTCAGACATGATGCTAAATATGTTGTATGAACTAACGGTTATAATTTATGATAACAATATGAGTCATGATATACATGTGAATCATAATAACTTAGGATTTTCTTAGTGAAATGCAAAATATATTTCCGCATTTGCTTATCGCTTTTTCTATCAGATGTTTGTTTAATTAAATAAAACTTTCTCCAGTAAATTTATATCTTTCCAGACATACATACACACACACACAATAATTATACTTTCAAATATTTTAATAAATTTATGAAAATAAATTTTATCATTACGTACATGCATAATAATTATATATATATATATATATATATATATATATATATATATTATTAATATTGATTAATATAAATATAATATCGACACGCGCTATTAATCTTAACATAATAACAATCAAATTGTTTAAATATAAATATATTTTTTTATACAGCAACAGAGCATTATTTATTTCGTCATGAGTCTTCTATTTTCTGTAAATCTGCAAATTAATCGCATACTTCATACATTGAATCAAGCATTTTAGATACATATTTGATTGAATCGGTCGTGGGTTAAGAACACGTTTATTTTCCAAATGAAAAACTAGGCAAAATTTATGTATCTTTAATAGAATGGAAAGATAGGAAAAATTTAAAAACAGGCGATGGCTGAAGAGAAGCATTTCACGTGTGTCTGGATTACAAATTTAATTGCGAGATTATTTTTCTGGAAAAATAAAATGCACCCTTCATATCTCGGCTTTAGAAAGCCTTCTCGTTCGTGACATTTCGCGCTTTCTGAAACGACCGATTCAATTGCAGATATACCTATCCCATGCGCAAACACGTCAGATTGTAGTAGCATGTCGGAGCTTCCGAGGGATGCTTTTTGTAAAGACGGATATTGCATGTGTCCAACCGAAGACATTGGCGTCCGGAGACCTTGCTCAGGCCTCGATACATTTACACACCAGAATAGAATTCCAGGTGATACAACTGGAAACACGACTCTATTATAAAATTCTTATCTCCTAATTATCGGATTTTCCAAAGAAACGCCTACGATTGTATGTGTAAATTAATCCCTTTTTAGGTCCGCTGGTTTATCGAACGTGCAAACACGATCAAGAGTGCAATTTCCAGGGTGCAATATGCAACTATACTATTAATCAATGCGTTTGCTCAAAGAGCTACGTGCCAGCGAGCAACAAACAACGTTGCGTCGAAAGTGAGTGTCGTAGTAAGAAATACAAAAATACTTTTCGAATTTAAACATAAATTGATGTTCCTAATAATCTATTACATGTTCATATGAGATAATTTATTTATATAATTATAATTATAATTCGTTTCTAAATATTAATATTATAATTATGTACGATATTTTTTTTTTTTTTAAATAGAAGTCAATTCGATAAACGCTTCTTGCGAAGATATAAATCAGTGTTTAACGTTCCTGCAGAATACAGTTTGTGAAAATGGTAAATGCGTTTGCGCGCCTGATTATCATTACATAAACAATAAGTGTTGGAAAATAATCGGTAAGTATTACATAATAGTCTTTATTTTGAATGAAACGTAGAGACAGGTTAAAAATTAATGTTTTTCTTATAATTCGATATAATTTCTTACATACATTCGATTCATGTATCGATCACCATGTGATGTTATTTCATATATAATAAAATTTAACAGTCTTGTTTTAATCAAATATTCAAAATAGCAGGTATTTTGGAAAAATATCTAAGATACTATAATTTTCGTAATTTAGTACCCAACAAAATTATTCTCAAATTTAGCAAAATTTTTAGATATTTTAATAATTCTTTTTTATAGTTGTCAGAACAATAGGGATTTTTGTGTGTATATTTTGACTTTAATTACTTTTGTAGGGTATGGTGAATCGTGCAAGAAGAACGAGGAGTGCTCGAGGGACATCGACGGCATTATCTGCACGGAGAACCAGACGTGTGAATGCGCGGCCGAAACAGTGCTGAATACGGAAGGCACAAAATGTTTGCCGGTCGCCAGAAAGATGAAGGATGAATGCATAGAGACGGTACAGTGCACAACGACGTTTGAGCACTCGACCTGCCTTGACAAGATATGCCAATGCGAGCCGGATTTTCATTACGAGCACGAGCTAATGAAGTGCTTCCCCAATAAAGGTACCCTCGTGTCCTGCAATTAATAATCCTCGCTTAGAACCACCATCGGATTTTTCCGAGTTAAACTGTCGCCGAAAGAAGGAAGGAAGGAAGATCATCGTCGTATAAATCGACGAAACTAACTGGTTTGCATCGTTTTTGCAGCGATCAACGAGGCATGCGCGAACAATTACGAGTGTTACCAGGCCGAAGACTACGAGAACGATTCGTCGAACAAGTCTGTGGTGTGCGATCTCAACAGATGCACGTGCGCCAGCGATTACGTCTTGCAAGACAACAAATGCGTGAGCGGCGGTAAGTGTAAAGCGACATACGTGACACGCATCTTATGTAAGACCGGGATTTATTGGCACTTGTTTTCTTCTGAAAGAGGACGCGATTTGGGTTTTATTCTCGGAAAATTCTCGCTTGACGCAACTTCTGTTCCGCAGGTTCATTCCTGGCAGCGTCCTTGTCGATAATCGCTTCTGCGATAGCGCTGCTTGTACTTTCGTGAAGCACAAAATACCAACACAACTGGATGTCGTTGAAAGTTAATGGAGTTTGATAATCGTAATGCCGTGCGTTCACAAGAAAAGCCTAATCTCGAGGAGGAAGAAACGCAAATAAGAGCGCCGTGACTCGAGAAGGAAAGTCATTCTCGAATTATTTACTTGTGGGTTGTAATTATTCATATTATCGTAAGGCTCTTAAGGAAAGTCTCGCAAATTTCTCACAAGTATTAAAAATATTTCGTTAATGCGTACTTGTATTGAGCAAACGGTGCCTCGAGATACATGCAATTTCAAATGAGTTGCTTGTACAAATGTGTGCGTGCACGTGTATTCGTGAGAATGTCATGATGGTAATGAATGAGTGAGTGAGTGAGTGTGTGAGAGAGAGAAATGAGATGTTTAAATCCTGATAAGAGATTACAACTTAATTGCGTATACAGATCTAAGTAATCGTACCTGCAGTCAATCCGTGATATATTCAAAATACAGTACGGTAATATATTTAAACGGTATACATTCAAAATTATGGATAATTGTAATATTTCTTCAGGGCACAGCATAAAAAGTCGACAGTATTCATCACTTTTATTTTCGTCGTTAATCACCAAGGCTGTAATACATTGTACGTTGCGTAAAACCGGACGCATGGAAAAAAAACAGCGCGGAAATGAAACAATATCAACGCCATTGTAATTGCGCAGCAAAATACTCGCGGCGAAGGCAAAGGCTTGAACTAGGTACACCGATATGTTCAAAGCCTTCCACTCGCGTGCATTTAATTAACGAGGTTGTTAATATGCGGATGCTGATGTATTCTGTAGCGCTACTGCTCCTTAGAGCGATGCAAACTGGATGGAATTCACGAGCGCGAAAGAAAACTTAAGTTGTTTGAAATCTTTATATTTTCTCATATTTTTCCTTTCGGATCAGACGACAGTATATGCACAATGTTTAAATAACTTTTTATTATTATTATGCAATTGTTTAATGAAAAATAGTAGCCAAATGAAGTTAACAATAATAGCATTTCTTTCTTTTCAATATATATTTATTACTTCGATGTATAAATTTATATATATGGTTTTAAAAAGCAAAATGTCAAATTTTCACAGAAAATGTTTGTATATACACATTGTATAAATTTTATATTCATGTATACAAATAATATAAATAGCTTTGAAATTCTGATACTTTTTCAGAATCAAGCGAATTAATATAAACTTTAGTATTCTTTTGCACTTATCCAGTCGATATTGAAATTATTATCGCATTATTTTAATTAAAACTTTGATAAAACTCACTGAGCTTTCTTTATGTTAGTAAATATTTTAATATAAAACTACATATATATATATATATAAAATATATTTTATATGTTATACTACAGTGATAGCATGCGTTTTCTTAAATATATTTCTTAAAACGAAGCGATTTTGTTTGTTTCTTACATTTTTATGAATGTTATTTAGATAAACGTCATTAAGCATGTTTTGTATTTAAATTCGTAATATAAACACGTAATATAATAATGATTACTAATTGATAATTACTAATACAATTATATAATTATATTAATTATTTTATATTTTTATATTTGTATGATATAAAATGTATAATACATATCATACAAATTTATCATATAATATATGTGTTATATATACATATATTATTAAATATATATAAAATATATAAAATGCAAAAAGCCAGAGAGAGAGAGAGAGAGAGAGAGAGAGAGAGAGAGAGGAGGAGGAGGAGGAGGAGGAGGAGGAGGAGGAGGAGGAGGAGGAGGAGGAGGAGGAGGAGGAGGAGGCATTACACTTTTATCATTTTTTTAAACAACTATTTAAAGCTATTCACTTATATTTAGAATAGAAAATTCTCATATTTATAATAGAAAATGCGGACTGACGAAGAATTTCAATAACTCACTATTATTATCTTTATCATGAATATTTTGTAAAAAAGTTCAATAATAGAATGACGTATTTAGATAAAGAAAAAGAAAAGAAAAGAAGAAATAGAAAAGAAAAGAAAAGAAGAAATAGAAAAGAAAAGAAAAGAAAAGAAGAAATAGAAGAAAAGAATTTTACGCAAAATGTTGCAAATCTGCATATGTATTGCAGCTTTTGTTATACAATATCATTCATGAATAGAATAGAAGGCCCAATTCTGACGTCATTACCACCCGTTGATCTACGTTCAACCATTGAGACAAGGAATAAAAGGGTTATCTCACAAGAAATTTTAAATAAGTTATTAGATGCGATTAGATAAAGCAACGCGATAGAGAAACTTTGGACGATCGCACGAAGAAATTTGAATATTTAAAATTCCAAACTGTGTTAAATCCATCTTTGTGCACCTCCTTCCCTCCCTCTCCACCTTGTGGAATGACAAAAAGGCAACTCAGAATTACAAGCCATTTATGAGCTTTCGAATCCTGCAAATTAAAAATTTTGAGCTCGTCACTATAGATTGAAACTTGATTTTCTTAAATAAGGAAACGTTCACTCATCCCCCCCTCTCCTTACTTAAAAATAAGAATATTGAATTTATCTTTACGGCAAAATTAAGAGCTATTTAAGAACTTTTAAATCGAACTTTTATACAGTTTCAATTTTTAGACTCCACTTCTTTACCTCCAATCAGCACTTAAATTAATTACGCCCAAAACACGTTAATTAAATTTAATGTGTCATTTCACGATAAAATAATCTACCTACTTATGAGGTCCTGCACTTATAAACAGTTTATAATTCTGAGTTGTACCTTTTTTTCATTCTCCAAAGTGAAGAAGAGGGGCCAAGGTGCACAAAGGTGTTAAAATCCGCAGTCCTCCGAAAAAGTGGCGGGAGAGCTGAGAAATCTGTCGAGGAATTAGCTGAAGAGTCAGCCGAGGAGGCCTCCAGTGAGGGAGCTACGGAACGTTGGACTGTCAATCGTTCTTTGCTTCGTTTCGAATACAGTTGCCGGCGCGCGTAGCCGGCGTGAGCATCCGTTCCGTCGACGTGAGTCATAAGAATCGTGTGTGACACCGGAAAACCCGCGAGGGAAAATATCGAGAGAGATATACTGTACGAACATTACCTATTACTAAAAGCAGCAGATGCAATATCGTAAAGAAAAGAAGAGAACATCCTTAAGATAACGATCAATTAATAGAAATATTTGAAAAATCATAATCATGTGAGTGTAAAAATTGGACTATTGGATTATTGAGTTGTGTAGCAAATTGAAAGGGAAAAATTGAGAGATATCATGCAATTATTATGTATTGACAAGTAAACACAGATGCAATGTTTGCAATAATAATTAGAAGAAATATAATAATAAAAATATCGAAAAGAATATCTTTAAAAAGTAGTTAATGTAATAACGATGTATTTAAAAGATATAAAATTACATCGTGAGTATAAAAATTGAATTGAATATTGAATTGTAATAATATTTAGAAAAAGAATCAAGATATATTGTTTGAATATTGTTTCAATAAGAAAAAACAAATGCAAATAAGAAAATGCGAAGAAAATTATCAAAAAATATTTTCTTCAAAAAATTCATCTTATCTTAATTCATTGGTGTACATTAATGATACAAACAGTGCGAATGTACAAATAAGTGTTGCTCAATATTTTGAAAATTATGAAAATTAAAGTATTAACCATAATCTTAATGCACCGCGGAATAATAAAAAAATAAAATTCTCATTATTTAAATAATAACAGTTAGTTATTGCGATTAATTGTTTTTTCTCTCGGATAATTGTCGAAGAAGATAAGCTCGTTTTATATTGAATCTATCGCGTTTTAACGGATTTAAGAGAAATCGCAAAACACGATGTTCGTGGGCTGTTTTAAGGACGGTATTTTTATGACCCAGTAATCTTTTCTTCTCCTTCGTGAGGAATCGCGAAGATCGGAGAATCGTGGAGACCGGATCTACGCTCCTGGTTCTCACAGTTAGGTGAATGTCGAGTAGAATCGCTCATAATTAAAGAACAAAGGGGCCCGTTTCCTACGCTTGCCTGTTATACGGATTTAACAATGTGTTTTGGAGATTACAACACGCCGGGTCTTCAACAAAGCTCGGAGTTGCATAAACTACTTGCACTGTGCAAATAATGCCGGACATTATTAAATCAACGTAAATCAACTCGCCGTAATCGCGATAATTACATTCATTAACATCATTGACATTATCACGATTACCAAATCTGCTTAAATGCATCGGATTACGATCAAAGTCCGATTAAATCGTCCGATTTTATTCGGTTATCGCTTAAATAATCCCTTTCTTTTGCGTTTGTTTCTTCAAGGGTACAATCATTTTAGTCGTCCAATGAAGTTACAAGTCGAGCAAACATTGAATGAATACGTGCTATGTTCGAATAAATTTCACTCACAACGGTACAGCACTGTTGACACGTAACAATGGCTTCTACTGTTGTATGTGTGGCACCGCGTTGCGCAACGCAAACCGAAACTATAGAAACGTAGGGCGCTAAACTCGTTTGTTCGCCACGATCGACCTTCGAGCGTTCACGGGACCGTCATTGAAATCCATTGCGAGGAATATCGCCCACGGTTTCGTGTCGACAGACCCGAGGCACTGAGAGAAGCGGTTCAAATCGCTCGGTATCTCAGAGGAAATGTAAATACGGAAGCTTCGGATGTAGACATGACGACTTCGATGTAGAAAGATATAGAAAAAATTAATATAGAAAATATAAAAAATTAATATAAACAATTTTCTGCCTACGCGCGGAAACAAAACGCGTCGTTTCTTAAGAAAAGAGTTTCCTGTGAAATTTGTTTTACTAGAAGAGACATATTTCGCGCGTGTTTGCTACGCTTCGATGTGCAATTCTAATTCAAATCGAACGGGACCAAGAGGCGTTAGGATGATTTCAGCACCTGCCGCTCGTCAGTGACAACTCAGCGGGTATAAAACGATTTCTTGATTATTACCGTCGATGAATGGGCGATATTTGCACGTTTAAATCAAAGTCGATTTGTTACGGGGTACGTGGGAAATACTTCTTCGACTATGACTTCCGTCTATCGAAATCGACGAAACAAGATGATGCTATAGCGACGAGCTCGCTCGCACGCGATCGTTTGTGAACTGGAACGTCTAAAGTTAGCCGTCTAAAATTAACTATGATAATTACTAATTACATATCATAACTTTGATTGAAATTCGAGATAAAGATGCATCTATCATAAACATCTCTTTACTTAAATTGCGGCGAATAAAAGATCTAACGATGAGAGAAACGTTTTCGATCGGTCAAAGACTTTGATTTTGGAAAAAAGACATCGATTCTTTAATTAATTAATGATTTTATTCAGATTTTATTCAGATCTTTAATCGCGAAGGACGAAAATTGATCCGTCACAAAACTCTATTCTAATTCAAATTGGAGTCTCGTGACCTTTGTAGCCGGACCGCCTAACGAGATCTCGTGATTTCGAACGAGGTCTCAGATCGATTCTTTGATGACCGAACAAATTACAGTGGTTCCCTTCGATGCCTCGCCTTGGCTGGACGGGGAAGAAGCGATAGGCACGGGCGAACAATGTCGTGGAATCCGACGATGATTACGCGGGATACGCCTCGATGATGTCCATCCGAGGGTGTACCCACGTATCCCTGCCTACGATTGCGCAACGGAAATCGGACGAGAGCGAGAAAACAATGGGAGCATCGTAGGCTAAACGGAGAGCCCGGCTGTCGAATCGTGACGTGGCGGCCTTCGAGCGATCGGAACGGTCGGATCTCGTCGAGGCCCTCGCGGGATCCGAAAATGACAATAAGTCGACTGGCGACGGTGATGAAACGTTTCGTACGTGGCGTTCGTCCGCCGTCGTCGCGAGGATGACGAAGACGTGGACGGTATGCGGCTTCACGGGGCTCCTCGTCCTCGTACCCGTTACCGTCTGCGCGACGATCACCTACGTCAACGGCAACGAGGACCCGTCCCTGCGATGCAACAACGATCGCAGTAACAGCAATCTCAGCAGCAATAGTAAGCAAACAGAGTTCCGAAGCGGGACGAGTTCCCAGGCGCGTCTTCGCCGCGATTGCGGCTTTTACATACGAAATTGATTGAACAAGGGTAACCGAGAAACGTGCAACTACCGTGAAATATGAGGGTCTCTTGATTGTTCATTCTTCACGGATCGTATCTAATCGATTGTTAGCTCGCACTCGTTATGTCACGGTAAATTGGCCAGCGGACGTACAAAGCCGATCGCCACATCCGCTGGCCGTCTCTCCTACTTCTTTATTTTTAATTAGATTTTATTTCTCAATTAGGCGTACAAATTTTACATTCTTCAATTTAAAATTTTTTTTTTTTGTTTTAAATCGTAATGATATAAAAATTGCTAAGAGAATGAATTTTGGGAGTAATATGTTCAAACTTGTATTTCGATTCTATAAATAACATATCGCGTCATAAATGAGGTAAATATTTTTTTTTCAGAAACCTTCTCCCTGTGTAAATACGATGTCGACTGTATTCCGAACGCGTATTGCCGGAACCAGCAGACCTGCTCGTGCAAAGATGATCACATCGAGTTCAGAAGTAACAATAATTACAAGTGTCTGAGAGGTACTTCACGTTTTGCATTATTCGAGCGTCGTATCACACGACGTTGATTATATTATTAAATTTAACGGGCGTCTCAAAGTTTGAAACAAAGTAGAATTTTAGAAAAAACTCGAGCAGTCGAGACTCTCTGAATCTCGGTCTAATTATTCGAACAGTCAGGAACGATGTCATCGACCTCAGAAACGAGATCCCGCGGAGATACACGTTCATCCCTATTCCTATCCGTTCCTTTCTCACGATCCCGCCTCACCTGGAGCGTGTCGTTCGTCGTGCTCGTTGAGCCGACAGAGATCACGAATAATTTCTATGAATGAGTCAGGACGGCGTAAATCCGTCCCTAGATAAGAAACCCTCTCGACACGATCCTACGCGATTGAATAAACATGACTTTTAAAAATAAAGTTCGAAGAATGAGATCGACATTTTGTCTATTCCATATTTGAACAATATTTAATTTTTTAAACGTGAGCCGCTCGGGGAGAGGAGATACATCATTTATATACAACCTGCTAAATTGCACTAAAAATTTCATTCGATTACCTTCAACATTGATATTATCTTTGAATATCGCGCATTTGCAAAATGCAAAGAAGAAAATTTATTTACTCTCTTATTAGTAAAATACTTAAAATTTTAAAAAAAAGTTTCTATAAAACATCTTTAATATATAAAAATAGTGATTTTGCTGAAGTATCCAAAAATTTGATCAGCCACAGATATTAAACAATTTTGTTGGGCCATCAAATTATGCAGGTCGCTTAAACATAATTGTGGTGCAAAAATTTTTTATATTCTGCAACTGACATCCTGTCCTAAATATTTGGTCCTCAACAAAATAATTTTCAATCTGATCAAAATTTCAACAAAACTGTTTTTCTCATATATAAATAAGTATCGATATAACGAAATACGTAAACTTGAAGACACAGAATAACACGCCTAAAGAATATTATTTCAATAGTGGCTACTCACATCGGCGATCCCTGCGAGGAGGACATCCAGTGTGAGTTTACGTTTACACCGCAATCGGAGTGTCGAGAAGGCACTTGTCAATGCGCCCACGATTCCCACTTCACGGATGGGAGGTGTTACGAGTCCGTTGGTGAGTATTATTACTTTTCCTGGGAAAAATCCCAAGCCATCAAAAGCGGCCCCTTTATTAGGCATATATTTATGGGAAAAATAAACAATCCGAGGTCAGTGCCTAATAACAAGAGATGATACAATGGGCAGTCTCTATTCAATGCCATATTCAGTGCGCGGAGGCGAAATTATGAATGATTACTCGTAACATAATAAAGTAACTCTGGCTTGTCTTCTACCGTTAGCGCTACTTCCACCGCATCGTAAATTGCCTGTATTTATGGCCTTTCATATCTTTTCATGATATCAAATGACGATGATCAAGCGCAGAAGAAGAAATTGATTGAATGTAGCTGTCAACTACTCAATTACTGTAATTAAGTAAAACTACAATTTATTATTGTTTTCTGCTCGTATTTAGGCTTGGGAAAACCTTGTCGCTCGAATCGCAATTGTTACATCAAGAATACTTTTTGCGAACTTGGTTTCTGCGCCTGCGGTTTGCGTCATCATGCGAATCCTGACAAGACCGGCTGCCTGCCGAGCGCCAGTAAGTACCATGGTACAATCAATAAAAATTAATAATAAATTTCATATTTTGCGAGTATTTTATTATTTTTTAAATCTAAAATAGCTCTTTTTTTTGCTTTTTCATTTTGTTTTTGTAAAATTTAATTAATTGATTTGATATGATATTTTATACAAATATATAATATTAATTTAATACTTATGTATCATTAAACAAAACAATGCCTTAAATTACATAAAAACAATAAAGTATAATTATATTTATGCCAATTTCTTAAAAGAAAAAAAAATAAAAAAGACAAAACAAATGAGGAAAAAACCATTTCCAAGGCAAAAGACAATTCATTGAATATTCATGAGGTTTATAAGAAATATCTTGAATTTATAAAGTTTGGAGTTATCTAAATCTGTTTTTCAGAGTTGGGCGAGCACTGCGATAGCGATGACGAATGCATTGTGGAGAATTCGAAGTGCATGCACAACAGATGCGATTGCAAAGTGGACTACGTGCTGGCCAAGGGCGATCAGCGGTGTTTGAAAGCCGCTTCCTGGATCGGCGAGAAGTGCGAGCAGCAATCGCAGTGTCAACTGTTCTTAAACCATAGCCAATGTGGTGCGAACAAAACGTGCGACTGCATCGCCGGTTCCCATAGACGTGGTCCTCGATGCTTCGTCGATGTAGGCAAGTGCGAACACTTTCTTGCTTGCATTTACTGCTAAATATGCTCACTTGATCGTTAGATTTAGATTTGAAATAATATTATCATATGCTGATTTTCCATTAAAAATAAATTAATTAGGTTAATAAGTAGATAAAATTAATAAGTAGATAAAATCAGTAGATAAATGCGAGATAAATAAATAGATATCAAATCTTGTCATTCAGATCGAAGTATAATAATGTTGGAAAATTCCACGTTTCAGAACTTGGTGGTCATTGTGAGACTCATCATCATTGCATTACCAAAACTCTGAAAGACTCCAATTCGACGTGGAAATCGAAAGTGGACTGCGTCAATGGTACAAAATTATTTGTTAAATACATTATAATAATTATTACTTTGTTTTATTATTCAATGAAAGAATTCAAATATGGTTTTATATATTTTTTTTCAGGCTTCTGCACTTGCACTGAAGGCTATACGTTGATGGAGGAACTGCAGGACTGTGTTCAGTTCAGCGATAATGGTAAAAATATTTATAATATAATAATATTTACAAACACATTAAAACTACCTATTTAAGTTACATTTTTTATTATTAATCTTATTTTTTATTATTAATCTTATTTGTTAATTTAAAATTTCTTACAGGTGCAACGAGATGGCAAGTACATGGAATATTTTCCATTATTATCATTGCAAAATTCCTTGCGTATTGAAAATAGTGGATATATAATTGGTATTCAGCAAAAAAAATTCATCGATTTATTTAATTTAAAATATTTAAAAATAAAACTACTGTAGGTTATTAACTTATGTTATTGTAAGATGTACGCGTATCGTTATATTTGTTATCGTATTTATTTAAATTGTTATTTAAATTAAAATGTTTGACTAATGTATGTATATTTAATTAGCAACTATAAGTAGCCAAAGAGAATGATCGCTTTTCTCCAGAAAGGCAAAGAGTCCATTAAATCAATTAATGTTAAACATATGATAATATCTTTTTTTATACGTATTTACTATAGTCAATCATTGACTAGGATACACGTGAACAAAATATCATTTGACCTCCACATATATGAAGCCTCGTATAATAATTACATGCAAATGTGTTCTATTCTTACACAATAACATTCAGTTTGTTTTACAAAACAATCTTCTATTATTTTACACATCCGATTTTTCTCACTTTTCTCCCTTTTTTAAAATTTTTATGGCGCAAAGGCGCCAATGTCCTCTTTAATGTCTGCCTTCGAGATTTCAGAAAAGATTCTCCTCCTCACCGCATTCATCGCCCTTTCGCGCATCCTACGTTTCACACGTCGTCGCGTCTCTACTTCCTCCCGCTTCCCACACGTTTCACGAAGCGGAACCTTTCCAGTCCTCCTTGATCATGTCGCTGGCCTTCTCGGCGATCATGTACACCGGCGCGTTCGTGTGACCGGCGACTATGGTCGGCATCACGCTGGCGTCCACGATCCTGAGACCGCCGATCCCGTGCACCCGCAATCTGTGATCCACGACTCCCGAATTGTCCCGAGTGCCCATCCTACACGTGCCGGCAAAGTGACCTAGATTCGTCGACACGTGGCGGGCGACGCAGGCCCAATATGCGTCACTCTTAAAAGCAACGTGCTTGCATCCCGGAAATGGTACCGGCAGCAGGGTGGTGTTGAAACGCTTAAACGCCCTCGTGGAAGCCACTTCGATCGCCTGCGACGAGTCGTGCGATAAGAAGAACGTATTTAAAAAAAAATTGGAGAGTAAAAAAATAAAAAAATTGTCTTCATTTATATGTTATATTTATATTTATATTTATTTATATAAAGAATATGTGAAATGTAGGTAAAAAGATTATAAAACAAATATAGATAAATATATTAACATGTAAAGTCTCTTCTTACGATCTTTATAGCTTGCACCATTGTATTCAGATCGTCCTCGTGATCGTAATAATTGATGTCCACGATCGGCGGATCCCACGGATTAGCGCTTCTCAAAGTGATTCTACCGCGACTCTTAGGTCGCAGGAGCACAGGTACAATCATGAAGGAATCGTGGCCCTCGTAACCGCTATAAACCTCCTTATAAAAGTCCTCCGTTAATCCTAGTAAGCCGCGATAGCTGCCGGAAATATCGCCGGCTAACGAACTTGCGCCTAACACCAACTCGATATCAGGATAATGATCTTTCGCTGTCAGTTTGCTCGTGTTAACGTGAGGATATGTTTTGAAAAAGTCGCGATTGACGGTGATGGAAGTTACATTGGGAAAAACTGCAAGAAGTTTTATAATATAACGACTTTTATAATGTAACGACTTTTGACAAAGCCAACTGAACTTGAAAGATTGTAATCGAAAAAGAAATAAGTTATAATTATTTAAGATATTATTATAATTATTTAAGATATTATTTACATTTATGTTACAAAATGCTATTATTTTTTATTATAAACCATTAAAAGCAATTAATTTGCATTCAAAGGATAAATTAACATCTTGGATTTTTTTTCTAGGACAAAGAAATCATTTTTTTCAAGAAATCATTTATTCAAGAAATTTCGATATTTTTTTGCAAGGATAAAATGCTTACCGTGCTTGTTTTTGTAGATATTTACATGTTGATTGTAGTTATATTTTGGTTTTTCTGCTTGTGTTTTTTTCATGTAACTATTGGCATTAATGAAGGCTAACGCTTCGGCACTCCCGGGTATTGTTAAAGGACCAGTTCCCTCTTTCAGATATTTTAGAAAATTAACTGGATTGGAACCTACACGCGGCTCGACCACGCTCACACTCTCGTTGACTAGAAACGTCAAAGCTGACATGCTCACGTGATCCTGTAAGTTAAATCCTACTGGAAGGTCCTCGATCACGGGGATGCCCAAGGAAATCAAATGATCCTTTGGGCCTATCCCGGAAAGCATCAATAATTGTGGAGAATTGAAAGTACCTAATTGAAAGTATTAAATAAAAATTTTAATTAAAAAAATTTATAATTTTAAATTATTTATAACTTTAAATAATGAATTGAATTAAAGCTTTTTATTTATAAAAAAAATTTTTCATTTTTCTGAAATATTGTGTTTTATCTTATAAAGTAAAGGTGTTCCTGTACGCAATCTACTATATCTATTTTCAGAGAAATTAATTTTTTTTTATAAAATATCAGATTCATCGGTTCTAAAATAAATTATGTAGAATTATGTAGAATTTATGTAGAATTTAAAATTACACTTTATAACGATTTTCGTTTACCTGCGCAAAGTATAACTTCCTTAGTAGCAGAAGCAAAGTACATCTTACGATCCTTCACGAATTGAACACCCATGGCTGATTTCGTCTGTGGATTAATAACGATTTTCGTCACTGTCGAGAGCTTGGATAGATACAAATTCGTTCTGTCGCGAATTGGCCTGAGGAAAGCTTTGCTAGCGCTGACTCTGTGACCGTATCGCAGATTCGCTTGAACGGTCGAGAAACCAATGTACTTGTCGCTGTTGTAATCGATCAGATCGTAGCCGAGCTCTTGGCCAGCCTTCAAGAAACGATCCCTCAGAGGAGTGGCGTAAGGAGGAGTCGTGACGTCCAGCTCCCCGTCATATCCGTGATATCTGAAGGAGAGAACATGCAAGACAGAGATGCAACGACGAAGTATGAGGAAGAGCATGGTATCGCCGTTAAATTATCTCGTATAACTCGAAGGTACATGAATTAACGCGAAAATCGAGAAGATTCGCGATGAGAAGCGGGATTAACCGGTGACTCCTCACGCGACTTATCTCGCGACCTTACCACGCACCTCACGTCCTTATCGATCAGCCTGCACCTTTCGGACCTGATGAAATAAGGTAGCACGCTCTCGTAGCTCCAGCCGGGATTTCCAAGCGCTTCCCAGCCGTCGTAATCGTACGACGTGCCCCTCGAGTAGATCATGAAGTTCACCACCGAGGTGCCGCCGACCGCCCTACCAGTTATCACGTTGCAACGGCCGTCGATCATCGACAGGCAGTATCCTCCACCGGGAGCATCCCGCGGCCGTGGCTCACCCTTGTACACGCGAACGTAATCCGTGATGTGGAGAACCGGCGCGAGCAAGGGGATGTCCGTCACGAAGGTCTCGTCCTTGCCTTGCTCGAGCAGCAGGACCCTCCACTCGGGATTCTCGGTCAGGCGATTCGCGAGCACGGATCCCGCCGAGCCGACGCCGACCACGAGGAAGTCGAAAGACAGATGATATTGTCCGGACAGCACGTCCTTGCCCTGCGCCAAATCGGACGAGGGAAGTCCCGCGAGGAAGTGCTGTATCGTCTCGAGAATGGCCGGCGACAGGATACCAGCGACGTTTCCCAGGAACAGGATTATCAAATAGGACTCGAGCATCGTGAAGTTGATTTTATGTTATACGGAAAATAATTCTTTGTCAAATTTTTTTTTTTTTTTTTTATAATCGGTATTATTGGTATCCTAGTTCTTTAATAAGTTATTTGTGCTCCTACGAATCTCTTGCATAAATAGTTTAGATCTTTCTCTTTAGAAAGCTGGGACCTTGACATTAAGTAATCGAATCGAAGTGAGAGTTTACATTTCCTAAGTGATCTTAAAATTGAAGATTTTTAAATACGCAATTGGCGGTTTTGTCGAGATGTCTAATTGTGAAATTTCGCAATGTCGTCAACTCACTATAAATTGCATACTCGTAAGGTGACGTAAAACAATCCTTTTCATAGGAGTTCTGGAACTGCAATTATTAATACGACTTTGATGTATGATAATTCTGCATTGAATCTCAAACACAATTTATTTGTCTCTTTAATTGCAAATCTTTGCGGTCGCGGATGTTAATTAGCACAATAGAAATAGAAATTAACTGTTTGCACCAAGTGACACTCAATTGCAATATCTTCGTAATGCGACGTCGGAGATCAACTGCAGTGTCTTTCAGCGTTGCATCGGAAAAAGCCGCCGATCTGAATAACATCAGGGTCGACCGCATCAGCTTTTTTTTTTAGTCATGATAGATCTTACAGTCATGGTAAGCGCAAGTCATATGCAATGAGATTACATGAAGCGAATCCCAATCAGCGATTTAAAATCTTGATACAATACAGTTAAAGTGTCTCTCCCGCATTCCACGTACTTCATGTATCGGCATTGGGAAACGGTTCGGATGCACTGAACTCTCATAACGGTTTTCCAAATCGATTGTGCGTACTTATCGTCGGTAATTTAACTTAATTATCATTTCACTCTTACCGAGACGTAATTCCCGGAAGCACTCGGGCAGTCGTAACATGTTCGCAGAATCTTTACGTGTTTTCCTTATTCATTCCACGTATACATAAACGTCGATTGTCTCTTTCGCGATTACCTCATTACGCAAATCTTGGATACATATTTTTTATTACATCTTGAATTGCAGCTGCGCGTTGTTCTTCTGATTTAACGAGTGAGAAATGTTTCTCACGTTTACGATGCACATGTTACATCGCTTTGCTTCAACTTTTTCAAGGGCGCGAGTTTACACTTTAATTAAACGCTACGTTAATGAACGAAATGTGTCGGAGTAATCGTGTTTATCGTGCGAAAGTTGTTCGAATACTGAAATCGAATTGAACCTCCCCGTGGTGATCATCTGCATTAAAATTATGCGAAAGAAAAAAATTGGCAAGGTCGACCACTTTGGGCATTCTTGCAGTAACGTGTACTGCTGCAATTACGATGATGACAAAATTCCTTGCACAACCGAGTACTGTTAACATTTTTTCTTTGACTTACCAATTATTGTAATTTAGAAATGTGTCTACGCCATATTTAAGATATACAAATTTGTCGTTTAAATCGATTAAAATTCAATAATTAATAATTCAATTTTAATAATTAAAACTTAAAATATAAAAATAATATATTAATGACTTATTATTTATATTTGTATTATTTATTTTGTATTTGTATCAATAATTAAATTGTTTACAATTTAATTTTGACATATTATTTATATTTTTTATTTGAACATTAATTTTATATTTAAAAAATTCTAATTTAATTTTATTTAAGGCTTTTGTTGTTATTTGTTAGATATAAAATGTAAATTTTAATTTTAATTTTTATTGAATATATGAAGAAGAAACGAAAAAAGTATGTATATGAAAAAATATATTATGTATAAGTTACATTAATATATATATATATATATATTAATGTAACTTATACATATATATATATATATATATATATATTAGGATAAAGTACATCATATAATCATGTTAACATTTCCAATTTATCTGCAATTTACATTCACTATAGTTACCATTTAAAGAGTTTGCTCATCGATATCGTTTAGAGAAAAATTCCAACAGCGATGTTAGATAAATCATTGATTAAGGTGTGCCTTGGGTTAAACGAGTGAAAATACCGCACAATATAAAATCGTAAGGAAACGTATTCTCGTGTGACCCACATAAGCAATTACGAAATATGCCCCGTACATGGAACATCTGTATTTGCACCTTTGCTGCACACGAAGAAGATAATAAAATTATGTAACATGTGTTCATAGATACTGCATAAATAGTACTAATGTAATTTTGATAAGTTGAAAATACCACAAATGTTATTTTCATCGTCGTTTGAAGAAAAGAAAAAAAAAAGACATAAAATATAGAACAATATCGAATCTTATTTTACAAATTTCCCTTTTTTAAATTTTAATTATTGCTATCTCTTATTCACTTCTTCAATTAATTGATTTTTTTTTAAATAAAAATTTTTGTTCACGATTATAATACATAATAATTACATACTAGTATTATTAATTAAGTGTATAGTCAATAAAAATATATATAATTGACTTGATCTAAAATTAATGACTATCTAAAATTATTCCCAATAAAATTATTAAATCATAAAAATAGATATTAGAAGAATATAATCAAATAAGTTAAATGAGAACTGAAGACCCTATAATTTTTAATTATAATTTTTTGTTATTTATATAGATAAGAATCTGACAATCATGTAAATCTGTCAATGATTATAAAAAGTTAAAATAAGAAAAGCAAAATACATATATATTTGACATAAATACAACAGGATTGCTGAAGTGCATTTTTTTTTATTCTTTCATTTATTTTATTATTATAAATTTATTATAATAAATTTTCTTTTATTCTAATAAAAAAAAAATAGCTGAAAAGGAGAAACGATGTTATTTTGCGGACATTTAAACGGCAGTTCGAGAATACGATATATCGACTAGTCGAACATTATCATCGAGATATCTCATGCGAATTGACACACGGGCAAGTGTCAAACCGTTTGACGCAAATGCGTATAAATTGAAGGAGAATGGACTTCGAAAGTCCTGACGTTGAAAAAGAATTTCCCGGGTTGTACGCGTCCGAGTCGGCGAGAAAAAGCAACGAGAGCGATTGTACGTGATCGTCATTGTTACATTGTATTTGCGTCTTGAACGGTCAGGTGATGAAGAGGTTACATCATCTGTCAAAGAATGCAGAAAACATATTTACTTCTCTGATTCTCCTTTTTATTTTACTAATATTTACATCACGTCAATAATTTTTTTTTTAACTGCAGTTAGTGATGAAGGCAGTCACGATAAGCATTCCAAGAAGGAGCTCCTGGGAGGGAAGCGGAAGGACAAGAAGGACCGGAAAGACAGAGGTTACGCGACCCTAGAGGGTGAGAGTTCGCCGGACGAGGATCAAGAGACAAAGTAATATTCGCGCGGAGAGCTGTGCGATTCCTGTCTTTATTAATAGTATTTTTTATTTGGTCTTTCTCTCTCTGTCTCTCTCAGATAACATACAAATGCTAATGCACGCGATTAACAGATCTGATGTTAATCTGATGTTTATCAGAAGTGTATGAAAAGTGTAGACTGTTAACTGATACTTGATAATTAGAATTAATTATCGCACATCCATGGTTGTTTCTGTACTTGTCATTTGTAGCGCGCATTTTGTTGCACCACATTTGTTATCGATTTTGAATTCTGATTTGTAAATGGAAAATCGGCTTATTTCGAATATTTATGACTTGATATTGTTCTTTATATTGCTTCTTATGTGTTCAGTGAACGTTTATTTTATTGTCAGAGTCTCCATTACATATACAAAATGATTAATTGATTATCAAACTGCTTTTAATATGCATTACGGACTGATATATATTTTGCTACACAGAAGTCCTTCGAAATCAAAAAAGACCAAAGCTTTTAAATTCCCATCAAAGAAAGAGAAGCGAGAGAAGTCACGGGAGAAGGAAGCAAAAGAAAAAGATGTTGAGAAGGAGAAAGATAAAAAGAAGAAAGAAAAGGATGAAAAAGATATAGACAAGGAAAAGCGGAAGGAAAAGGATAAAGACAAGTCGAAGCAAAAATTAAAGGATCGGAAGAAAGGAAAACATGCTGGTGGTGAAGGATTGGATATCGGTGGTAAGATCATAATTTATACACAAATGTGGTTAATATCTTGTTTTTTTTCAATACATACGTATTACGTTCCTCAGAGGAACAACCGATTTTCGGTGTTAGCCTTCACCTAGCCATTGAAAGAAGTTGTTGTCACGATGGAGTCGAGTTACCCTTAGTGGTACGAGATTGCATAGATTACGTGGAGGAGCATGGAATGAACGTGGAAGGTCTGTACAAAGTCCCCGGGGTGAAGTCGAAGGTTCAACACTTGAAGAAGTTGTATAATAACCGAGAGCCGGTGAATATATCTGAGTTCGAACCTACGGTAGCTACGAGCTTATTGATACTCTTTCTTAGGTTTGTATACCTCGCGATTCTATTCTCTTTCTCACCATGTGTTTTAAGATCAAACGAAAAAGTGCGCATTGTGGTGATGTAGAGAACTACCAGAACCCGTGCTGGAGAACAGCGAAACGATATCGCGCTTCGAGCAGGCCGCCTCGACCAAGGACGTTGCGCAGCGGGAAGCGCAGTTGGCTCAGCTGACGCAGCAGTTACCGGAATGCAACAGAATTCTCCTGGCGTGGGTCACATTACATTTGGATCATGTCACGGCACGAGTACGTTCGAAATATTACTAGCTCGATGCGAAAAGCCTGGATAGGGAACTTTATAGCTTAAATTTTTTCAAAGAATTTAATTTCTCAATTTGCAGATTTCAATTTTTACTTAAAATAAGAATTGATTATGGCACGATAAAAACTTTTTGTATCTCGATTTATCCCAATGAAACGTATATCAATTGATTTTTAATGAATCTTCAGGAGAAGACGACGAAGATGAACGCACAAACGATCTCGATGACATTAAGTCCGGTTTTGCAAATGAGCCACAGATTACTATTGGCTCTATTGTTTCATTGCAAGGCATTGTTTCCGAATGTGCAATTGACAAAATATGTGCCACCGCTATCGTCCGGTAGTACCAATCTGCCAGATTCCGTGGAAGGTATAACTGCGGAATTATCCAAGCAGGAGTCATTACTTTCCCAAATTCATATGCAGATGAACGCCGGTTTTGTGACGAAATCTCGTGAAGAACAATTGTGGGAGGTACAACGGATGATAACACAATTGAAGGTACAGCTGCAAGGACATTTTAAAAATTTGCATATTACATGCTTATATAAAGAGAGTAACTACATTTTTTGTTACAGAGAAAGTATAAAACGGTTCAAAAATTGGAAGGTGCTACGCAAAAGAGTATAGACGAAGAAATAAAATCATCCGATAATGTCCCAATAGAATCTACCCAGAAGCCAAAGATTGTAGATGAAGACATCGGACAGGCAAAATCTAGCGATGCTCAATCGTTGACTAACTTGATAAAAAAAGATAATAAACTGCACAATGTAGAAGAGGCGAAAGAGAAATGTTCCTGCTCGGCAAATACCAGTGCAAACGCCACACAAAATGAACAGAGCATAAGTATACAAGAAAAAGACATGGTTGATTCCGCGGTTGAAGCTGCAACGGTTATACCGCAAGAATCTGAAAATGTATCGCCGAATGACAAACCGACCGGTACGTAATAATTAATACCATATCTTAACTTTTTTTAAACTAATTAATACATCTTTGATTTATATGCAGAACCTGAAGAAGAAGACGTCATAGATAAGTTGCGAGAAAGATTGATCCATGAGGAATTGCTGAATATGCAGGCGTTACTGAAATCTCGCATCAGTCAGGAGAGGAACGAGATCAAACGATTGATGGAGATGTTGACGGAGCGCGGCACGGAGAAGAAGAAACCCAAAGAGAGGACGCATTCTCCCAACGAAGCTGAAATGACGGCCATGATACAGCTAGTCAAAGAAAATCAGTTACTCGAAGTACGTTCTATCACACGTCGGAGATTTCTCGATCTGATTCTATACGTTTACACGGTTCTTTCGTTACAGAAAAAGATGACGACATTGATACGCAGTATTATTGAGGAAAAAGATGCCTGCGTAGAACTACGTGTACAATTGGCAGTACATCAACTAATGGCCAAAACCTGACCACAGACTTCACATCGAAATCCTAATATCTATACACTATAAAAATACGATCTGACATTAGGTTTTTGCATATAATGACCATAGTTTATAACATGTTACAATTAACACATGTACCATTAACTCGTTTGATCTTTCCGTGAATAAAATATACAAAATGCTGAAATTTTTTTTACAATTTGTAAGTTCCTTGTTGAATATTTAGCATAAGAAAGAAAGGCATGGGAAAAGGCAAATCCCAAATATTCAAATAAGGTAAATATAAAAAATAATTTCTTTTTTTACAATAAAAAGAATATATTATATAATAAAAACGTTATTTTGTATTATATATATTTTATATTTCAACGTCAGCAAAAACATGAACATATTTTTATATATTAATTGTGCTGTGAAATTTCAGATACTTCGGTAAATCAAATCAATACATCGAGTTTAAAAAGCACTCTATATATATATATATATATCCTAAAATCATAATCAGTGTTATTATCCTTTTGCATAAAAAAGTGAGTCAATTTGGAAAAGATGAAGGTTATCATATTTCTCACACAGTTCTCGTATCATGTAAACAAAAAAATAAGAAATCAGAGCAAATAGAAACAGGAGACTGAGATCAATTTGAAGAAAAAAAAAATAAGGAAAGTTGTTAAAGGATTCATGCGTTAAAAAGAGCATAAAATTGGAATAAGACTTGCTTGAAATTAAAGTTAAAGAAATAAGCAAAAAGAAAAGAAAAAAAATCTTTACGGGAATAACAAAACGTGATATTTACTATATACTACACTTTTCTATACATTCTTCTATATATGATATAGTTGATATAGTTTATAAATTTCAAAATTGCGTATTAGTATCAATCTCTCTTATTAAGATTCTTATTAAGTCTTATAAGCGCTGTAGATAGAGCAATAGAAAAAGGTAACTCAGGATTGAGGGAACAATTCATGTGTTCAATGTATATTTACAATATTATTTGATAAAGGTACAGCGCTGAATATCGACCCGTATAGGCATATAATCTTGGTAAAATGCTGTTTTGTGTACTTTATACGTAGGAAAAATTTGCACGCCCGATATATAATTTATTTCTCTTTTTTTTTCTTTTTTTTTTGTCGTAGGTTCTTTTATATGCATCTGTATAAAAATCTATTGAAGGTCCCTCGCGCGGGAGGGCGCACGCGGAAACTGAAATTGTGCTGAGGACTGTTGATACAGATTCTCGCATTCATCAGCGGAAGAGGATCACGCAACCTCGTATATACGATAGTCTTGGAGAATAAGATCAAACTCTTGCGGGTTCTACGGTGTTTCGCAACGCAACGTAACGCAACGTATAACGCAACGCAACGTAACGCTAGGTATCCTGTCAATATATCGTATTGCATATTGTCAAACAAGTCATTGCAATTCGAAACGTTGTATTGGGCATGGATTGAGTACTACCAGCTCGAGATCGTAAAATCCGACTATTGCAACGCAATATTGTACCGCGTCGTGAAAAAAATCATGTCTTTACAGGTATATCTTATATTCAATGCGATACTTTTTTTCTTTTCTTCTTTTTTTTTCATCTTGTTTCATTCGCCAAGATCAAGCGACAGATAATACAATAACGTAACTTACGTTACGGCGTCACTATCACAGTGTAATACAACAATTTGCTAAGAATAGTAGCATACGCGGTACCTATGAGCAGTGAGGGTAGTTTCACTACCAAAATCACGAAACTGCAAAGTACCAGTTTCGCCTAACGATCTGCAATTATAGAAAATATTATATGGTGTAATTTTATCACACAGTCATTACAAAGAGACAGCTGAATTGGATTTTCTAATATCGTTTGATTGTTTCACTAATTGCAGAGCACCGAATAAACTTTACGCGGGATTTATGATCCTGGGAATGCGGCATTTTTAAAAAGCCTCTAACTGTACCTCTTTTCCAAAGATTACCGTTAAAAAAACGCCGTAAATTATAGCGTGAATTCTAAATTTGAAGAGAACATCTTATTGCCTGTTTATAGAGGGCACGTAGACTTTTATAAAGCCCATAAAAGTAATTTACAAAATGTTATAAAAGATGGAATATATACGTATAAAAAAATAAAGGAATGTTTTTCTCTTTCTCTCTCTCTCTTTCTTTCTCTCTTATGGCCAATAAATTTTGCAATGATATTTACAACAAAAAAAAAAAGATAATTAAACGCAGTTCGATGCAGGATCGATCTTATCTTATCTGTAATTTGCAATTGTTTGATTTCTCGATCATTCCAGTTATCTATCTTGTTATAAAATATATCAAGTATTTGATATTCATATTCATCGATGGAAATTTGAACATTTGATAGTTATGACTCAATAAATATATCAATGTAGAAGTTTGTGATGTAAGATTCTATTGACACAATCTGCTGCTAGACAGACAATTGTTCAAAATGTGATAATTTGCTTTTTACATATAATCAATTTTAAAGTTATTATATTGTAAAATAATTAACGAATATTACGTAACGTTTAATATCTATTTCGTTCATCTATCTTCTTTCTTGATGAAGTAATGTCAATGATAATGCAATGTAATAATAACTATATATTCTTAAGTGAGTCTTTGTATGATAAATTTAATGATATCCTCATTTACATCGTTCACATTATTCGCAACTCACTGAATAATAATATAATTTCATAGCAGCTCTTTTACTCGAATAAATTTTCAATAATGAATATATCATGATTTGCGTTTTTGCTCTTGTTCTCTTTCTCTCCCTCTCTCTCACTCTCTTTCTCTTTTACAATACTACGCCAATACAAGAATCTGTAAGAGCAAATGACTCTTTTCAAGTTGTTTATATGCACAACATTTTTAAACAGAGATCCGTGCTTCGTTGAAAACAAGATCGAACAGAATGTGTCATTGTAAAAAATATTGGCTTCCTATTCTAAATGTTATACGCAATATAAAAAATTTAAAATTTAATAAAATTATAATATATATAGGTCTAATACTAATTTTTTAAAATCTATTAAATTATTTTGTGAACATATTTATTTTTTTCTCGAGATTATAATCAAGTTAAAAAAATCTTTTGATGTTTGATACTTTGTTGATAATTTTATAAGAAAATATCATTTGTAAAAGATTCTAAAAGATTTATTTGTGTGAAAAGTCAGTAATATTTAAGATATGATAATAATATGTAAACGGTCAAGGCGTATGCCATATAAAATAACTCAAAAGCAATGATATTAAATTAGTCATGATATAGAAAATATCAAAATAATTTTTGCAAATATATTATTACATGGCAAAAATAAATATGTACGTGAAGAATAAATCTGAACAATGTAAATCTAAAGTAAAAAATTACTATTAAATTTTACTTATTGTAAATTTTAACTATTAGAACTTGTTTACATATTTTTATTTTCATAAAGATCGTAAAATAAATAAAATATCTTGTTTGAGAAATATAAAAGCAATTTGTTCCGAGAAATTCAAATAATTTATATTTATATGATCATAAAATATTATATAATTGTCGATTCTTACTAATATATTGATATAAAAATTTGAATTTGATCATTTCATTAGTTAAAAACGTTCGAGTATAAAGGTAATAAAAAAAAATAAATATTTAACTTTATTCAACTATATTGGGGAAAAGTGCTAGAATTAATCGTGTGATAAAGAGAGTTACAAAGAATAGGAAGCCAAGTTGTAAGGTTTATGTAAAACGGTAATATTTATTATCTTTATACTCATCTAAGCCATTAATTTAGAATTTCACTCACACACACATTCAAGCATTTGGCAGGCAAGAACCGAGAAAATCTAATTCAGAGAGAGCATTACTACGAAGTCATCATATCATTGACTGAATTTGATATATTAGGTCCTTTTAGAGCATCATTAATGTCCCTCCTAAACATTGATAAATTTTGTGTGAACCTGCAAAAAAAGAAAACGTCAAAATGTTTAAAGAAATGTTATATTAGAATACATATATTAGTTTTCTTACCTATCTCTATTTTTTGTGAGTAAATTTCTCTCAATGCCGTTCATTAAATTTTCAAACCATTGGGCCATCGCTGCTTGTTTATCAACTGGTTGACTTCTAATAATATTTTCTCTTAATTGATTAAAATACTGCAAAAGATATTATATATATAAAACTTTCTCTTCTTCTATAAACTTATACATATATGTATTATACACGTATGTATATATATATATATATATATATATATATATATATATATATATATATATGAAAGAAAACAAATTAAAATGCAAAAAAAAACAAATATTAAGAGATAAAATATTATTTATAGAAATTACAATATTATAAACATTGTTGCAAACTTACGTCTTCGTTTAATAATATGAGACCTAATAAAGGACGAGACATGCTCCATTGATTTCTACAATCCTCAAACATTATCACATTTAAAACAGTACTTAAAATTTGTTGCAATATTTCAGGATGTTGCTTCAAAACTTGTAAAAATAATTCTCCTCCTCCAGGAACAACTGCATTTTTTCTTCCTGGATATCCTAAAAACATGATATTCTGATACATGTAATATCAATATATTTTTTACATTTTTATTAATAGTTTCGTTGAGAAAATACTGTTTTATTAATAATTATTAAAATGTACCTTTTTGATAAAGCTGTTTAAACAAATATGTTACAATATGGTCAAGAGTTGCACAACAACCCGTGCAGACCATAGTATCTGAAATCAGAAAGTTTTATTTTTACTTCTAGCTCTTACTCCCAGAAAAAAACAAAAACACGTGCATAAAATCACAATGAAAATCATAATGAAAAATACATGCATATAAAATGATAGTATTTTTATTGCAAGCTTCTTAAAATGTATCTATTTTTTCGCATAATTTAATATTTCATAAACTTACAATTTGATCATACTTTTATTAAGAAAAATTAATAAATTAATAAAATAAATTTAAATCATCATTAAAAAAAATATTACATAAATTTAAATACAGGATGTAAAATTTTTTAAATTATTCTATATTGCAATTTGCAATTTAAAAACTTAGCTAACTGCAATATTGAAATCTCAACAATTTTATCTCTATTACTTCATTCTTTTGCATGCACACATGCATAACATATTACACAAATATTTTTAATTGAATTGCATATAAATATTAAAAGGTTTAAGCATATATTAAGAATAAAACATGCAACTATAATTAGTACATTAGTTATTAGAAAACATATATAATCTTTAATTAAATGTTAATGCATTTAATAATATGTCAGCTGTGTGGCTGATTATCTATGCCAGACCCATTATTCAATTCTATTGTAATGGAAAATTGCATCATAACACTCAGTAAGATATATTGTTGAAAATACAAGCTATGTAATTCTTGCATATTAGACTTAATCATATTTAGGGTCCAGGGGCTCCACGCACTCCAATCCTCTTATAGCCAATGTTATTTATAAAGTGTTCTCAGTAATCCTCTTTATTGTGCATAATAAAATATTCAAAATATGCATCCATTTCTTGCATTTCGAACTGTCGCAGTGACTAATAATAGGCAGATTTCACATTCCAAGCAATAATGCAAAAAGCAAAAAGTATCAAAACCAATGTATAAGTTCTTGAAGTATGTATAACAAAAATAAATATCTTGAATAATTATGAAATAAATGTGAAATAAATGTTTATATGATTTAGAAAAATATAATATAAATACATTCGAAGAATAATTTTAAATATAAAAAACTGTTATGAAAATACTGATATTTTAATTTTGTATATATCTAATGTAATATAAAAATGTATTGAGGTATTATTTTTTTTCCAATATATAAATTATTAACACACATATTTATGCTTGATTACGATGTATGTTAAATATTTATAACTTACGATGTTTGTTAAATATTTATAATATTTATAACTTTTCCTTTTTTGTAATCTATGTAGAAAAAAAATTTTTTTAGAAACATTAATTTATTAAGAAAAATAAATACTTTTGTTTTATTTCGTAAGAATGTTTCAGAGAAATCTAACAAAATAATTTCAATTTCAAGATATGGCGTTGAGGATTTAGAGAGTAGTAGCAAGATAGAATCAGCCGCACAGACCTGTATAGAAGTCTTTTTGCGCACCTAGTGCTGTAAGCCCTTCGCTGATACTAGAGAGGATGTAGAGAAAAACTCTAGGTTCCAAAGTGGATAAAAAGACCATGTGATCTTGCGCCAGACATTCAAGTAACATATAATATGTTGCCGACAATTTCGGATAATGCTATTAAAAACAATATTTAAAAGTGACAATATGTTCATAAATATTTATAAAAATTTAAATATTGTATATTCATTATTACTACTATAATTATTACTATTATAATTTATAATATATATATATTAAGAATTTACTTGGACAATTAATAAAATATTATTGCGAGCACATGTATATACTTACCAAAAGATCACTTTGAGGAATACTAAGAAGTAATTTGACAAATGTATTAAGAGCATTGTCCAACGCTTCATCACCATATAGCCTAAACACTCCAAAATTTACGTAACTTCCACATAAGGCTGCCTTTAACATACTGAAACATATACTTATTCCTTTCAGTTTTAATGGATAGATCTGATCCTTGGGTACTTCAACGTTCAATATGTGATTGCCGTAGCTACATATTATTTTGCTGGCCTCGCGGAACAACAAAATCCCGTTTGGAGACGACGCATCGAATTGTAATCGTTGACTCCTATTTTGTACTAATTCAGCAAATAACTTCAGGACGGGTGTTGTCACTTGCGGTTCATGATGCCACAACTCCACAGCATGTAATAAAATCGGTGTATAATTCGGGTATCTAAATTTTTTAAAAATATAAAATGCTTATTTTTTAATATTGTAAATTATTAATAAATATTAATATAAACAGATATCTTGGACACACGTACATCCAATCAAAAAGCATCATATAGGATGTTTTGGTGTTGAATGCGTAAGCTAAACCTCTAAGATCCCGAGCCAAACCAATTAACGCTTTCTTTGCTTCCTCTGCTGCAAAAAGAGGTGTATCTGCAGCACCCATTAATTGACCAAGGCTCTCCAATGCACCTAAAATTATATAAAAAGAGACTATATTTGTTGCATATGTTTTCAAGATAGAAAGAATTAATTACATATTTATAAATTTTCTTACCTGTTAGAGGTAGCATAAAAGTATGAAATCTTTCCTCATCTTCACCTAAATCTACCATCAGTAATCTACCAAGAGATGTGTAAAACATTGATCTACAACGCATTTCTGTCACAGCAACATTGTTTCCCAAAAATGGAAAGTGTTCTCGCTGTCAAAAAAATACATTAATTAATACATTAATTAGATATTCGTATAAAATATTAAAGTAATAACAGATCTCAGCATATACCGTATGATTGTTGAGCATAAATTGTACTTCTTCTAATTTGACAAGTTTACGAACACAGCTATAACCAACTGATAAATCATTTAAAAGTTGTAGCGTTTTGGAAATAATTTGTTCGCTCCTACCCCAGTACTTCAAATTCGTTATTCTGTAAATCGTAAAGCAGCGTTAGCAGTTTGAGGCACATCTCGTGAGTAACATACAAATTACTTACATCTTTCGAATGAAGATGCTGAGTACCATTGCCTCATCATTAAGACCCAACACATCAGACAATCTCCTGTATACTTTAGAATTTTTTTGAACTTGATCGCCGACGTAGATTTTCCGAAATTGCTCGAAAAAACTCAACATCGCCAATTCCAATTTCTCACAGCCACCCTGCGCGAGTCTCGAATCAGTCAGGTTCATCAATTGTAATACTCTGCAAACTAATTCTCCATCCATAGCGTCGAACTCTTCGTTGCTATTAAATGCAACTCTTCCGCCGATAACACCACCTAAAAGAAATAAAAAAAAACTAAAGATAAGAAAAAAATATAAGCATTGTTGATTATGAAAGGTAGCAATGTCAACTAAGATATTCCGTTTACCTATGATATATACAAGCCACGTAAGCTGTCCTTCTTGAATTGCAATATCAATCTGTTGCGTCGGTGATACTGTTTGCGTCATTAATTCCTGGTACGTTCTTGCAGCTTGATCAAACAATTGGACTAGCAAGGTGCACGTTTTCTGATATTCGCATCTACCGATGACCGATATTTGTTCTAATTGATGATGGACCACTCCTAGATCATCCAATGGATCCTCCAGACGCTCTCTGACTACTACCGCTACCGATTCAAGTCTTGATGTGATGTACGCGTTCGTAACTTCTGGTGTGTACGTATTCAATAAATGTGGATCGCCCGCTTTTACATATGGCATTGAAGATACCATTCTTTGCCATAGGGTCAAAAGATAGTGCAAGCTGTTCGGCGCAAATTGCCACATCTGTAAGCTCTGCACTGTAAACTTTGCGATCAGTTGTATTGCTTCGGGATAATCCTCCACCAAGACCAACTCGCCGAGTTGGAAATTGCTTTTCAATCGAGATAATAATCTACAAAACTCATGATAGTTTCCTGGATCACTAAGACCTTGAGGATTTTGTAGTATATGCTTAATACCGTTGACTAAGTGCGTCAGAAATTTCGCCCTTTCGGTATTAGAGAATAGACTCCGTCTGACGGACGCTATTTGAACCAAGCATGAAAGAGCCAAACACGACAATGTATTAGGTAGACTGTGATACAGATCAAAAAACAACTTCAACGAGGTGAAATCCAAAAATGCAGGCCTCCAGCTTGTCGGGATTTGTACTGTATTAAGATCGTCCGAACTCTCATCGGTTGATGTGCCGATAAAGTCAAATGTCAAACAGTTTTGTGCAAGCTTTAACAGTTGTCTTATCAAACCGTGCTGCGGAAAGTGTTATGACTGATGCGTTAACGTAAAATTGAAAAAATTATTAATCGCGTATGTACATTGTCATACTTTACCTGCCCTTCATCGTTGAAATTTAAACTCTTACAATTTTCACGAGCTGTACTCAGTAAAGTACACGATAACCTAAATATTTCAAATAGTTGTGTGTCTCTAAAACTACTCGCTATTCTTCTATGTTTTGTCAAAGATCTGTTCGCATCGGCTTCCGATATTTGATTCATTTCACATGTCAATTGAGACAGCAACTGTACTCCTATCATACAATGCTCCACTGACCCCTTTGTTCGTTACAATACAGATCGTTATTAATTATGAAAAAAATATGTGCATAGAGAAATGCAGCGTGCGCAAGATAATAATGCTGAATGAAATATGCCAAACCTGAAGAAACTTCGCTACATCGCTGACTACGTTTCTGAAAACAAATTCCTCTTTATCGGAATCGAACCACCCAAGCTTTGATATCCTAGCGAATAGCGTAACCAAAGCCTGTATCACAAAATTCGGTAACTTTGGTTGCGTTGCTAAGTAGTTGAGTACGTAGTTTCCTGCAAACACATGAGACAAATGAGATAAATCCGATAAGTTTTTTCAAAAGATACACTCTTTCATTGATCTCTATGAAACGCCATGAGCACCACTTACGTATATCGAGCCTCTGTTGTAAGCTGAGTGTTGTCGTAAGCTGTCCCTGCGCCGAGCGTGACACCAGCTTCGTCAAAGTGGTGGCGGCCAGTAATTGAGCATACGCGGAGTCCCCACGGTCCAGAAGAAGCTGGCACTTTGTAAGCGTATCTGGTGCATTTTGAAAAGCAACCAAGGCCTTCTCCGCTTCCGCGCGATGCGCCGAATCCTGCGACTCGTACAGTTGCTTGCATAGCAATTCCAGCTGCCGTACTTCCTGCACGTGATCCATTTTTAATCACACTATATAAAGCCGTTCCTCAATGTTTCCATTTAGGTACAAGTCTAAAAGTTTCATAACAATGTATCCACTCTTTATGGCGCATTACAAATCATTATTAGCTACAGTTCGTAACATCGACAATTTTACAGTCTCATTACACCGATCAAATCGCAGAATTTGAAATTAACTTCAAGATTAACTCGTGGAATCAATAGAGAAATCTGAAGACAGTTTCGTTTTTTATTATGAATGTATGAAATACGTCATACCATTTAACTCGAGGATATACTTCTAATCTTCATTTCTATCAATGTAGATTAATTTATCTTTCATCTTTCTTTAATTCTTAGATATTGAAAAAAGATGGAAAATAAAAGAAACAAATTAAATCAAATTAAGATTAAAATTAATCTACAATGGTAAAAATGTATAAATAATTGTGTGATAAAACGAAGGTTATATCGACGTCAACAATTTTCTACGTAGCAATTCTATCCTGTGTGGCAATAATTATAAAAAAAACACAAGCAAATATGATTTCGTGTATATCTGTAGTAAACAATAAACCCAACTGGGATTTAATTTTGATTAGCATAACGTTTTATTAATACAATTTACAGACATAAACACATTTTGTGCAATCAAATTAATTATCCAAAGCAAAATTTCCAAGAAATATTCGGAAATATAACAAAGGGTTCGACACACGCGTTTAATAATTAACCTAATGATAATATATTATTTATATTTATATTTATATTTATGCTATACGCAACACAAATTATATTCACGTAAGACACACGCAGATACACCCAATAAAGTGGAAGATTGACTCGCGACAAGATGTTTGTCTATTTTATCGGCAGGTTGCACACATTGAACATCGTTGTCGGGCGAGGATTTCGCTTACGGAGATCTTTCGCACGAAATCCGCGGACAGGACAGGTTATAGGCGACGGATTGTAAATAAACGCGACGATTCCGAGCCCGGGAGATGCGGCGTACGCAGCCGAGCGGTTTATCGCAGCGCTTCCGCTTCGCTTCGCGAGTACATCCTGGCAACGGCGGCGGCGGCGGCGGCGGCGGCGGCGGCGGCGACGGCGACGACGAGGAGGGACAGCTCGGAGTACAAAACGACTTCTATGCGAAGATAAACAACGACGCGACGCAGCCGCGCCGAGGCGCAGCGGGGTTACCGCACTTTTTTTTCATTTACAACATCGCGATGCGAGCTTTCACGTGATGCTCGTTGGCGGTGTACGATCGCGATCGGTAACGTGCCGTTCGCTCGCTCGGATCTCTCGGCACCTCAACGTGTGGATCAGACTTCTTGGTCGTTAATTATCCGTTGGATCAGCTACTACGAGAATTAAGATTCTCTCGGTTTGATAGGCGCGACAAAAATCGAAGGAGACCAATGTAACGTAAAATCGCTTAACGTGGAACGGCGCGATCGGCGACTTGATCGAAATGAGCGTCGAGTCGGTTGCGTCGCCCGGTTCCGTCGCATCCACGCCGTTTCGCGTGTCAGCGCGAGGAAAACGCGCTCGGGCATTTTGGCATTTTGTCCTCCAGCCCGGGAATCCTCCGCGATTCTGCGTTGAAAGATCGCGTCAGGCTCACCGCACACGCGAGCGAAACAGAACGAACGCACGAGCGAACGAGAGAAAGAAAGCGAGAGAACGAGCGAACGCGCGACACACGCACGCACGTACGTACGCATGCACGCGCGCGTACGACTTGACGACACGCGCGGAAATCCGGCGCGGATTCCGCCGGCGGGTCGCGGTCGCTCGCGCGGCGCCGCACCGCTCCGCAATTAATAACGTCACGCACGGGACGCGCGCGTGGTACTTGCCATCGGCGACTCACCTGTTCGTCCGCCATTTTCCGCCAGCCTCGTATTATCTACGGTGAAGCCAGGATCACATGCCAGCCTCCGTCTGCGGCCGCCGCCGGCGCATGTTTACGCCGACGATCTACGTTGCACGCGTCCTGCCCCCGTGTGTGGGCGCGCGCGAATCAGCGCCATCTTCTTTCCGCGAGCCACCCGCGCCCATGGGAACGCGCCCTGCGATCTCGGGATCTCTGGAGCCGATGACTTCCGAATCAGTAGCCAAATTGTTGATTAATTAGGTCTTTGTGGATCGACTTCGATCTAATTTCGACTTAAGTCCATTTCAATGTACAGGACGAGAGATATATTCTGTGGTACATGAAGAAATTTATTTCATTAATATTAATATATTTAGAATAAATAAAAGTATAACTCTTAAATTCAATTCCGGTATTTTTCTTATTAGTTAATAACAAGCATTTGATGCAATTTTCCAGTTATATCATCTTTTGCTCCTATTTTTAGCTTGAGGCTTGTTTTAAAATCTTGGCACACACCAAATCTCGTGATATACTGTATACGCTTTAAAGCTCAGAGATTGCGAAATATCAAATTTACACTATTAAAGATCAATAACTATTAATACATGAAGCAATTTAAAGTCGCCACAAAAAAATTGAGGCCACACATAACATATGTATGCCATATGCAAAAATTTTGAAACAGCTTTAAATTAGTGTTAGCAGTAAAAGACGATATAATTACATCAAATATTGTTTTTTTTTTTTAATAAAACTAAATTTATATTTATTTATTCTAAATATAAGTACTTAAAATTGGTAAAAAAGTACTTAAAATTGGTAAATCATAATTTTAGATTATCTTATTATTTTTTTAGTTCGAAGAATTAAAAAAATGAAGAGTAAGTTAAAGAGAGAGTAAAATAGAAATTGATAGAAATGGACAAGCAAAGTCTGACTAATTAATATTTTTAATATTTATATTATTTTATCAAGGTAAATAAAATTAATTTTTATTATATAACATAAAGATTAGGGATCAGGGAGGAGATTAGATTAGAAACAAATTATAAATAGTTTATCTTATAACGCAATTCTATCGGATAAATTAATCGTCAATTAATTTAATTATAATTTAGTTGAAATAATCTTTTTTCATGCATGCGCAATGATAATATAACAAACTTTCTGATTTTAGCAAAATATCACAAAGAATATAAATCAAGTAGTGGAGATAAAATTTAAGCCAAACTCGAATTAATTTAATCGACGATTTATTTAATTGGCTGTTTCTTATTGAGAAACAATTTTAGGAGCTTCTGAAAAAAATATGTATTATTGTTATTAAATTATAATGATTAATAACGTTCTTTATGTGTGAATAGAATGCAATAAGTTTTACACGATAAGGGACAATGATTGGTCGACCTTCCGCTGTGATAAATTTGATATTTCTATATTAAAAATAAATATTAGTTTTCTAGACAATGCCAAGTACCTAGAAAATATTTTAAGAATTATTTATGATCTATTAAATGTTTTGAAAAGTCTTCTTATTTCTTATAATCATACTGAATACTCCATTATGACATAATATTTATGATGGATTAATGCTCATGTTTACACATATTGCATGGAGAGAAATTTCTTGAAAAATGAGGTGATATATGTAAATATAAATGTCAAAAGTTATTAATGAAATTGGAGCATTAATAAATTCTCTGAAAGTTTAATTGATAAATCTGGATGTTTAACTTTTTTTTACTCATTATTTTATGATATTTTCTTGCACAATACTTAAAAAAATAATCAATGAAATTATGCTTAATATGCTTGATTTGTTTTTTACCCAGATCACTTAACAATACGATTTTATAATATAATTAAATACACATATTGCATACAGAAGGATAAGATAATAATGGACTTCGTAAAAAATCCTCCGTATTCTTGTGTAGGTATTGTATTTCGAATATAGCTTTTGCACAGCCTTTGTATCCTCTCTATTCAATTATTCTCATACACGAAGATTCATGTCGATATTAACAATAAAGCATCACAATAATCTTCTTAAGGGTATTTCACTGGTATCCTCGACAATCACAAACGCCCATGTTGCGATCTGATCGCAGTGCGTGTCGCGATGCTCTTACAAGATACAGATTCGTGTGATTTTCTTAACTATTACGTCCGATATTTCATATCTCCAGATATTTGGCTCCATCTTTCATATCATTTACTTCTCACTCGGTCGATTTGTCGAAGAACAACACGCACACAATTCGGTGAATATATTTTAATAGAAGACGCGACATACAGAAGGTCTTTTTCAGCTCCCAATGATTTCTCAGATATCAATTTAAAAAAGAAGTAGGAGAAAAATTTCCGTGTCTCGATAGGGAATACGGGAAGACACAGAATAAGCGATTGTATCTTTTGATAATACCTACAAATGCGTATCTATTGATAGCAGAAGAACAATGAAGGAGAGCATTCTATGCAAGAATATCTTAATGCCTGACTACGATCACTATTACTTCGCCTATTCATTGAAACAAGTCGCAAACTCAAAAATCTACACACGTCGTATACACTCTACAAAATTATACTTCGTTTTACATTCGAAATTATACAAAATTCCAATCGTATTAATTTTTCAAAATTTCTAAGTTTGTACCCACAGTTCGCATGCAATTCATTAATTTTCCATCTTCACATTTCCTGTTTGATGTAGAACCGTTTGCGACGCGAACAATTTGCGTACAAATATCCGCTTTATCTATATATTTTTTTCTTTCTTTCTTTAAATATGCGTTATAAGAGTAAACAAATTCTGCATATTCTAAATTTTAATTTAGTATATTGCCTTACTATTTTCACATATATTTTCATATATTAATATGTAAATTGCGTTCTGTATATATATATATAACTCGTATAAAATTTTGAGATTAACTTCACATATATGTATTGAAATCAAAATGTAAACTTTTTTCTGTATTCTTATCTCATAGGGCTGAAACACTCGAATTATAATATATTACACCTTGAAATATTATTTTCTATGACAATCGTTCTGTATAATTCATTTATTGACAGACAGTTTATAAGCAATTATATTATGTTGCATCTTTTTACTGACCATTATTGACAAAACGCATATTTGGAAAACATAATTTCATTCGGTATTTCACTTTTTTACTAATATCTTACTTTCATATAGTTACTAATATTGTAGCACTGTTTAATATCAAATATTCAAAGATGTCTCACTCTCAACGCTCAAAATATCCTGCAATATCGCAAGATTTTAGCTGCGTTGATATCATTTTAAGGATGTATAATGTGACACGCACACATACACATACTTATAGTGTTTTCATTGCAGTTTTGATCCGGGTTATGCCGCCATACTCATTTTTTTCTTTTTCTTTCATTGCTCGCATCCTTTATCCTTTTTTGTGTTTTACGTGCAAGAAGTGCACAATCCGCATCAAAAATCTATTGCAATCGAAAACGTTATAAGACATAGTAAACAGTATTATAATTATAGACAGTACGTCTATAGCATGTCTATGAATAATAATATTGTTATAGTATGCTAATATAAATACAGTATTATAAAATTATGCGTGTGTATCGCTGTATGTATGTATGTATGTGTGTGTGTATGTGCGCGCGCGCGCGAGTGTGCGTGTGTGTGTACAATACTATATTTATATATATTCAAAGTGTTCACAAAGAATAAACTGTTTCGTGACATCACAATCACTTGGATTCTTTATAGTAGATATCATTTAAACTACGTATATGTTCAGTTGTGTACATAAATATAAATCCAAACAACGATAAATTTTATTTGCGTTTAAAGTTTTTGCTATATTTAGAGTATTTTTTGTAAAATTTCAGTGAAATACCAAATCGCAAAAGTAGAATGCTTAGAATAGAAAGAGTATCAATACACACATCTTGAATAGACTGACAATTTAGATAAATATAAAATTGAGAAACTTATAGTGTACAAAATATGAATAAAATGAGAAACGAGATCAGTGGTCAAGATATAATAATAGCGTTTCTTTTCCTTTTTTTTTTTTTTTACAATGATTAAGATCACTTTAGGATCACACGCTACACTTGTATCTGTATGAATATAATAATAATGATAATAATATTTACATTCTCATGTAGTGATTTTTATATTCTAAATGCAAATGATATTGTACCAAATGGCTGTGCAGAGGTTGTTGGCTCTTCACTCGCTTTTTAAATAGATTTCATAAAATTTGAATGTTTACAAAAAATTGTTATACATTCAATCAATGATTTTTTTATGGTTTGAACATAATATACAGCACTTTATATAATGAATTATTTTCAAAAGATGGTGCAACGCGATAATTCTTCCGTATAATTTTTTTTACACATTCACACAAGATAAGTACTCCAATCAAACAACATTTTACAAATTCTTTTCTCATAAATTAATTATATAAAAAAATCATTAATTTGTTTTATTATAATACATCTAATGTCTTATTAAGTGTAATATCCAGCCTCCCTAAAAACATTTTGCTACATTACGTATTGTAAGTCTTTCTTTTTTTCTTTTTTACCGGTAGGAAAATGGTCTTGACTTCTACTCATGTCATAGAGCATAGAAGAATTCCAGATATGGCCAAAGCAGACAACGATCGTTTACATCCATGGGATGTATTTATGCGGCTTTAAACATACTGTTCGTTCCTAAATACGGTGCGTCAAGCGCATATATGTATATAAATTATAATTTATAGTTTCACGTCAGTTCGTTTTACTTTCCTATTTTCTTGAAGAATTTCTTTTGCTGTCCCAGCAAACAATAAGTCAGAGTCATCAACAAAATATTTTCCTCAGACAGTCTTGTGTTTAATTTGCCGCTCTCATACTGGACACTCATCATAGGATATTTCATTCTTTGCGCACATTGTTGTGAACACATTAGATTCACTCACTAACCATTTGTCTAAAATGTAAGATCTTGTGATTAAATTCCGCGTAATTTACTTTTTACATATTTTTTGTTAAAAAATTGGTATTTATATTGAATAAATTGTTCCTAGAGCTTACCTGCACGTAATCAAATGATTCACAAAATATACTTACAATTATATCACAATAAAGGAATCTCCGTATTGATACGTCACTCGAATGCTGCAAATAAAAATAATATTTTCGATATGTTTTATAATTAACATATATTAAAAACTCTCCAAGTTTAATATAAAAATATTATATTTAGTATACTTACGGGAAGGAGATCTAGTATCGGCTTGGTTCGGTGCTCCATCCATTGGCAGGCGTCCGCTGCATACACTTGCACTTCCACTTGACGGATTGTAATTAAGAAAATCCCAGATTAGTATTGTATCATCATGAGATGATGAAACTATTTGAAATTCGTCAAATTGGAGACGAAACACTCGTCCAGTATGCTCCTACAAAAAAAGAAACAAGATTGATAATGAATAAAAATTATAACTCGATGGAGCGCTTAAATAATTGCTGATTAAACATAATATTTATAGAAAATAAGGATATAAGTATCACTTTTACCACTAAAGTGCGTAAGCATAAAGTACTGGCAACAGCACGAGGATCAAGAGCTGCTACAAGATCCCAAACTTTGATTTTGCTGCAAAATACAATAATAGATGAGCTCAATGGTACAATATTTTCAGAAGTTCATAAAATTATATAATATATTCTTAAAGCGAAATATACATCTCTCAATTCAATTGATATAAGTATCACATCAAATGAAATATAATGACTATTTACAAATTACTTTCTTGTATTTTGTATAACAATAATATGCTATAAAATCGTATTATTTTTATTAGATCGTATTATTTTTCTAAACAGAAGCAAAAAATACAATACATTCGTTGAAAACTTATAAGCTTATATAAAATTAAAATTGAGATTAAGACATTCGAAATTACATACCCGTCATAAGCACCGCTGACGATGTGCTTACTATCGAATCGTATACATCTCACTAGTTCCTCATGTCCTTCCAGAACACGTAAGCATGCGCCGCACTCAATGTCCCATAGTCGTATGGTATTATCACTACTACCACTAACTACTAAACGATCCCTGTATTGCAAACACGCTATGCCACGTTTATGTCCGTTCAATGTTCGCACGAATTCGCAGTTAGAAGTATTCCATACTTTGATAGTCCTATCACCACTAGCTGAAACAATGTATTTCTCATCGAAGTCAACTACATTCACTGCAGCCCTGTGTCCCACTAGTACTCGTCTCAGTGCAATTTCCGTTTGCGACGTCATATCCCAGACCGCTATTGAACGATCCTACAAATAATAATTATTATCAGTCGCATCCCAATCAAATGAAGATTATAAAATGTACAAAAATTTATCATCCTTTTTCTACTAACCTTCGAGCAAGTGACCATCATGCCATTATTAAATCTGAGATGCAATACTGCCTCGCAATGATGAATTAACGTATTGACCATTTCGCCTGTGGTAGCATCCCAAACTCTCACGGTGCTGTCCGAAGAACCGGATATTATAGCCTTGTCGTCATATTGCAAACACAACACAGAACCCGTATGTCCTGTCAACACCTTGATGCACTGCAGAGTATTTCTATCCCAGATCTTAATCGTGTTGTCACGAAGTCCAGAGACTATTTTCTGATCATCGTATTGCAAACAATAAACGCCCTTCGAGTTTTCACTGCGACAGTTAATTCTTTGAAGATTGAATCGACCCATTCTCCAATTATTTTCTATACTTTCGATGTCTTTAACAATTTTTGGATAAAGAGATCTATAGAAGTTATGATTAGGATGAGCTTCGCCTGGTTTCGGTTTAAAAAGATACTGTATCCTGAAAGCAAATTTCATAAAATAAATAAGAAAATATAAGTGGTTAAAAATAAATGGTTCATATACTCTTCCTTTCCTTCATTTTATATATTTCTATATGTTCCATTCTACAAGTAATCTTGTAATATACTATGTGTGCTTTAAAATGTATTTATAATTGTTGAATTTCAAAATATTCAGATATATTTGTGTTATTAAAGATCAATGGAATAAATATTTAAATATTTAAAGTCATCATAAAAAAAATTGGGAACACGGCAGAATATGCCAAAATTTAAAAACAAGTTTTAGACTAAAACCAACAGATGATATAATTAAAAATAATAGCATCAAATGCTTATTAATAAAGCACTAAATTTGAGTTATATTTATTCACTTTCAATATACCGAAATTTCTTCAAATGTATCAGAATATATTTGTTATCTCTGTAATTCTATACATGTTTAAGATTAAAAATTCATATATGTATATGTGTCTGTCTCTTGAGTTTTACAGAATTTATATAATTCTACTCACCATCCTCTCCTTTCAGCCAGACCTCTCCAAACCGAATCCGTTCGGACTTTGCGTTCAATCAATTTTTTCCAAAGCATTCCTTCACTGATAACTCTATGCCATTCTTTGCATACTAACTCTGCAGATACAAGTGACTTAGCGTCAAGATAGGAAAGAATACTTTCTGCTACGTGATCTAATCCTTTTTCTGTAAAATATTCATTCGGTGTTATGGACAAAGATACAATGGTTCAAGACATATCAAAGAATAAAAAAAGAATGTATCAGACATAAAGCAAATGTATATTGCTGTATGTATATGATTACTCACTCGGCAAAAGCGAAATAAAGTTTCTCTGTAGCATCGGTTTGAGATATGCGTTGATGTGTCCGTGTTGATAATGACACATCCGTGCTAACAGCTGTTCGACAAACTGCACTTGTTCCGCTTCGTTCCATCTTTCGAACAGTTTCATACACATTTCTCTTTCCTGTCCATATTGCGTGGACACTCCTATGGATGGTTCTTTCTTACAGCTGGGATCGTAAAGTATCGTCATTGGATACTGCAACAGAAGATCAAAATACAAACATTTTTTCATATTGTTAAATCACTCTATCTTAATTAGAATGTAAGCAACAGAACAACACAAATAATTTTAATAAGTAATGATCTCAGACAAGATTTTTAATTAAATTAATATCAAGTTATTCGAGAAGAAAGGATTTATCACTGACATTTAATTGTAAACTTCTTGTATAACCTCTCGTGATACAAGTCTAAATTTTTTTATTAACGTCTTCTAATATAAGCGCATGTAATGACGTGTATTATCAATGATATGCTAAGTAATCGGAGCGCAAATAAACATGATTAAAAATACACTGTAATACACTACACTGTATAGTATGTATTATCACATTGGTGCACACATCGGGTTGTTTTTTGATTAATCGCACATACATTATATATATATATATATCGGAATCGACAAGTTGTATTAAGCGCATGTAACGTGCTGTGAATATGTAAAAGATATATATTTAAATAATTCAAGTAATTATATGCCAAAATTTATATCTAAAAATTTACATTGTCACGATTACGTCATACATTGATAATGTAATATAAAGATAAATATTGCGTGATTAATAGCGCTAATATATATTGTACATTTTAAGTCTTTTTTTTTCGTTTTTTTTCATTATCGTTTTAATGTTAAAGATGGAAAACAAACGCGGGAAGGCGACTAATCTTATCGTGACATTAAGAAACTTAAAATGTTGAAAGACAATGTGAAACAACAAGAATTTTTAGCATGTTTATATCTGGAAGAAACATCTAAAATCACACATCAATGCGATTGTTATCGATAGTGAAAACATACACAAACTCACACAAACAAAAAGATACAAGGATTTTTAATTATATAATTTCCTTGGGGAAAAAAATAAAATGATTGATTTCCTATCAAAGCGTAAATATATTTTTGTTAATCTCGTTTATCTCTTGGAATAATCTCTCGGATTTAAATAAATCAGAATGCATTAATTATATCTCGCAAAAATCATATAACTTGTTTAGGATTCTCTTAAATCAATATTTTCAGAATAAAAATATCATCAAAAACACGTGAAAGCAACAAATTATGTATATGTCACTGATAAAAAATCGAACTGTGTTTTAACGTTATTCAATAATGGATATCGATTTATAGAATTGATCTAATAATAAATAAAGCTCACTTTACATAATCTATATTTCGCGTCAGATTTTAGAAACTCGATTTACAATTTTATCGGTCATGTATTTTGATACGTGCGTATCCAATTTCCAATTCTTATATTTCTCGGCTAACAACGGGCACATAAAAGTTCTAAATAAAATTTGTATCAGGATTCAATCGTATGAAAGAGAACAAGAATATACGTGAGTACCAAAATTGTTAATATTATATGTAAAATATGATAAAATATGGAATACGATAAAATTATAAGTATAGATTCATCCGAAGCGGAGGGCTTCGAACGTTTGCAAAACTAGAATCGCGAATGCATCTTGAGGTAGAGCGAAGTACCGGGTTCTTGACCTCTCTCGCTCCATTCTCTCTCGCTCGTACATCATATATATATATATATATATATATATATATATATATACGAGGGCACTTATAAATTAAATCGTTTACGCGCGTCCCGGTTTTGTGCCGAGCATCTCGTCTTCCTCGTTAATACCGTAATCGTTATAATCACATTTCAAGCGACACATAAATGGATATTCTCATTCGAGTACCTTTAATTATCTCTCTACGGAATTATAGCTCTACGGAGACGAGCTTAAAAATTTCTTCGATCGACATAAATATGTCGATCAGAATTAAATCACAAACTGATATGCGCGATCGATCTGTAAATATAAATACGATTATGTATAAACAAAGTTGGCTAACGCCAACTAAATATGAGCTAAATTTACGCGATCATTATTAAGTTCATCGACGTGGAAATTCAAGAATATCATCTATGACTAATCATGTTTTAGATGGAAATTTTCCGACACGCGGCATTTATATGCATATTAGAATGAATTTTTCATGAAAGAAAATCGCACACGTTTGCACTTTCACTGTTTACATCGTCGTTATCATCAGTATTTGTCGTAAATGTCCAAGGAGTCTGATAATGTTAGTCGCGATGTCGTTACGCGAGATATCATTGAGAGTATCCTTCAATATTAGCTAAAAATAGAACATAAGAACTTATTGATTAAGTCTTTGTATATCCTTTATTAAGATCCCTCCTATGCTTCAATGACGCTTAAAAAATTCAATCATTTAAAATAAGAAAAAGTGTATTACATAGACTGGAATAGATGTACATTACATTACTCATATTGCAAACAAATAGACATTATGTGTGTACGTGTAAACTTAATATATTTAATTATTATTATCTGCAATCATTTTCAATTTCCTGTCTGAAATTTCACGTTTCTATCGGAAATTGTTTATCGATACCGGCGATACCTTCGATTAGATTAGATGAAATTAGATTAGATCGAATAATTCGAATAAATACTACGCGCGAGTATATTCGCGCGTTAATGTAATTTTAACGGCACATATTTCACACTATTCTATCCAGGATATAACTGTACCTTTGAAATTTTTAGAATATCAATAATGAAGAAATAAATCAAACAAAGAGATAGAAGAATCCGATGAAATAAATTGATGAATTTCAATAAATATAACTAAAACTAAATATAAATAAAACAAATATAAATATTGGTATTAGTATGAGAAACAAAATATATAAAATAGTATGTGTATTTTTCACCTTCTTATCTTATATCTAAGATTCAAAATCAAAATGCTTTTTAAAATTCATTTGTTTCCTTTTCTCGGATTTAGGCATTTACTTTTGCTTCTGCACGATCGAAAGATCTTTTGTAATCAGTGAAGCACACCGTTTTATCGGCGTTTATCAGTTCTACGTGCAACGAACTTTAATGACCTAGGAGCGATGGAGTTTATCGTGGAATTGAAAGGAATACAGAGAAGCATACGGCGAAACCGAGCGGCGATATTTTTGTAATCGAAAGGGTTACGTTTGCACATCCGCGGAGAAAGTGCATCCACGAATACGACGGGGAATGCCGTAACGACGATACAAAAGGATCTTCCACGCGTGATTGTTGAGGGATAAAGTAAAAAAAAAAAGACTATTACGCGAATGCCACGTCAGTGTTAGCGTTTTCACACAGCATTTGCCGTTCCGTTTTCACGCTGTTTCTCAACTTCGCCTGACGTAGCGTTTTGTACAAGGTACCCCAGAATCGTCGGAATCGTGAACACGTAAGCATTAGCCCCTCGTGAAATTTCCTTTGTCAGCGAAAATGTTAGGTGCTAGAGCATTTTTTGGATTACAAAGAATGTGAAGATTTTTTTCGCGACTTAACCTTCCGGAAAAAAATAAATAAATAACAAAAATGACCGTGTCAGATTCTCAAGAGAATCCTTCCGAGATTTAGGCTATATTCCAAATTGTCCTTTCCGAGGAAAATTTTACTCGAAATATATAGTACACGTAACGTATACTATCGAATAAAATTTTCCTCAGAGAGGACGTTTCTTGGCTATTATGATCACGAATATCGAAAAGTCGTAAAGAAACAATGCTGTAATTTTTTTTTAGAAAATTTTTGCAAAAACTGATTTTATATTTAATGAAACAATGCTACGTGTTCGCTTCCTGATGACTCTCTAGAACATTTCTTCACGTAGATGATGGTAACCGTTTCCATTAAACGTAATACCCGTTTCTACTAAATGTAACAGACGAGATGTACGAAAATCCGTTTTTAGTCCTTAAGACCGCCAGCGATTTGTAGTCGACGTAGAATAATGCGAAAATGTATATTTCGCGTCTGACCTACTTGCCGCGTCTCTCCTACTCGGGAGGTGAAAATCATCATAAAGAGCCATACCGCATTGAACACTTGTTAATGAAAGCTAAACTCTCGCATTGTAGAAATGGCGATCAAGCCGCAATTCTTTGTACATGAATTAGGTTCGAATAAAAACTATTAAGGAAATACGATCGATTGCGGGGATAGATGGCAAGAAGGATACGCCCCTGTTCTTATGCATTAGTGATACCAATTAATAAATTTTTAATGATAAGAAAAGCTATTTTGATTTGTTAAAAGAAAGTAACTTTGAGCATTAATTTTTAATTTCTAATCATGATATTAATATTTTATTATTAGAAAATACAAATAATTTAATGTTTCATGTCCAATAATTATCGATCACTTAGTTGCGTTTCTCAAATGTTGCGTTTCTCAAATGGAGGTTGGCATTCCTGATTAAATTGCGCGTTATCAAATATTGAGAATAATCAGCAATTTACGTGCGAAATAGGCATGTAAATCGATCCTTTTATCACCTTTTGCTTGCATACAGAAAATTATATAAAGTTGATTTGCAGTGACATAAAAAAGACTTGCTCTATTTACATAATTTTTATGTAAATCGAAGAACTTTAAAATTAATGTAATATACCAGTCATTCAGTGCACCTGCCATAAGATATACGCATAAAAATTTAATTTTTTTTTCTTAAACACACGATCAATCGATTCGAAATTTTAATGTGATATTAATTTCACTTTAAATAATATTTTATATTTTAATTTTTATAGAGATTGAAATATTTTTGATTTTTCAATCGTATCTCCTTAAGAAAATCCAAAAATTTCCAAAATTAAAATCGTCGAAATCTCCATTATTTCAAATCCGTGTAATGTTGAAAAGCGTAATGTTTTTATTAAATAAAAAATGCACGAATTAAAATGCCAATTTATTATTTCCACTTCCAGAAAATCATCAAGATATACTCCCATTAGTTACCGTGTTTCAGCCAGATTCGGAAGTTTGGCTCGGGAGAAATCGGTGCTTTATCCGGATGAAAATCGTATTACCATTGACCCATTGTAGGACCCTCCTTCTGAAAGGCAGATCCTGCGGCAGTTGTGTCCCTCGCGTTTATTGTAACACGATACTGAAAAACGAGTCTAGCGGCTGATGCGCGGCGGCGCGATCACCTGAAAACGCTTCGAGTGCTCCCGGCATAACGGTATCGCGAACTCGTGTCGAATCTACGCTCTCCTGATTCTTTTGTCTTCCTGGGATATCCCCGCGCGCCTCTTGGCACGGCCAAAGTGCGCGTATACTGGGTGTTCGATAACTCACGACGATCGATATGAAAATATAATGGCCAAGCTCCCCCTTCGCCGAAAACAGGGAACTCTTCCTGCAAAAATCTAATCGGATCACCGTGCTCTTTTTGGTAATTCCTGAAGATTCAACATCCCAACGTGACTCGAATTCTTTTCTTCCTTGGACATCTGTTAAAGTACGATATATGAGGAAGAATGTGGAAATTGCGACTTCAATCAGCTACATATTTACATTCTCTTTTTCGTTTATTTTCAATCTCCTTTTTTTTTAACCATTTATAGCGTATAAAAATTATTTAGATCTCGCAATACATATATTTCTCTTAACAAAATATTTCATTTTTTTACAAGAAAAATATTGTATGCATCAAATTCATCATCGAATACTCAAACATAAAACGTTCGCGCAGAAATGTACATATTATTTTTTTCTTTCAAAATATTTGGTATAATTAAAATTATTTGTTTGCTTTTAATATTTTTTTCTTCAGTTTTAATTCTCAGCTGCTTAATTTAAACGATGTGTTTCATTGTTTATATTCATAATAATGCTCGCAATATGTTTTAAATGGATGCGTTCCAACGAGATTCCCTCGTATATCTTTTAAATGCTTTGAACTCGTTCACAAGAGGAGGTGGTGTCGCAAGACCGAAATGTACGATTTCGCGGAATGGATCGCGAAACAAGTTTTTGCTCTGTATATTCGCTTCGTCTATTCTGGCACAAAGAGGTCGACAACTTCTGAAGGTCTAAGAGAAGCCGGCGGGATCGCTTTATGATGCTAGAAAGCGTAAAGGGAACATTCAAATTAACAATGGTCTGACGCACCACATAAATATGTCAGTCTTTAAAAGGCTAGTCATTCTAAAACAGACCCCGAAAACTTTAAAGCTCTTCAACCACCGACTGTGACTTTTCTTTTGAAAGGAACCGAAGAAAGATGTGTAAATAAACGCTGAAAGGCAATCATCGATTATCACGATACTTTAAATCCTTCGAGTTGGCACAAAAACTTTCTGCCGCGTGAATATCTCACAACACAGGATCGCACGCAATTCGGATATGACTCAGAAGCGAAATTTCAATAAACCTGGTAAAAACAGTCGGCTTAAAAATTTTTACATGAATCATAAAAATTCTTTCTGAAGAATAGAAATTATTTAAAACGTGACGGACAAAGAGATCGAGATCCTCGCCTCGAGTTCATCGAATGATCACATGCGAGTTCAGGGTCGGACGCGATGTTCTCCGTGTCTTTTATCTCGGCTCGGCCGAACGTGTGCACGCCTAAAAAGGAATACGCGTGCAAAAATGTATGCAACGGAAGAGTTTTGCATGTCCAAAAGTATAGATAACAAAAGGTTCGCGCGTCCGAAGGAAGAGCGCAGGAAGAGCGTCGAGAGCGCGTGCACAAAAGTTTAAATCCCGACCGTGGGACGCCTAAAAAGGAATACTCCTCTCGCGTGACATTGCTCTCTCGCGACCATGCGCGGATTTTACATACACGCGTCATTACGCAAAAGTCCCGCGAGACCGTGACTTCCCGGTTATTTGCTACCTTTCACCGATATAGTATCATGGGCGTTGAAACCCCAAGAGAGGGTTTGGGGGGTTCAACTTCTTTCTCACAATTAAAAAAAAAAAAAAGTTAAACTTATGAGTTACAAAACCTAACATTTTTCTCATTCAAAATCAGAAAGAAGAAGACGTTTTAAAATCTCTAAAATGACAGAATTGATAATTTCCCCTCCTTTCCCTTTTCCTCTCTTTTCTCCGACAAAAAATCCTGGATACATCCATGTATAGTAAATAAATATTATATATAAATATTCGTTTCGCGGACAGGAACATGACGGACGTGAGAAAAATCTAAGCTACTTCGCTCCGCGAACGGCGGAACGGTGAAATTCTCTACCGTTATCACGTACTTTTTTCGACAGTTCACGAGACGTAAAGTTCATTAACATCGACGGATCGCCGAGATATCAAATCAGAATGAAGAACGAAGAACAACGACAGTCGAAATCGGTCGAAATCGAATTGTTATCGGTCGATATGTTATTGTGATTCGGAACAAAGTAATTTAATTGTTGAATATCTTTTTTTCTAGGAAGAAAGTATACTTAACAAATGTCTCGCTAGTCCATCGCTAGTCCAACTAAATTCTAAATGTTACAATGTTAAAATATATTTTTTTTGTATCTACTAGAAAATTGTCTGTCGTAGAATTTATAGCAGCAACATTTAATAGCAATAGTCACATCCCTTGTAAAAGAGACTATATGATTTAATCATGAGACCTAAATTTTCTTGTATATATGTATATTAGAATGTTGCTATAAATTATATATATATATATATATGACAGACAATTTTCTAGCAGATATAAAAGTAACGATACATTTTAACATTTACAATTCTGGTTGGACCAGTAAAATATTTTTTTGAGTAAAGTATATAAATCTGTTGCAAAATGCATCAATAAGTAGTTCTCAGTAGACAATAAGTCTAACTATTCGCTAGTAATAATTTCTAATATAATTGACATAATAAATGAAAGAATACACGAAGAACGATTTAAACTGAAGAAGTTAAAAATTCAGTTAAATACAAATCCGAACATAATTATTGAGCCATTAAAATAATTATGTAAGAAATTAATTGCTAAAATATAAGAATATAATATTTTGTAGTATTATCATCATATTTAAGCGTTCTATATAATAATTTTGATAGTCTAACAAAATTGCTTTCAAATTTGTATCTAATTAAATTTTTAGGTATTTTAGCAAAACTATTCTTTCCATGTAGAAAAGAGAATATTTGAAATAAAAAACGTAAGAGTTCTTTTCACATTCATCGATTTTTTTTATTTACATGGCAGAGAATGGTGTAAATACATTTTCAATGATAGAATTACGGAAATGCTCAGACTGAAGTATCAACTCGTCACAAGTTAACAGCCGAGAACAATAATGTCCGTGGATATCGACGTAGGTAAATTCGCGCGACCTTCTCGCTCAAGGATCGCGATCTGTTCGTGTCTCCTTCTCTTTCTTTCTCTATCGTCGTCAGGCACAATGAAAGCATCCGCTGGTATTCATTGGAATTGTTATTTATCAGGCATATACAGAAATGACAAAGGTTTAAATCACGAGGTTTCACACTGCGGAACCGAGTCAATTCTCCGAGAATTAACGTAGTTTGGTAAAAAAAAAGTCCTTTCAATATAACGAAGGTACAATTACTTCGAGATGCTTTGGAGCAAGCTGGCAAATGCGTATGGTTCGCTATCTCTCCGTTGCCTTTCCCGTTTGCAAAGTAAAATCTCTCCCGTATTTTTCCATCGCGGGGATACACGCGAGTGCGTGCGTGGCAGGCTCGTTTAGGGCGATGCATGATTTATGAGCGCAACGAGCAGCGAGCGTAGGAGGGACCGCTCGTCCGAGCGCGGGATAAGAAGTCGTAGGTGCACTTCCGGTGCGGCGCCGCGTCGCAACTAACATGCGTAATTACGTGGATCGTAACGACTGTTATCGGAGCTCGGTCCATGCTCGCTCGCTCGTCCGCGGGATTATCGCGTGCACGTGCAATACGTAACAACGTAGACGCATTGTTGCGCTGCATGGATTAATTACGAGCGGCTGGGACGCCGATCAATCTGTCGTAAATTGCGAAAAGTGACCGAGCGGATATCCAAGGAGCGAGCGAAGCGAGAAATGAACGAGTCGAATTTACCACTCTCCGGATAAAAAGTAAAATAAACAGCTTTGAATGTAAAGATAGAATGTAATCGAGCTGAATATATCTGTGTGAATGATTAACAAATTAAATATAATAATAGGATAAGTGGCATTGCTTGAGAGACAGGATCTTTGCGTCTAATAATTTTTTTTCTTTGTTGCATTTATATTTTGATAAATTCAAATTCAAATTCAAATTTAAATATAATATTTCTTTCTCTTGTGCTAAGCAGAATTTTGTATGGCGAAGCGAGATATATCATCACGCTTAACTGCAGTATTATATTCTTATATAACAATTTTGATGGCCCGACAAAATTATTCTCAAATTTGTTGTATTTAGTCAAATTTTTAAATATTTCAGCAAAATTATTCTCTTCGTGATAGAAACGTAGGAAGAAACATGTAATCAGAGAACAAATAGACTCGGACAACACGTTTCGCGGACAGCACGTCGCGTGCAATTAGCTGGAATCCGATTTTCCCGCGAATTAGGTCGCTGCAAGAAACATTTCAGCTGTTATCGAGGTTTCGCCTCTCGTGAAAATCAGAATCCGTTTCGATATGTAAAGTGATAATTTGATAAATTTTAAAATTAAATAGTTGCAATTTTAAAAATGAATTTGATTATTCATGTAACATAAATTGCACATTGAACATTTTTGCAGAAGAAATTCATCATTTTTATGAGCACAAAAATAATACATAATTTTTATAAAAATAAATATTACGAATAAAAAGAATGGTTTGTCGAAATATCTAAAAATTTGGTCAAATATGCAGATTTAAAAATAATTTTAATAGGTCAGCAGAATTATTACGTGGAATGCTTAAGCATGATGATAATGTTGCAAAAATTTTTTTTATATTCTAATAACCAATATAAAATGTTGTATATTATATTTTGATGAGTCAACAAAATAATTTTCTGACATCTACAATATATCCGACTAAATTTTTAAATACTTCATCAAAACTTCTTTCTATGCGAATAAGACGAAATCTTGTTAATTGCGCGGATCACAATGTATGTTGAAAGATCTCGACATGGGTGGTCTTTCTACGAAAGGAAATTATCTGAAATTCTTCGAAAGCACAATTACAGTTATCAGTTAACGCGTATTCAAGAGTTTTCAAAGTATCTCGATCATTGTGTAAGTTAAAATCGTCGTCATTTTTTGAAACCATTCATTATAATTACCAAATCGTACAACCAGCCGAATTGCTGATCTTTTTTATAAATTGAATATCTTTTCGGATGAATTTGTATATTCTTTTGCATTACGTACTCATAAAAACTACATATTTCTTCTATGATATATAATTTTATTCAATCTGTCTAATCATTGCAAAATTTAGTTCCAGCAACTTTTTGATTGTCATCCCGCACATACATACATATTTATTACTTGTTACAGTGTGCGTAGGAGAGAGATTGAAAGAAGAAAGATCGTGAAACTTAAGTACAAAAAAATGCAGGTAAAACGAAAGCCTTCCGTCGTAAAACATAATAGACAGACCTTTCAAGGAAGTTAAGAATCAAGTATGATTAGAAATCGCAGAATCTCAAGATCATCGCTGGTTTCCGCGAAGAAAAAAAACTAATTCGAATATATTACCATATAAATAAATATAAACGTAAAGCGCAAAGTCATCCGAATCACGGAGCGTGATTGGTTGCTTTTCTCTATTGACAGTCCAGTCTATGAACACGCCAAGAAAAGGTAGAAGGAAAATGACCGTCTATGATTGTCAAAACATGATTGAAGCAACATCTATCGCCTGTATTACACGTCACCGCGAATCGCCGCGCGATCGACCTATAAAAGGCATCACATCGAAGATTCACGTGTGATTTGAACGAGAGTTCCCGAACGAGGCGATTCTCATTCCGAGAGAGGAGACTCTCATAGAATTCGCGACGTCGTTATACCTTGTCGGTATAAACATCCAGAAGACTGATTGCAAATCTTGAAGGGAGGTGAAAATTATATAAAAATTAATTAAAGTGAGGAAATTTACTAGCTTTTGATAATTGCAGAGTCAATTTCTTCATTTTGTGATTTTCACTTCGTTTCCAAATACCCAATTGACTCTCAGGAATGGTAGGCAAATCTGTCATCGCGTTTAAAGGGAAAACTGAGAAGGGTGTCGCTTGAGTTTCCTCGGGATGAGGAGGTAAAGGACGAAAACCATAACCCCGAAAGCGTGATTCCGCCAAGCGTGACGCAAGAACGGAGCGTTGAGACGCAACAATTGTCAACGCGACGAATATGTCAACATGCCCAATTTAAAAACCACACATCTGCGCTTTCGGAAAATTCGGAATGTCAGGGCTCGGACACGTGTGACCGACGATTCGGTCGGTCGGTCGATTGGTAGGTCGGTCGCGAGGGGGCACAAGATGGCGGTAGTTTTTCTTATAATTTTTTTTTTCGCACAAAAGGAGAGATGGGGAGATTTGCGACTCCGATCTCAGACTTACCTGCAGACCCGCATTCGCGTCGTCGATTATCTTGTCCGTTTCCATGTTGATCATCCTACTCGTCCGTTACGTCCGAGTCCGCACGCGCCGAGGTAGGTAGCGTGGATGTAGGCGAGACGACGGGATTGTGCCACGCGAGAATGGCTGGGGCCGCGCGACGGTGTGCCGCGTCGAATGAGAAATAGACAGACACTAACGATGAAACTGGACTTGCGTTGAACGCAAATGACGAAATATCACGCGGACGGTACTCCCGCTCGCTACGAGGCCTCGCCGCGCATTGCAGGGAGCCGATAGGGCAACATTTCTCTGTCTTCACAGAGGACACAAAACAACACGCGCGTACAACTATGTCACTCAGTGGCGCGCGCGTATGTGCGTGCGTGCGTGCGTGTCGAACATCCGTGACGCGCGCTCCAACACGATCCTCCTTTCCTACGTTCGGAGATACAGGATACTGCGGTTTCGCGCGATATCACTGATACGACGCGGTTCACCTTTCTTCCTCGATGGTCAAGGGACAGGGAGAGAAGTCACGTTTCCTCGAGCCGCGATCGTAGCCGCGGGCCGTGTGCCGAATTGCCGATCGCCGAGAGAGCGATGGATAGATGGGACGTACGGGGTCAGGAAGCGGCTGCGAAACACCGCCGCGAGACACCCGACTCTCGAGTCTTGACGACCCAAGAACGTACTGTGCTCTCGAGCTAAGGATACGTTCACAATTGGCCGACAGCGGTGGCGACGATGCAGATGAGAACGCGGCGTTTCAACTAAACGTACGTACGTCGGCGCGATCGACAACGCCTGCCAACGATGTGCCAACACCGCGAATCGACTGCCCCGAGCGAACGAACCGCCGCACGAAAGCTGAGGGCGCGACACACTTTCAAGATGGCGGCCAGCGCGCGCAAATTTGAATTTTATTTCAAATGATTTCGAGTAAGGCTTTTATGGGATCCTTTTCTTTAAACATGATAAACGTACCATGCTGCATTTAAAAAAATAAAATAAAAAAAATAAAACAAAATTATACAATAGTTAAGAATACATAGAATATAAAAATATATAGATGTTTAATATACTAATGTCAGCAATATTATCTTTGTATATCTCTCTTTTGTAATAATAAAGTAATATAGAATGAAATACATACAAGAAATAAATATAAGATGGCAAATATATTTGGATACATAAAGAAATTTCAATATATTCAAAGTGAATGAAAATAAATTTTTAAGTTATATTTATTTATTCTATATATATTAAAATTTTTCGTGTATCAGAATATATTTGTCATTAATCTGTACATTTAAATAAAAAAAAAATGTAAAGAAAAACACAATGCACAACTAAAACGAATAGATCTATATGGATTTTAATATGTCTAAATATATCTATATATAAATTAAATCTCGAATCGTGTATAGACATATATTTATTCAGATGTATATATTACACAAAATATACAGATCTCAAAGATTTTAACAAAAATGTTAAATATGGTTTAAGATATTATACGCGACACGTATGCGAGTAATAATCGATTTTATTTATATCCACTTAATCTGTTCGTCCTTATTAGATCGGACATTGTCCGATTGAATTTGTAATGTAAGCGCAACGTACGGCTTGTCACAATATGGCGAATCTAACGGAGGGTAATAATGTCTGTAGCAGACATACGTTAAGCAGTAGCCTATTATCGATCCTATCACCACGTCTGAAACAAGTTTCATGTCAAATTACGATGTGAAATTATTATAGAATTATAAATTATTATATCATATATTAACAACAAAGTAGTTTACCTTGCCAGTGATGATGATAATCGCACGTTCTGCTTAACGCGATAGTAAGAGCGACACAAAGTGGCAAAAGGAATGTGCACAATCTCCACGATTGGCTTTTTCCTGCCAAACTGAATGTGTGCAGCTTTCCGGCCAAGTACAAGGCGATGAAACCGAAACTGGCGAACGCAACTAGAATAAAAATTATTTTTAAAAACATATTCTTACATATTACATGTGTGTTATTATATCTATGTTCTTTATCAAATTAACTAATATGTTCATACACATACAAATTAAATTGTAGAAACATAATTATATAATACTTATATATAATGTTGCAAACATAATGGCATACATGAGGAATGTCCGCTTGGGAATGACTTCTTTCCGTCTCTAACAACGATTGGATCTCCAGTGCACTTGAACCCTGGATTCATTTGCCCATCTGGAAAACATCGCCAGAAAAAATCTGGCCTCGGACGACCTAAAAATATAAGTTAAATTATAGATATATATTATTAAAACTAAATTTTCTTCATTGACTTGATATAAGTCTGTTCTGTTCAAACGTTTGAATAATAACTTACCTACTATAAGTTTTAAAATATCTGTAATAATACCATTAAATCCTAAGGCTAATGTTACAGACAATACTGATTGCTGAAGATCGACTTTATCTTTGTGCATCATGAAAAAAAAGCAAATAACAGCAACTGGCATCATAAACACAAGAGGCTGAAAAAAAGGAAATATTTCATTTAATATTATTTGCAAAACAATATCTCAATTAATAAAATCTATTTTTGTATTACTGATCCTACTTATTAAATATTTTTTATAAACACATATCTACCCATAATACTGTAGTTGGAACAAAAGATTCTGTTCTTGGATTTCTATATAACCACAGCTCATCTTCGTGAATTTTTCTCGTGAATGGTTCTGCTTTTTCCAGCTCCCTGAAAATTATTGCACTTTGTTTAACATATTTATAATAAAAAATGATGGATAATTCTTGACACTAATAAAAGTATAATTTATATTACTCTAAAAAAATTAATAATTATAAATAAAAAAAACCACAGTATTTTTGTTTTTGAAATAGAAACTTGATAAGAGATAACAGATGTAAAATGCTACTGTTAATTATCATTAATTAACACTAATTGATATTTGAACGCTAAGTTTAGTAACAATTGTAAGAATTAGATGACCGTAAGCGATCATAAAAGAGATTCGGAATATAAATAGCTAACAGAAAGGAACTATTGCGGTCATGCAGACTAAATGTCTTGATAGTAGAGGGATCCCGAGTTCTCAAATCCAGTCGGTCTCCGTTTATTTTTTCGAATCTAATCTAAATATCTTTCACAATTATAACTGATTATAACAACATATCAATTAATTGTGCAATTTGCATGCCCATGAAACGACAACTTACACGAATAGCACTGCCAGAAAGACACGTAGCAAAACGTCAAACCAGAACCCCAACGAGAGACGAAGTCCGCGTATGTTAGTCATCTCAGAATGTCAAGCATTTAAACCGAAGATAGATCGCGCCGGTTTTTTCCACATAAGATAAATACAAAAGTCGTTAACGTTAAACTTAAACGATTCATCGTGTAACAAACCGTGTCGGCTTGCGTCGACGCCGATCGAAGTGCAATCAGGTCTTTAACGTAAACGGATGCACACCCGATGCATAAAACGTCGATACGGAAAGTCGAACGTAATCGATAGTAATCTCGATTACAGAACTGTTCAAATAAGTTTCATCCGTACTTTAATTATCTTTTTCTTTTATCTTAAGTAAGTTTTCCGCTCTTTTCTCTTTTGTTAAACGTGAATTTCTGCTCGTTTCGTTAAGTTACACTTTCTAAAAAACTGAAAATATGAAAGACATACAGAAAACAGGAGAAAAAAAGGGAAAGTGCAGAAAGTGCAACTAGAAAAAATGTACTTCGCTTTTTCATGAGAACATCTGTCTGCTCTGTTCTTTATAGTTGCATGGTCTTACACTTTATGCACTTGAAATGAAATAGATATATAATTAAGTATTACGACAGAAAAAAAAATGTCAATAATACACTTTTATATATTTCTCTCGTATATGAAAATTTCTGGATGTTATTATTTACTTAGGCAATCATAAATTAAAAAATAGAGATTGTTTTAATTAATTCTTTCGTAAAAAAAAAAAATTCAACTGAGACAGACATTCGTTTTATTTACACTTTTGGATCCTTCGTTCTTTCTCTTTTTAACATTTAAATACGCATCTATCTCATTTTAGAGATACTTGAAAAGTGTTAAAGAGTGTAAATAAAGTTAATATTTTAGGTTAATCTCGCACGTACGCATATCACATAAACAGACCACACATGTACACATGCATGCGCGCGCGCGTACATCAAATTGTTCGATTACGTGTTTTCTGGTGCTTTCTTTCACGAGAATGGATGCGTTACGTTTCTTCGTGAAAAGCTCTTGCCATACATCGCGTGTATACCACAATTGATAGTAAATATTATCAATCATTGTTGCGTCAAATCATGCGTGACTAAGTACGGATAAACGTTTGCTATCATAATTTTGTATTTTTGAGAGTACATGAAAGCGAAATAAATAGTCGTAACAGTGTCGAAAAATTGCAATGAATGCAATAATACATGATATATAAGAGTAATACTAATTTTATATAAAAAGACGCTCATTGTCCGATGTGAAAAAAGAAAGTACAGGTTAATTTATAAACTCTCATGTAAGAAGTTTTAATTATTTAATTTGAAAAAGATATAATTACCATAATAACACTTTGGAATTAACATAATTATAATAATTACATTGCGTGATAGTAGCTTAAACTTTAGGCAAATATTATTTACACAAATATTATTAAATAGTATTCAATTTCAGAAGATTCAGCAGAGAAAGAAATAAAGAAATGGAAGTGTATGTTATTTTGTAATACGATAATATTTGGAAAGAATTCGAAAATATTAGCTATATAGTTATATATCTCATAACTATTAGTCTTAGAAATAAAAAGTATAATGTTAACATCTGTACCTACGGCACCGTCCACTTCTGCGAGCAGTTCTGGACTACCAAGTCCAACCATTGATACGTTTGATGAAATTTCAAATAAATTAACAGCTTATCTGCATCAACTAGCTGGAAATTATGAAATGGATGTCGACGTGATATTCAAAGATCATTGTTATGCTCGACCTTGGAACTGGAAACCAGAAAATATTTATGTAAAACCTACAAAAAAATTGTTCTTCTCAAAAAGTAATACAAGGTAAGATTATCCACAAGATCTTCGTTTGAATTTTTATTTAATATGTTACAATATAAAATTGTTGTAACGATTGCTCTACTATTAGTTCTTACTATCTATTTTTTAGTGATAAGCACAGAAAGGATGAAGAAATTGACGTGGAAAATATTGATAATGAACCAGCACTGCCCTTTGATTTAACCAGAGTACGACACGCAATGGATGAATTCGAACGTTTAGCGAATTTTGCACGACCAGAGGAAGAAGAAAAGGAGGAGGATTGGGAAGAGAAGATAGATAAAACTTTATGGTCTCCAATTCAAAATAGGATATTTAGCAAAGTGACGCGGATATTAAGCTCAGAAAGACTCGCGAGATTAGCCAAAGCTAAAAGCACAGCAGAACCGATTTTTCGAAGAACATCCGTGGATGTCACAGCGAGGAGATTTCGAGAAACGTTAGCGTCAACTGGATGGGACTGGAGACTAGTTCAGTGGCTACATAATTTGCTATTCGAACATCTTCCTCAGGAATATTTGGCCATCTATCTTGACATTCTACAGGTCTTGAGACTGAAGATTCCACAGCTAATTGATAAGATGATTGCTGTGCAACCGAATATTAGTGCTAAAGGAGGTTCTATAACATGGGAAACGCTCGGTTCGCTCTTAAAACGATCTTGGGATCCTGTCGCGCAGAATTTAAGCGGAAACAGACTTGTAAATATGATAATTTGATCGTTAATACGTAATATCTTATTATCTTAAGTCTAATAATATAAGACGAGAGTTAACATAATCGATTACAGAAGAAATTGCCTGGAAATCCAATCTTGATAGTAGTACCTTCTGGCATAGCATCAGCTGTTTCATCTCGTCAACATAAATGGATCACGCAATTAGGATCCTTAGGTATGGTCGCTACTGTTCATACCCATATGGGATTAGCAGCCAACAGAATGACCATGATGGTGTGCATGGATCAATTAGTCCAGGCTACAAGAGCTAAGATTCAAGATGTCAGAAGTGATTGTCCTGGTAGGCCGATAATTCTCGTAGGTTTCAATGCTGGCGCAGCACTTGCATGTCAGGTAATCTTATTTCTACATATGTACTTGCATTTATTCTTCTTCCTATCATTATTGACTTTCATTTACTTTGCGATGTATAGGTGGCTCAAATGGAACATATAACTGCTGTTATCTGTATCGGATTTCCTTTCACGACGGTTGAGGGAAAACGGGGTACACCCGATGATATGTTAATGGATGTTCGTTGTCCAGTCATGTTTATCATCGGACAAAATGCCACTCTCGTTAGATCGGACGATTTAGAGGATCTTCGTGAGAAGATGTTGGTTGAAACAAGTCTGGTAGTCGTAGGTACAGCTGATGATCACCTCAGAATATCCACGTCCAAGAAAATGCTCGAGGGCATCACGCAAAGCATGGTGGACAGATGCGTATTAGACGAGATCGGAGATTTCATCGCTAGCATTCTGTTGCAACCGCATCCATTGCCATTGCGAGCAACGATTGCAACTAATTGTGATAACAAGAGCAAGAAGGATTCTCACAAGCGAAGAAATTCAACCAGCAGTTCAGTAGAAAGCGAACCTAACTCGCCGATCATAAAGAAATCCCGTCCGAACACACCAGTGTCTTCAACATTATCGATTGGGACGAACGTGGCATCGAATTCAACTTCTAAAATCGGCACATTGAGTACTCAACCAAATTTGATGCAAGTAAGTGGACAGCATACGAATCATACTTCCGCTGTAAAACGGAAGCGACCTACAAACAATCAGAGAAATCAATTCTCAGAACTGAAAACTGCTAGACTTTCTGGACAGGTAATTATCACACAATGCAAATAATGTATAATACATTATATATTATAACAATATTATATATATATATATATATATGTTATAGATATATAGATAATATTATAGATATATTATAACAATCACTGAAATATTTATATCTGCAGTGTAAAATATATAAAATAGCATACGATAACAATTATGATATATTATTTATTACAGACAAATATTAATTCGGAAAATGGTATAACGCTCAATATCGGCACTCTAGCGAGTTTAGCGCCGATAGGACCCATACGTTTAGCACCCACTACAGTGAGTCAATCTACAACCACTACCTCCAAAACATCTAATACATCCAAATCCTCAACTGCAACCGTTAAAGTACCGAAGATTATTTCAAATGTGCCGCTGCAGAATGTTTCGAAGATGAAAACGATAGTATCTTCTAACAAGTCTTACTCGAATACGATCTCGAATAATTACAGACAGATCAACACACCTGATAAAAGCGGTGATGCAAAATTGGTGAATGTTTTTACCACAGGAAATCAAATTAGAGTCAATGCAACTCCTACAGGTAAGATAAATTATTATAAATATAAGTATTAATGTTACTAATAGAAAAGTAATTAATATTATGGAGACTAACAAATATTGTTTATTTTTTTTTTCTTCAATTTATAATAGCAGGAAGTAGCAAGCCTACAACAACAAGTGGCACGTTGTCGAATCTTTTGCAAAACGGAAAGAATTCTATTGCGCTCACAAGCGGTGCATCCTCTGTCCGTACATCGTCAGCTTCCAGTATCTTACTAACGACTACCAATTCGCCAACGAATACTGTAACGTCCACATCGACTCCTTCAAAAGGTAGATTGCTATTATCTAATCAACTATTAAATAATTTACCTGAAACGTAGTGATAAATAGATCTATATAATATTATTATATTTATATTATATTATTTTGATCGCTTTTCACATTAATTGAATAATTTAATATTATTTTTGCTTTGTGTGTACTTAGAATAATTTTTATATTGGCATTTAGATAAACTTAAAAAGTCAGATGCCACTAAACAAAGTAAGAATAATTGACATATATTTATAATAGTAATATAAATTTTGAGAACAATTAAAATTATTTTTATTTTCTTTAAAGCATAAATTTATTTTAGGTATAAATTAGAACTTCAAAGCTTATAAATTCAATCATCGAACCAATTGCTCCAACATAAGCAGATTATATTTTTATCTATTGATTTTAATGTGTATTACTTACATATAAATTGTCATATACAATAAATTTATATTTTCGTAATTTGAGGCCTTTTGATAAAAATTTATACATATATACATATACATATGTTTATATCAAATTTTTTTACACTTTCATATAAAATAACATAAAAAGTTACCTCATAATTTTCAAAATTGTATAATCCATATTTTAATTAAATAATATATCAAAATGTCTTTGTATGAAAAGAAGTAATCTAAAAATTCTTTCAATTTCTTGTAATTTCATATCTATATTTTAAATCTAATCTAAATATATATATAAAATATATATATAGACAAGCTAAAGTATTAGAAGCAATATTGACCATAGGATCTTCAAAATTAATTATTAATTAAATGCTTCTGTATAATTTGAAAGTTATTATGTTAAGTTAATATTTTATAATTATATAATTTTCTGATAAATTTTAATACAAATTAAACAAAATTTATTGATATACATGTGATTCTATTTGTGCGTTAGAATTACATATAGAATTTCATGTACAATTATATTTGCTATAGTGGCTTTTTTCCATTAAAATAAAATAATACTGTATACTATAATAATGTAAAGTTGTTAATTATATATGTATATATGTTAAAAAAATGTTTTTAGAGAGACCACATATATATTTTATAAAAAGAAACATCATATAACAGTAAAAATTTCTAAATTTATATATTAATTTATAAATGATTATCAATTTATGATCTGTTTGGGTCATGATTATTAAAAGTTTTCTTTATGCAAAACTAAAATAATCCTCTCCTTTGGAATAGCTTAGAATTAATTAGACCCTGGAATTATTTCACAAGCTTTTCCTCTGTTGTTGTGTATTTATTTTTTTTTAGTTTTGTAGTTAAAGTAGATTAATTTAACAAGATATTTTAATTATTTTTAATTATTGAATTATATGTATTTACACAATATTTCAAATATATATAAGAAATTAGGGGGATTTTCAATCTATCTTTCAATTGGTTACATGACTGTATATAGTGAATATATTTAGCCATATATGTACATTATATTACATCCTATAAACGCTATTAATAATCATGAATAAACCTGATAATAGGAATTGTCAAGCTAAAAAGCAAAATATTGTACATACACTAGGTTGCCTTTTATTTTGTATTCAATAAATATTTTTTTGTAACAATTCGAATTTGTTTACTTCCCAACCTTAATCCCATCCACTTTGAATCAAATATAAATAATTAATGAGTCTGGAAATAACTTCGAACAATTGGTTTTGGGAAATTTAATTAATGCCTTTACTTACATCGAATAACTTGAGCAGCGACAAGCATTTATTATTATAGTAGTAGGTCGTTGCATTAAACATAATAAATTTGGTAAGGAAATTATGTAATTTTTCTTGTTGCTTGATTAATAAATTAAAAGTTCTGTTAATTCATATTTTTACCTATCTAATATTTGTTGGATATGTTGTTTCCATATATAATGTTAAATATAAAACTAAATAGGAAAATATTTTGAAAATTAAATGAGAATGAAGACGGATAAAATACATTCAGAAAATCAATCATTAACAAATTGTTTTATAATTATATGTGAAAATCATACAATATATGTGAAAAAAACATGTTGGTATAATGGAAAATATTTGGGTATATTGCTTGCATGTTAATATGTATTTATTATGTATTTTTATTATGTATTTTTTTTAATTTGAAACAAATATATGTATATATTTTATAGTGATTGAAGAAATGGGAGTAAGCGGTGATTCTCATTTATTGGACGTATCCAAGTCAACGCATTTCCCACGACAAGGAGCCGTGTCCAATAGTACCGATAACTCTCATAATACATCATGTGGTAACATAGTCATTGTCGAGAATTCCCTTCATACCAGAAGCACATCATCATCGGTGATAGTTCCATTAAGCAGCCAAAACTCCGGCTTTTTACCGCTGTCCAATAAGCTGAAATTCTCGCAAAAATCGATGAAGACAATGCCGAAGATCACGGTCAACGCCAATAATTTGCAAAGACTTCAAAAAGGAAAACCTCAAAATATCCAGAGAAGAAACATCACGAATGACATAGACGATGATCTAGGTAATATATTGGATATACCAATAATATTCGCCAAGGATGATGATAATTTGAGCAACATTGACAAGATGCCAGTGGTAACACAAACGACGCTGACCAAAGAATCTCAAGAGAGGCCAAAATTGAACAATACCACTAAGGTAGTTTTAATCAGTAATAAGCAAGACAAATTGCAGCAGATGCCAAATAAACTCGGGACAGCTTCCACGCAAGCCGTTATATGTCCTAATATGCCTATGCAAAACTTAAATCAGTTGATATTGCAAACACGATCGCAGAATGGCGGCGTCCCGGCAAAAAGTAGAATCGGAGTTCCAATAGAGAATCGATTGGTACAACCTACTGTGAAGTATACCAAAATTATACTAGCGAAGAGAAACTCTCAACCTATTCAGCAAAACGAGAGAAGTGAACAGATGATTACAACCAAAAAGACTATAGAAGATATAAACGCGCCTAAAATTCTGACTTTTGAGAAAGACGAGCATAGATTCGTACAAGCGCGATCTACTACGACAACATCATCGATAAATTACGATCTTCGTACGGACAATGTACTTGAGATTGAGGACGCTATTAAGACGAATATCATTGAACGCAAATATATACCCGCGCCTGCAATCGACGAATTATCGTCTGCAATTCCCGACAACGATGACGATTGCAATATTTTCAATGAAACCAAACTGGATGAGAAAAAACATGATTCAAAACAGTCCGCTTTCGGTAATATTAGTGAAATGCAAACTTAGATATAATTACTTTATGACATATAATTGCTCGATAATATTGATCATTATTTTATAATTAATATAAATTGATCAACAATTATAATATAAATTATAATTGCTAATCAATTTAATTGTTAATTAATTAATTGTCTCGCATATTGCGAGAAGACACTTTTGAAATATAATTATTTCAAAGTGTCTATATTGCTTTACAAGTATTATTAAATATTGATATATTTAATATTAATATTAATATTAAATATATTAATATTAAATTACTAGTTATATTTTAAATAATTATAATGATATAATATTTTTAAAATAAACCTAATATTTTAAATATTATAACTATTATCTATATAATAGTATAATATACAATATCTCATTTAATATATTATAATTATATATACTGTATATCGCATTATACTGGTCTCTAAGCTTTAATAGTGATTATTGATACATATTTTGTTATTACAATGAGATTATAATGTGATCTATTTTAAAGTTCTATGTATGACAAATGGAAAGAAGATATACCTATGTATATATATCTAAAAAAATTGAATGAGAATTATTCTAATGTCTGATAGGATAAAAACTCTTTCATATGTATAGAATACCCATTATATTACATTCAAATTTATCAATGATGAATGAGAAAAGGATGACGAAAAGTACATGGAATTAAATAACAAAAAAGTACCCATTTTGAAAACTGCATGTTATTTCTACGTTAATTTTTGTCATAAATGTCTCTAAGATGTATATCTGAGAAAAAAAATGATAATGAAATAATTGCACAAAAATTCATGATGTTAACTTTCTAATTTAAATACTACAGACAAATAATATTCTGAATTAAGCTAATTAATCAATTAAAAAACTTAATTTTTAAAAACAAGAATCAAAGTTAAAGAGTTGAAATCTTTTCAATTTATATCAAGAAAGTATGAAAATTTATAACAGGAAAAAACGTATACATCTCAAAGACAAATAAGTAATGTTCTAGAGTTATGTAACATAATGCATTTATATTATGAATTTAACATAGAGAATTATAAATGGAATTACATAAAGATAAAGTTCCTATAAAAGCTTGTATTTATTTACATCTCATTCCCTAATAAAGCATCTCCATTTTGCGATGTAAACATCACATACATTTTTTTACTTAATTCGGGACCGATTTTACGTGCAGCTGTGATAGGTCCTGCTGCTCTTCTTATCTATATTAAATAATGTAACTTTTGTATATTTATTATATTAATCAATTATAAGCTATACATAACAGATTGTGACTTGTACTAAATATCACATATAAAATATAATTTAAATTTACATTTATATATAATTATGCATAAAATAAATAATTATATATGTTAGAAATTATCCAATAATTTTATATATCTTCATTAACATAATGTTAATAATTCCATTATCATATTACAAGTTTACAATGGAAAGAAATAATCACTTACCGATATATCTTTCAATAAATTCACGCCTTCGTCAGGTGTGCAATTTCTGTAAGCCTGCAAACATAATAAAAATATTATCTTGAACTTATTACTTTAAAAAAGTTAAATTTTTCAAAACAATGATATTGAGTTGCAATGTTTAATTATAACGATACCTTGATAAGTTGCGCTGGACTAGGATAAGCCATACATATCGCTTCTGATGTTTCCAAGCTACTCAAATTAAATTGGCACAGCTGCTGCTGCCACAATCTCTTCAATCCGTTGCCATCTTTGTCCACGCGTACAGTGTTCTTATTATCTCCCATGACATACCAATCGAATTTGCTTTCCTGATTTCCTTTCTTCTGCAACTTGTATGGTATTTCCGAAATGGACTTTGTATATTGATATACCATCAGCGCTAAATCTTGCGCGTTCTCAATTAATCTACTGCTGCATTTGGCTACTATCTGAATTTCAGCTAAACACATCTCTAGTTGTTGTCTGGATATAATTGGAAGCGTGTCAAACTGTTGATTATTTTTACCATTATATCTAGGCCCTTTACTACCAGGATTCTGATCCGACTTTTGTTTCTTTCGATACGTGAAATATTCCTCCATGCCATAGATAACTAGGGTCATACTGTAGCTCGGTATCAAGTCTTTGCTGTTCGAAATAGATGTGCAGAACGTACCTTCCGCTACATGCTTCACCGCTTCGTAATTGCTCCAGATCACAATAACATGTTCTTCTATCTGTATACTGCTCTTAGTACGCACTTTATTATCTTCATCAATATAGTCTTCTTCGACGTTTCTCTGCCATGTAATACTATTAGGAATTAACTCGGTAGTTATCTTGAATTTGATATCGACATTCCGCAATGCGCTTTCAATTTCTTCTCGAGAAACGAACGTGTCGATATGTCGATCAAGATTGACTTCCATAAATTTGATGCATTCGCCGGGCTTCATATCTCTTGATGTCTTCTTTTCGATCGCCTTCAATGCCTTCTCCCTCGCCAAAGCTTGCTGACGTTTCGATCGTTCTTCTTTCGATGTCGTCTTGTCCCTCTTGGAAACTGCCGTTTTTCGTGATGATTTCTCAATTTGATTCTCCTCCGAGTCGGACATAGGCGATTCTCTGAAGTGTTCATTTAAATCAAAAGAATTTTTGTTCTGCGACGCCGAGAGTAACGCGTACTCATGGCAAAAAGGTACCTTTGGAAAATCGAACATATTCTCAATATCTGAATGATATCCGTCAGTTTGTGATTTATTCCTATCGTATTTGTCAGCAACAGGTGATGCCGGTTCGTCCGAATCACTTAACACGATCACACTTCTCGACATTTTTCTTTTCTTCTCTTTTTTTTCTTCTTCGTGCACTTGAGATTTTGATTGCTAGGCGTTAGACATTCCGAGAAAATTATACTCACGAAGAAAGAAATTTTAATCCATCGATCTCACATATCACACAAAAGTCATGTGTGTGCCAGCTGATCATTTGGATCAACTAGTTCTAACCTAACCTGCGCAAGTAATGATGAAGTGACGATTATGTTTGGGAAAAGTAAATATATCGGGCATTTAAATTTGCGTTGATTCGTTATTAATGAATGATTTTCTATGTTTAATCAATATTGTCAAATATCGAAAATTTTTTAGCATTTTTTTCACAAATCTTACAGATTTTAAATGATTCGAATTTGAATAGCTTAAGCTGTTTGAATATAGCTTCAGTTCGAAAAGTTAGAATTACTTGACATTCAATCTTGATATTCGGATTGTCCGAACTTCCTTTTTTTCTTGAATCTAATGGCATCTGATATTTTCGAGTCCTAAAAATCAGAAAGGAATAAAAGCGATACAATAACTGAAGAAGCATGAAAAATATTTATCTGAGGTAAATATTTGAGGTTAAATATTTACATTTAAAATAATAGAATAGTAGAAAGTTGGCATGCGCGATTTAAAAATTTATCGAACGTCGATATAAAGCCACGATTTTCGAGATTATCGAAAGCGCGGATAAGGCGCGAAATGTACATACTTGCGACGTTGTCAAAAAGGCGCGCACAGCGAATAGTGAAGTGAGCATCGAATCCGTGTCCAAACTTGAGAACGTGAGAACTTCAGAACGTGATTTTGAATTGCGAGATCTTTCGTTTCTCTTTATCATGCTTTCGCGTTGATCTTCGGGACAACTAATGAGCGTGTGTGTACACCGAAAACGATACAAACGGACGTCACTTGCTTCACGTTCTGAGGCAAAACAAAGGGACTACGATCGTGTAGGTTATACTTGCCACGATAATAAGAAATCGTACGTGTCTCAGTTGTATTTGAAGTGAATGAATGTGTATACATATGTGTATACATATTGTTTGTTTTCTATTTTTAGATAGTTATATAGTCATTTGATTGAAGCTAGTCACTACTTCACCGAAATGGATCCACCTTCGAGCGACTCGTCAGCGGAACTCGAAATCGATCTTGAAGAAGATAATTTGCTCGACGAAGTGTTGTGTATGAACAATAGAGAGATTGTCGAATCCAATCAAAATGGGATGACGAAAAAAGTCAATGTAGAAAGCAGCGCATGGTATGAGGACGAGGAAGAAGATATAGATGTTCACAGTAAGGAGGAAAAAGATACGGATGTTCGCAATAAGGAGGAAGAAGAAACGAATGTTCGCAATAAGGACAAAGAAGATACGGATGTTCGCAGTAAGGACTCGAGTGCGCGATGTGATAATGATAGTCAAACAGAGCGCGAAGGAGGCACAAATATTAAGTATATAGAGTACAAAGACAATGTAAAGAATAAGCCAGATGATTCGCATATCTGGCGCAAGCGAGTAAGACAAGATAGTATAGATCACGAGAACACCAAGGTTTCTCGTAGTAGACGCTACTCCAGTGACTCCAGTACGACCACAAATTCATCGGAAAGTAGTAAAAAGCAAATAGAATACGAGACAGATCCAGTTGTGCTGGCACGCAGACAGAAAGAAATTGATTATGGGAAGAATACTATTGGATATGATAGATATATAAAGTTAGTTCCTAAGTGAGTATTAGAAAAGTGACATAGCAAGTGACAAAGTATGTGTGTAGTTCAGCTAAAATCTTTATTTAAAATCTTTATTTTAGAGAGACACGTACGCGAGAAGATCCAAGAACACCACCGAAATATATAAAATACAGTAGGAGAGGCTGGGATGGTATGGTGAAATTGTGGAGGAAAAAACTTCATTCTTGGGATCCTCCTCAGGAGAACGACAAGACTAATTAAGAAGCTGTCTTATTTTGTCGTTCTGTTCAAGATATACTGCCAATATCATTTCCTTTAATTTATATATAAATTATATTATTTTAAAGCTATTCTGTTATCCATTTTTAGCGCTTGAAACCTTTTTTATAGTACATAGATTATATTAACAGCTGTATAGTATAGAAACAACATAAGTGATATTTTTGTCCTAATTTATGTTGATTTAATTATTGGCTTTTGAAACCTTAATTTCATAGATGATTTTGTATAACTAAAATAATTTATGTATATTAAATGTCTCTTTTGAGATTTGCAAATTTCTATTGCTATTTAGATCATTTAAATACAAATTTAATTTGTATTTAATTTGTATTTATTTGTGTTAGAGGAGAGCTATTGAAACATTTTAAAAATGTGCAATTTTTGTATGTGCTTTTGATATAAGATTTGAAAACAGTCGTACATGAATATCAACTTATTCTAATATAATAAAAGGATTTGTAAGAAGATAAAAGGAACTATATATTTAAAGTAGGTTAGATCTTTCAACTAGCTAACATGATGTACATTCATGATAAATTCATTTTCTTCATTTTTATGTTATATTAATAACTTAATAATTCGATAAATTAGATCTTTTGTTTTATTCTATATAAAATTAATAACAATTTACTAAATTAAACTAATGAAAACATTTACTATAAACTCAGTTGCGATTCAAGTTTTTCCAAAATAGTATTCAGCTTCTGATTGGTATTAGCTTCCATCTTGTCTATTCGCTCCATCAATCTTTTTTCTATATCATGGAATTTATTATCGATATAAATTTTGATATCTATATCGGATTTTTTCTGATCTTCACAGTCTGTGCAGTCTTTGTCACTGTTGCTCCTTAAGTTTTTATTTTTAAGAGAATCCGATTTTTTGTAATCATCTCTATGACTTAAACATTCTTTTCCGTTATCAATTTCATTTTTATGTTTGAAACTATTCGAGTTCAAAGCAACGGTTTCTAAAATTTTCTGATGAAACTGTTCGTTATTCAATTCTTGTTTATTGTAAAATCCAAATAATTCCATCACTTCAAATTGTTGACTCATCTTGTCGTTACTAGAATTACTAAGAAAAGTCTGCATAAAGTCTTTATAATTGAAGGCACTAGATTTTGCCTCTTTTCTCGATCTTGTCTTATTATCGTAGCTTGTAATATCTTTCTCCGACGTTTTATAATTCCCTTCACGAGTTGGATATTCCATTTCATTATTTTTGCATTCAGAAGCGTTTGACTGTTTATCTCTGCAATTTGGAAATTCCTCCTCATTATTGCTTCTTTTCATCTCATTTGTACAGCTTTCATCTTTTGAACCCGAAGCAAGTGTTTGAAAAATTTTCTCTTTATTCATGATTTCTTGTCTATCATAAAATTCAAATACTTTCTTCGCCATTTTGAATCCTTGACTCGTTTTGTCATTGCTGGCATTACTGAGAAAAGTTTGAATAATATCATAATCAAAGGCACTAGATTTTGCCTCTTTTGTAGAATCTGTCAAAAACAGTCTTATACCATACACCCACATAGGAGGGCTCTTATTTTTCGTTCTAATAAACTGAAACAAAAGCAATTGTTATTGTACTAAATATGCAAGCAATGTGAATGAATAGTCATTTTACCTTAATGCTAACTTCTGTGGTAGGAGGGCGTATCATCGTTTCACCAAGAAAAACTATATTGTCCTCATATTCATCTACGAATTCTGCAAGTATCGTTGTTTCATATTCTCCAAATTGCTTGAAGATTTCTAAGACATTTCCTTCGGAAACAATGGCAATGCGTGCTATCCTTTGACAATTCGTCACCTTGATATCCAGCATACATGGTTCTGTATTGGAATCCACACTAGAATTCACTGGCTGCAAGGCGATACAAGTGTCCAGAGAAGCTACATCTTCACAGTTTATTCTATGTAAAATTGTATTTATATAATTTCAATCAACATCATTTCAACTATTCTATAGGCTGCTACATATAACAGATATTACATATATATTTGTTTCAATTTATTTATTTACCTTGCAGGTGCATGTTGCATTGGTGCTATAGTAACAGCATTAATAAATTGCTTATTGTTATTAATTTGCCAATTGCATGAGATTAGTAGAGGACTGTCACAATGCTTCATTGAAAGTAAAGCGTGCGACTCACTAGTATCTTCAATATTCATTACCTCCATAGTTTCAATGCATGAGGAAATGAGCAAATACAATCGACAATCACCTTTTTGTGAACAAGATGTATACCACTACTACACCTTGCAAGCTCGTAAATTTGTTTGTAATTATCCACATTCTCTGGGATATCTATTGTCACATTATGTGACACACCATTCTTGTTCAATCTAGATGTGTGATCACTGAATAATTTTGTTATATTGAATAAATAGTTCAATGTAATAGGCCGAAAATCTGTTCAAACAGTATAAGTAATAATGAGCAAGTCTTACGCATTCATAATAATCTAAACAGAAATTAATACTGTTTCACTTTGCATTCTCTAGCTTGACAAGTCCGAAAGTTTCTTTCCGACATTTGAAATGTTCGATGCAAATGTTAAATATTAGTTAGAACAAACCTTTCAATTGGAACGTAAAAATGATTACAGATTAACGAAGATAATTGTCAATTGCGATGAACGTTACAAAAGATATTTCAAGTTCACTCCATGCCTAATCACACAATTCGAGAACAATTTTAGGTTATGCTAAATAATCTCACACAGGCCTTTATGAGTGTGTTCACTTTGAATTGCGATCTATTCAGGCTGGTGTCCCATGGCGCGGAAATCCACAGCAGAACGGAATGTGCAACCAATCAGCAAAAGAACGAATAGAATGAACGAGTTTTCTTTTGGCTCTTTCGCTGTGACCAATCTCAGGGCTACAAAATTTCACAGTTCAACTGACCAATCAGAATAAAGAATTCTATTGATTAACCAATGTGTCTCGATAGACCTGTTTTTTTTTAACTGAATTTCTTACACTGTTCATTTCTCTTCTTTTACTTACCTTAACTTAGAGAAAAAAAAAATTAACGTGCAGAGTAGCTAAAAAGAATAACTAAAAAAACAGATTTAAGTTATATTCGGAAATACTTCTCACCCGAATACTCCTCATATATCATTTGTTCTTGTTTAACATTGATGAACACAAAGATAAAATAATGCATGGAGGCACTACGAATAGTGCTTTTGAACGTAGCCCTATGGTGGAGGGGGAAGGAAGAATCTCTGATCCGCGAACAGCTGAGCATCAAAGTATCGAACCATATCGAATTGTGCGCGCCGTGCGACTTATTCACGAATTATCCCTCAGTTTGGAATCTTGTAGAAAACATGTCGAAATACAGGATTGTTATGGTTCGCCACGGCGAGAGCGAGTGGAATAAATTGAACCTTTTTTGCGGCTGGTACGACTCCAATCTATCGGATAAGGGTATGTAAATATCGCCTGGCTGTACCCATTGAATCCATCGTTTTCAAGGGCGAAAGGTCGCACGATCGCGCGCGAGTCTTTCAAGTTGCATTTTTTTTGTCATGAATTACTTTATTAACGTAACGCGATTACGTTTCTCCAAATCGTGTGAAAATTGAAGCCTGATACATACTATACTTGATAATATTATTCATTCAAAATATTTTAATTCCGATAACTTCATATTGTGTTTACTCTGATGAAAATAAAAATTGAAAGATAAAAGAAGCGTTAAACTTCTTTTTGAAGTGTCAATTTATGCTACCTAAAAGCACTTCATTATTAGCACTTCATTAGCCTTCATAAGTACTTTATCATTTCCTTTATGCTAAATTTACGTTCCGATTTTTTCTTTTGCCAAAGCATTTTTGTACGAAAAATGATTCGTGCATCTAAAATTAAAATTAACATTTAAAACTTGACACTTGTACTTATAAAATGAATTAAATAATGTATTAATCTTATGCGATAGAATAATTATTTTGTGTAAATATAACTAAATAAAAAATCAAATATTACATCTTTAATGCCATTTAATTAATGTGTTTAACAGAAGAATTTGTATTATTAAACGAAAATTAAACGAATTTATGAAAATTCCAAAGATACAATTTATCATTTATAATCACACGATTCGAGTGCTTAAAGAATTATGCAAAAAAATGTCAAATCTAGTTTAATACAAGACTGGGAGGATTAAAAATGGAATAAGATTTATATATATATATATATATATAAATAACCCTTTTTTTAGGAAAGAGCGAGGCTGTGTCTGCAGGAAAGGCTCTTAAAGAAGCAGGTTATACATTCGATGTAGCTCATACATCAGTGCTCACGAGAGCACAGGAGACGCTCAAATCAATTTTGAAAGAGATTGGCCAGGAAGATCTGCCTGTTCAGAAGACATGGCGTTTGAACGAACGACACTATGGTGGTCTTACCGGCATGAACAAAGCAGAAACAGCTGCCAAATATGGAGAGGAACAGGTGCAAATCTGGCGAAGATCTTTTGATGTACCACCCCCACCGATGGAATCTGATCATAAGTATTACGATACAATAGTGAAAGATCCACGTTACGCCGATGGACCAAAGCCGGAAGAATTTCCCAAATTTGAATCTCTTAAATTGACCATTGAGAGGACGTTACCTTACTGGAATGAAACGATTATTCCGCAATTGAAGGAGGGCAAGAAAATCATTATAGCCGCCCATGGGAACAGTTTACGCGGCATAGTGAAACATTTGGACCGTAAGAAAATTTATTTAATCTGAATCTATTTATGTTTAATGTAGTCAAATTATGACAATCTGAGAAATATAAATTTTTTTTGTTTATAGAAATGAGTAATGAGCAGATCATGGGACTAAACCTGCCGACTGGTATCCCGTTTGTGTATGAATTGGACGAAAACTTCAAACCTGTCGTTTCTATGAAATTCCTGGGTGATGAAGAGACTGTTAAGGCAGCGATGGCTGCAGTTGCCGCACAAGGAAAGGTCAAATAAATGATGATAAAATTAAAAAACGTGTCAACTTATGAATATATTATGTTATATGTCTGTTAAAAATATTTATGAAACTTTAGCTTCGTTATTTTAACAAAGAATATAGTTCAAGAAAGAATGGCGAACATGATTTTTTTTTTTGAACAAATTCCTTGTATGAGTAAAAAAATAAAAAATATATAGACTACTTATGACAACTGTATTATTAAATTAATATAAATTAAATATATAATTAATTGATATAATAAAATATTCGTCTTAACTTGCATTGTTCTTTCTTTTTTCTTTATATTGAAGAGAAGAAGAGGAAAGTTGAGTAGTGTAGGCTAAGAAAGATCACGTAAAAAAAAAATGCTAACATTAACACCAGCTTGATGTTCCCAGACGGTCACTCATCCAAATACTAACCGTGCCCAACGCTGCTTGACTTCAATGGTCGGATGAGAACTGGTACTTTCGATGTAGTTTGAACATTGGTTTGATTTCTCTTATCTTTAGAAATGAATTTATATAATTCTATCAACTTCCGAGATATTTATTCATATATGATATTAAACAAACATGAAATTGAAATTATGTGACAGAAAAAAATTATATTCAAAATTTAGTAAAAATATAGTTATCTATATCACGTGTATATAGACTTTAGTACTGTCAGTAAAAAATGTGTAGTTGTACAGTCACGTAAGTCATGTTTTTATTGAGACCAATGAAATTTAACGCGATATATGTACTATGAAAATTTATTGAAATAAAATGTGAATATATTATGTTTACAATAGGGCATTTATTATCTCTTTCGTCCCTGGATTTCCAATAACATGACGCATGGTCACGTGACAAGCACGCAAAGACCAAAGGTACCGACACGAAGTGCTCATATTAGTTATATGTGTTGTTATGACATTAGAGGGAGAGAAAAGTAAAGTCCGAAATTACAGGTGTTTCAGGCTATCACAAAGTTCAACCGTTCAGCGTTGGTCAGTTCGTTTCGGAACGTCGATGATGTAGATTGGGTGCGTCATAACCTCGTATATATACTCTGAGACAAAAGTTCTCCGTGAGAGAATTTTCGATTGAAACATGAGCCGCGTGGATCTGAAAGTTGTGTTATTGGGTAACGCGATGGTGGGAAAGACAAGTCTGATGGAACGATATGTACACGACTCGTTTAATTGCAACAGGCCCTATCAGAACGTAAGTATAACTCGATTATGTGCGTATGTACATACAAAGAAACGCGTTCATGCCGTTCGATGCCCGTACATATCTGGCAACTAAATTTTTCCAAATAATTAAGAATCTGTTTGAATACACTTCATTAAGAGCATAGAGCAATTTGATTACTCTATTTCCCAAAAGAGTTCACACACTTAACGGCATTAACGTTCATACATACTATATAGAAAAGACGATTCAACAAAGGAAATTGTTGAGAAACAAAGAAAAAAGAGAAACAGTAGTTTTTTTTAGAATTGTTAGAATCCCTTCCAAGTAACAGGTTTCTGTTCCTTTTAGCTGAACTCTGTGTTTTGAATTTTCTACATTTAAAGTATATCGATGGCACTATTATGAGAGATATATAGTTACATTTGTGGGCGTCATTAATTATTCTTATCAATGCTGTTTGCTGTCACATGCACCAGAACAATATAACATTTTTACATAATTATGTTTTGTTTTAAATATCATTTAAAAAAATATAAAATTTTTATGTTTATTTCTACCAATATACCATTAACTTTAATCTCAGTTTAATTTACCTTTTATTTTTTTAGGTCTAAGAATTAGAAAAGATAAAGAGTAAATTAAATTGAAATAAAAGTTGATTTATATTGATAAAAATAGACATTAAAAACTGAAATGAAAGTTAATTTACATTGGTAAAAATGGATATTAAAGAGAAATTAATTTACATTGGTAAAAATGGTAAAAAGAAAATTGTATCATAAATATTCAAAAATTGTAATTTCATAGTTATATTTTTCTCTGATACTGCCAATCCAATTGTAATTTAAAATAATAAAAAAGGCAGAAATTATAAATAGGTAACAGAAAAGCACAGCTAAAAAGAATGGACCTAGTTAATTAGCGAGCACTAACATGATACTCTTGTTTCTCTTAGTCCGCAACATTGTGGAAAGAAAATCATAAAGTAACATTGTTAAAATTTGCACTGAGAATCGTCTAAATGGAAGGGAGGGCATCATATACCAATTAATGCAGTTGAAATTATGCCGCAGACAATAGGCACTGTGTTTGCGGCGAAGCGAGTACAAGTGAATGATGTGACGCTTATTATGGGCATATGGGATACTGCAGGCAGTGAAAAGTAAGTACAATCGCTACGATGTGCCTTAAAATTATAAAATGTTAAAAAAAACATGTCATATTGTTATTAACTTGCACTGTTATCATTAATAATTAGGTACGACGCAATGACAAGAACGTATTATCGTGGTGCCAAGGCTGCTATAGTATGTTATGATATTACCAAATCGAACACATTCCAAAGAGCAAAACACTGGGTGAGAGAACTTAGAAGCATCGAGGAAAATTGTAAAGTATATCTTTGCGCTACCAAGAAGGATTTATGCGACGAAAGCTTCGTGTCTGACGATCCAGATATGCAGAATGTTGTGGAAAGATATGCGAGCGGTACACAGACTAAACTTTTCATAACATCCAGCAAGACGGGGGAGAACGTAGGTAAGTAAATTTAGAATTGATAAATTTTAATCATTTTCCTTGTGTTGTAAAATATATTTATTGCATTTATTCTTTACAGTCGAATTGTTTGACGAAATTATACAAGATTTTGTTTCCAATCCAGAAAATTTGCAAAAGGTAGAAGAAGCAATTATTTTAAGTAGAAAATCTGAGAAAAGGTATTGCTGTACCATCTAACGAAATCAGTATCGATACTCAATCCATCCTTTTATATTCTCTCTTTTTTGTATTGGATAATTTATCTCAGATAATTACGATAATCGTAATACGTAATGCAATAGATTTTAATATTAACGACCAATGTGATATTGTTTTGCTCAGTAATAACTGGGAAAAGCTTAGAAGTGTGTGTATGCAATGTTATTAGCATAGCACGATATAGCTTCGCATTGGATTAGACTTTTCAGCAGACAGTAAATTTCTAGAAAACATGGAATAATTTTTGTATAATTGATATTATTACGCAATATACAATTGAAAAATATTCTTATAAATGGCCCTGGCTTATTTAAAGTTAGCTTCTTATATTAGCAAGTGATAAGATTTGATTTTGATTATTTATAATCATATTTATATTATTGCAATTGTGATAAAATTCAAGAGATAATATCATGTCCTTGAATGTATGTGCCTTTCAAATTTTCTCGTATCAAATCTCAAAGCAGACTTTGTACTTATTATATAGAAACTTAAAATCATTTTATTTTTCTTAGAACCTCTGGATAGATTAGAAATTGGTAATTTTTTTAAATCTTGTTACAGAAAATATCAGTAGAAATCAGATATTAATAAACAAAAAAAAGTTTTTATTTTAACCAATTTTATTAATTTATAATTATTTGTTTGAACTGATCACAGCAGGACTTTGTTAAGTAAGAGAGTTAGTATATCAAATAATTTAAATTAATTTTTTACAATTTGTTGCTCTATTAATGACTATTGTGAAAAGTATGATATACAAAATTCTCTGGCTTGTTCATAAACGCCAAAGAATATGAATCCGCCTATAGTAAAGCCAGTTACTCTCGGAAGAAAACCAGCGAACAATCTGAAAATATCACTCTGTTGAAATATCAAGAATTTAGAAAAATATATATTTTGCATTCCTCACCCTTTAATACCATGGTCTCTATAAACCTCTCTCAACATTGTTGATATTTTAACTTCTTCTTTTTCTGCTGATGTGCTGGATAACATAATTCTAGTCTTTGCAACGTCCAATGGTGTTGTTATGGCAGCTGATATACCGACTAAGAAATCAAGAAATCAAGAATATTAGAAACTATATAAATAATAAATGTCAGTTTTAAGTGAAATTAAATTTTACTGAATAATATGCGAGTTCTGAATTATTACCAGATGCAGATCCACAAGTAGCACCTTCCAAGGGCGTGCATTCTCGTTGTATTTGTCGGGTCCAATAAAGTTTGAAATATTCCCATAATGGCATTTGAATAACGCCGAATGGTAAATCCCGAAGAACAGTACTACCATAACCGCGATACAATGTTCTTAATCTCAATTGATGTGTATCGGATAAGAGGGCCTGTTTCCTCTGTTTGATTACTTCAACTGGTACCCGAACCAAACAGGCAGTCTACATATAAAATCGAGTATTTTTTAAGTATTGTATGAAATTTCCAATATCGGGCGAGACATAATTTATAGGAAATAATCTTGTCATTATGTGCTAATAAGAGATTTGCTCAATACGATCAGCAATTACTCACTACTTCAGAAGATGATGCTGCGACCATGTGTATAATAGAGTGATACTGATCTGGTATATATGGTTGCGAATACTGTTTTATTCCTTCATATGTGATAAAAAATATAGCAGCTAAAACAAAAACTAATATTAGAAACAAAATGTTCTTAATACAATTGTTTTCTTTTTTATATAGAGACTAATAGTCAAACTTTGGCATATATCGTCACATATAAAGGAAATATATTATTGAAAATATATTATTAACATATTAAAATATATTACTAATGAACATAGATTCAGAAATGCTTCCTGGAATTATTTTGGAAACATCATTAATGTTCATCCTTTATATGTGAGGAATATGCCAAAGTTTATGTTTCTGAAATCATTTCATAAGAAAGTGTTGAATTCATATTTATATACTATATTTTCGTTTTTAAGATGTAAAGAATATATTTTCAAAGTTTAATCATATTTCATCTTATTAAATTGTACCTGATGGAGCTGAACCTAATACCACTGGACCTACGCCCTTGTACAGTTGTTTAAAACCGCCGGATTTAAAAAACCCATGTTGGCTCTGCAAGCGTGTTTTAAGTGTGTCCAATGGGAAAAGTGTCACGTCACAAACAATCCCTGCAAGAGCACCTGACTGGTGTCAAATAGCGATTATTTTCTAGTAAGATCAAGTTGATCTCAGTGCATGGAAACACTTAGAAACATTCAAACTGACAACGAGCGGTCTTATTAAGCGATCTTATCTACTTATTTATGAAAAAATAAAATCTCATGAAAATTAATTTACAATATACACGATCTTGGAGTTAATCAACAAAGTTTATAAATAATTAATGGACGATTAACAACTGGTAAATGAAGCATCAATGTATATAATTAGCTGATAAACGAACCGATACTCACGATAAATGATGTGAACACGATGCTTCGTTTGGAGAGGTTCGACACGGATTCTTCTTGTTTATGAAACATCTTCGTACCGCGCTGTGTTCCGCTTTGACGTTGGGCTCGATTAACAGAAGGACCTCGAGAAACGTCATCGAGCTGATAAGCGGAAAAGTGGTCCTGATCAAAAGACTACCTCGTGTCGCGCACCAAATCTTTCAGTATAGAAAATATTCACACGATCACATGACGATCGGCATTGATGATTACTATCGAATGTTGAATAATTTGAGTGTGTGTTCCGCGTGCTTCTCGAGATCCGCACCATTCATCATGAAGCGATCAACGCGAATGATGTAAGCCGGTGTGAAAACACGTGTTCTGTACACATTACGTAAAGCGCTTGAATCAGCCCATCGTCTGCTCTCGAAATCGAATCTAACCTCTCAAAAATAAAAGAAAAGTTGAAATTAACCTCTAAAAACTACGGTTTGCAAGCCATTTTCATTGTTTCTTTTGTCATCGAACTACAATATGTATAAATCTAGAAAGAAAGGAAAATACATAAGAAAGATGTTAAAGCTAGTAACGCATAGAAAAATATAAACAGTAAAACTTGAGCAAATTGACCAATCATAGACAAGAATTTTAAAATGGTTATACATGCTGATAATTTTCAACTTGATTGGCGGATTCACTAAATAATTTTTGACTACAGTGAATTTGAAATGATCGATTAATATTAAGATCATATCATATAATATGATCATGAAATCAAATTTGATTAAAAATGTTAAAAAAAAAGATGTATGAAAAATTAAGTTATTTATTCACTTTTTGTGGAGAATAACTTTTTATATATTTATATTTTCAATATATCCTTTAATATTAATTATAATTGAAGCGAAGATTATTGTTGTTAATCCAGTCATGAAGTCTCAAAACTATATTAAATATTTCTCTTTTTTATTATAATGATAAAAAAAAAACCAAAAGAAAAAAATTATGTGCCAATCTGACAAAAAGGCATTGCTGTGCTATCTAAATCAGTATTGATACTCATTCTATTCTTCTACATTTTCTTTTTTTATACTAGAAAATTTATCTTAGATAATTACAATAATTATAATACTTAATATTTAATATTTTAATATATTACGTCTTAAATGCAACCATTGAATGAGTTCATAAAACTTTCTTAATTTGTCCAACTTGTCCTACAAACTTGTCCAATCTCACGCGTTAATCCGAATCCCAGTTCGGATGTGAGTTTTAGGATCTTGAACTTTCGGAGAAGGAGCTTCCGTGCTTGTTGTCGTCTGCTGCCGTTGTTTTCGCATCATGCGCAAATTGTCAGAAATGATCCTCACCAGTTCAAGTACCGCCGAGATGTCGAGTGAAGACATGCAGCATTGAAAGAAAGAGAGGGAAAGGAAGATAAAGAGAGGAAGAGAGAAAGAGAGAAACGCGAGGAAACGTCAACAAAGAAACTGGTATCAACGATGCAGCAACGGCCGAGTCGGTAGTAGACTAACATCGGAGAGAGTCATCGACCATTAGATCGAAGTCGATGATGCGACGCGATGGAATCTGGTCGACGTCTCCAGGGACTCGTGAGAATACCAAAGTGAAATCTCTCATGTGATGATAAAAAATCGGAGTTATCTGTCGTATTGAATGATTGATAAGCCCTGATGTGATGACGTCGGTGTTCATACCTTCGACACGTGTGTAAACCGATATCTAAGAATGACACAGGGTATTCAACGACGAGTACATGATACGAGCACGTAGCTGTGTAGTGCATAGCTGATGGGAAACACGCATATTCGTTGACAGTGCTACTAAAAAAAGGAAAAAAAAAAGTTGAAATAGCTGTCGACTTGTGATATTTATGTCTCCCAGAAGATCCAGACTATCTGGATACGGATATATAAGGATATATAACATCAAGCTTGAAAAAGTAATAGCGTAAGAGGGGAGCACTCATATCTTGTTTTACATGCATGCCCACTCACTAAGAATAAACTTACTAATTTTATTAATGCTTGACGCAAGATATAAATATGCGCCACACCTACAAGGAGCTTTCTGAAGTTAGTGCGACTAACTGAACGGCTTAACGATTAACCCGAGGCTTCCTCTGATAAAATGCACGAGAATAATGATACTAACGATACGAGAGAATACAATACAACAGATGTCACCGAATCTATTTTGTACACTATTCTGGTGAATGATCTTACGACAGTTTCCACAAGCATGGGAAGTACGGTCTATAACGATAGTGTATCCACAATGGCATATGTAGAGTTGGACAGCGAGAATAACCAACGATTATGGAATTTATCTAAAACCACTCTAACATCACTGTCTGATCCCACGGCAATTCCATTTAACACCACAAGAAGCACCACAGTATACACATCGACAACTGAATCTTTCGATGAGTTCGGTCCGCCGGAAGGAGTAGAATATATTTTTGTACCACTTGGTGTGGTAGTCTCTGTTATTATACTATCAGCTGTGGTATGGGTAGCGATATCACTTTTGTCATTACCTTGTGACGTTTTTCTCCTTGCCCCATTTTTATTTTTAAATACAGCGCTATGCAAGGGTATAGATAATACAAATATAATGACGCTTCTCTCTCTCATTCTGAAGATCTACATATGTAACAGAAGCATCCCATTTGACTACGTTGCAATTGAACACGGTCATTCACATCGATCGGCTTAGAAATTTTCTAATGGACTATCTATTAAAAGATTTAATATTTAATCGATGTTAAATCGATCAATTGGCACCGTGGGCAATCGGGTGTTTCTCATGCATTGTCTTATGCGTTATCTTAGAAATGCAAATAAATGCAAAATACAAAATAGTTATATGATTTTAGCAAATACTTTTTCTAAGCTTTATCCTGCTTTTCTTGTTAGGTAAAAACACGATTTTTTGATGCTTTAATGTCTAACTCCGTTTAAAGGTACTGATTATATCGAGAAAACGCAAGTTGGAGCGTTTAAGACATAGACTCATGCCAATGTACAACTTTGACCCCGGGGAAGAAGAAGAGGACGATTGGGAGACGGAACTGTTGGACGAGTGCTATAGCACACATCAGAGACGAGTGTGTAAGATTATTTATGCTTGCGATTCGCGCGAGTACTTTGAAAATAAGAACGAATTGATTTTACAGCAAGGATACCAATCCATGGATACTGAAGAGAACGCAGAGTTATTCGGTGGTCATTAACAGTACATTTTTCGCATGGCATTTGTGTCATTTTTTCATCAAGCTATGACTATCATAGGCTAAATACATTTATTTATTGTAATTCTTATACATATGAAGTTCTTAAGCATACTGGAATTTACGACTTCAGCCGAGAGCTATATTTTTTCTTATACAAATTCTCAAAGACCAAAGTTTTATAAAAAATAATAGTGCATTTATTAGAAATATTTAATAATTCCAATTTTCTTCAATTTTTATAGCTTAAATCATTTAAGACTATACATCGAATTAAATTTTAATCATTTTATTAAAATTGAATATACGTGCACAAATTTTAAAGTATTATCTATTCTATATTATGTATACAAAACACATTGACTTTTACGCAACTAATTTCATAATAGAAAATATACATATGAAATTTTTCACAACTTCATTATTTATGTAATACATTTTCATGTTCATCTTTTCCTCCTTTATTTTCTTTTTTTTGAATATTAAATATATTTTCTTCCCTCCTATTCGAAATAACTTTTTCTTTACGAATAAATTTAAGAAATAATCTTATTACATAAATGAATTATAAATTACATTATTGCTTGTACAAAGTATTGCCACAGTTTCACGATAAAATATAGTGTTTTTATTCGAAATATCGAAAGTCTCTGGGAAAATATTGACGCAAAATTAATAAGAGTACTTCGAGTTTATTTACTTTAATACAAATTTGACATTCACACATATGCTTGCCTCAAAACGACAGTAATATACATTCATTAAGATGATGTAGTTATTAGTATTAATTAGAAAAGAATAGTCCCTGCATATGTTACATACAAGAAGTATTTTTTTATCTTTCTCTATCTCTTACAATATTCAATTGGTATGTAATTCTTTCCTTTTTTTGGCTTTGTGAAATTGTAATATGCATATGAAGGAGAAAAGGAGGTAGCAAATATGTGACACAATACTCTCTATACTGCGTGTTTCTTAGAAAAAGAAATTATTAAACCTCACTTCTCGGGCAAATTAAAAAACTGTTTCGAGATCTGCATTTTAATCCAGTCTTTTTTACTGTTAAAGAAGGTTACACATTTATGTCTTAGCACTTAAAAGTATGATTTCATTTAATGATTAATAGTGATGTCAAGTAAATATAAAGAACTTAATAAATTTATAACACAACTTTTGTATCCAACGTTTCTTTTTGAATTTGTCCGCGAGTGTGGCAATGTGCATCGCAAATTGGAATTTGTAAAAAAAATTCCAAAAATCGGTGAAGACAATGTCCAGCACTTCAATATTAGTTCAAAATTTCCGAGGTTAAAATAAGAAAAGTGAACCTTGAAATGATTGAACGCAATTTGATTTTCTATTTAAAGATCTTGGAAGGATAAATCAGCTGTGTTAGTTTCGTCCTCCCCTATTGCATCTCCGGATGCTTCAATTCTCCTCTTCCTCCTCCTCTTCTTCTTGCTCGTCTTCATCCTCACCAGTTAGCTCGGGTTTCTCTTCTGTCTTTTTCGGTCTACCGCGACCGCGTGGCGAAGTAGTTGTGCCTTTTGGTGGTCCTTGCTGTAAATTCAATATTTTCATGAAAATAATGTATATAAATAATAGTTTACAATTTGAAGATATCTTCATTAGATTCCTCAAAAAAAAAAAAAAAAAATATATATATATATATATATATATATATATATATTATTTTTCATATATATTCGTGTACCTACCTTCTTCTTGTGGGAACCTTTAGGTCTACCTCTACCCTTTTTAACGGGACCAGGTGGTGCGTCATCCTCGTTATCAGATTTCGCGGGGCGTACCGCGTTATTTTTTTCCGCGGCGGGCCTCCCTCTCTTTTTGGGTTCTTTAACAGCGTTCTTATCCGTCTTGGATGGTCTCCCTCTTTTCTTTTTTTGCTCCTCCACCACAGGCGAATTGTCGTCTGACATATTTATTGTCCTGTCTCACTATAACATAAGATCAACTAGATTATCTCCCAATCGCTTTGTCTCTTTTCAGATTATGTCGTCTCCGATAAGATGAACCACGAAGAGTAGCAAGAAATATGAAGAATTCTGAGTCATCTGTATATACATGTGTATATGATATGTGATTAAATGTAATGTGAAGCAAGTACGTCTCTTGATGTTTATCATCAAGATATGAAAAAATATACCCTTTATATGCGGATAATCCCTCAACTTGAAAAACTAGCGACCTATATAAGCAAATAAATAAATAAAAGTATGATAAAATAAATGTTATATTTGTCAGTGCTCGTATTCCTCAGTGCTCGTAGAAGCGCGGAACACGAATGTAAAATGCATATCTTTTTCGCAAAGATGCATTAACCTTACATGAGATAAAACGAACTCGTGCATATCGCTGTTATTGAACAGAGACAGATATAACAGAGTTTTCGAATCTCTCAGTAGAAAAAAAACCAGCAAAAATAAAAGCGAGCGTGACTATCGATCTTCCGATATTTTCCTCTCGCGCGCTTGGAAGAGTATCGAGGATCGCGCCAAGAGAGACAGAGACGAAGAGAGAAAGAGAGAGAGAGAGGAAGACGGAGTGCGCAAACGCGCCGCGAAAATCGGTACTATCAATTACGCGCCTTGCAAGTTTACGAGATGAGATACGCGGCGCGCAACGTTATAATTTGCGTCGCAAAACGCCTCCTCTCCTCACCATCCCGCATCGCATCGCATCGCATCGCATCGCATCGCATTGCATCGCGGGGTGACGCGCGTGATCGAAATAATTTATTCCCAACTCGAATAATTCGTCCATCGTAACTCGAATTCGTCGTTGGGCGAAATTTTACTCGTTCGCTCGTTCGCTTGTGCGCGCGGAGGAACGTCGCGCGAATATCGGTCGCGGAGCAACACAGCGTCTATCTCTCTCTGAAAGTTCCGCGCCCGCCATTTTCAAAATTTGCAAACGGTTTTCGCGTTGAGTCCTGACGGCGAGTCCGCGACGAATCGATCGCGCGGGACAAAATCGCGATTGTTTTTTCTATCGCAAATTTTTCGCGGTGATTGTAAAATTTAATCGCTTCGCGCGGGGAGAATCCTCGGGGTACTTCGATGTAAACGAACGCGTCGACTCGCGCTGTCAGGGACGCCATAAGAGAGCGAGAGGCGCGAATCATGGCGTCCGCAGACCGTGTGTGCCTCCGCGGCGGCGGTGGCGGTGGCGGTGGTGGCGGCGTCGGCGTCCGTTCGTGCCGTTTCGGAGGCCGCGGCGCGGTTCCACCGCGCCGATAATCTCTGCAAGTAACAACGCCACGGCGACGAAGCACGCGCGAAAAAATCCATCGTAGACCCATCGAATTTTCCACCGTGTTTTTATGGCGCGGTCGCCTGCACTTACCGCCCAAATAAATAATAGTGTCCGTTCGGCAGCGGACGTGTAAGTTAATTACGTCAAAGTTGGAGCCGCGTACAAATGGCACGGCCGCACGGAACTCACCAACTCTGTCGCGCACTCACTCACCTCACCTTGACTCGGAAGGGAAATTATATTCGCGTACGTCGTCGTATGGGGTCCACGCACTCTCGCTCTACGCGAAGAACAAAGGGTGATATCGCGCTCCTTCCCGTCACCGGTTGGCAGCGCGCGTCGTGGCGTGGCGGCGGTCGGTGGTGTCTCGCGGTCACGTCACGTCACGTCGCGTCGCGTCGCGTCGCGTCGCGTCGCGTCGCCTCGCCTCGTGCGGTACCCGTCGTCGCGTCGTATTATCGTATCGTATTATATATCGTAACGTATATCGTATCGTATCGCGAGACCACCGTACGGCTTTTGGACGAACGCAACTCCCGCTTGCTCGCGTCGTCGTGTGTGCACTCGGCACGCTTCCCGATTCTCGTTCGCTTCACCGCCGTATCGCGTATATTAGCAGGCGCCGCTGTGCCCGCGCACTCTATACACACGTACATGACGTGCGCGCGCGCGCGCGCACTATATACACACACACACACACACACATACACATTCGTATGCACGCGACGCCCCGCCGAACGCACAGCCTCCACTCTCCTCGCACGTTCGCCCTCGGTGGCGAACCGGCCGGCCGGCGGCGACGGCGGCGGCGGTATATTCCGGCTCTCGATCTGCGAAACAAATGGGGGAGCAAACAGAACTGGAGTAGAATCGTCGCCGCTGCCGTCGTTGTCGCGACGTACGTAACGATTTGCATGCATTACACACACAAATACACATACACACACACACACGCGCGCGCGCGCGGAGCAACTTACCGGGAGAATATCAAGCCGCAACTGACCGACGACGATACACTGCGATGCGATTCGTCGAGCCGTGGTTCGCGAGCCAGCCCGAAGACCTCTCTCTCTTCCCCTTCCAGTGGCCCCCGGTCCGAGCGCGCCAACGAATTCCCGCCAAAAGATCGCCCCGCGCGCGCGGGTATCAAGAAAAAAATCGTCGTTTGTTCGTTCGTGCGCCGCGCCACGCCGCCCGCCGGGAGCTCGCGACGCGACGCGGTGCCCCGAATCGCGGCTCGCCTCCCTTCCTCTTTTTTTTTCCTTTTCTCTCCCTTCTTCCTTGCCATCGCGAACGACGGGGCAGGATCCTTCGCGCCAGGAATTTCGCGCGCGCGGGCTCGCTCGCGATCGGCGATTTGCCGAGAACGCGTGCGAACGGTTACAATGGCGGGCGGCATCCTCGCAACTCGCTGTTTATTGCGTTTACGCGTCATACGCGGGGGTGGGATGACGATCCGCTCCTCCTCTTCTCCCGGGCGGATATTACGCGAAAATTTTATTAATAACAACGAAAATTGAGAGGATTACGCATGGGGTGGGCATTAATATTAATAACAACCTGCATCGCGTGGATCGATACATATGTACGTGTATTTGTATGTGTGTGTCTGTGGGATTATGCAAAGGAAAAAAATCGCGTATGCACGACGAACGTCGAATAGTTACGAGCCAGTTGTAAGCGCGTTGGAGAGGACATTGACCTCCCGATTCTCCCGATGTGTTTTCGACGACTTGAATTTTCCACGTCGATATGGCAGGAATAATTTCAGTCCCGAATCAATACCGACAGTCAGATTTATGCGTGCATCACAAATTGTGGCTTCATGAATGAAAGAATATTGTACAACATTGAAAATTCCGTTATGCCATAACTCGAATACGTTGATGTAACGGAATTTTTTTTTTCAACGTGATCGGCGGATTGTTTACTCGAGAAACGGCAAATAATTTATTTCCCTTCTCATTTATATTCACAAGTCACAGTTCGATGAGTAATCCTTATCGATTCATCCAAGTGTTTTCGACGAACGAGAATATGTTTACCAAACATCTGTTGATATTTTAATTCATGCTTTGTGAAAATAAAGGCGGATCGTTCTCGATCGTGTTCCTTTTAAAAATTTCATGAACGCCTTCACACTTTCGTTATCTCTCTCATGAGAAAAAGATAACAAGGTAACGCACATCTGTAGAAATAATATCAACGGACAATGAATGCAGGACCTAATGCTGAATCCGGAGTATTTAGTATCGTATATCTAATTAGAATAAAAAAAATGCCAATCGACGCAGAGACCCGGACAACTATGGCGTCTAATTGACGATGCACTGATGACGTATAATCAGAGCGAAATTCAGAATGCGGTGAGAAAAAAATTGACGTTGGATAAAAGTGTTCTGTCCTTTTTTACATTCATATTCACGGAATATTTTTGTTATAGCGCATTTCATTTAATGCATACATGGCGGTTGACTCGCACGCGATTCTTCTACACCTGTTCACACCGTCAGTGCCTGCCTTCTGACGAAGCGTCACGCGTCGTGTCTGTTTTCTTTTCGAATCCGAATAGGAGCATGGAAAATGCACACCCGAAGCGCGAACGGATCGCATACTATCGATCCAATGCTCCTTCGTCCCTCAACGTGACGTAAGATGAACGAAAGAATGAGCCCGTAATTATAAATAGGCTTCGTTCTTTTCAAGGTTAGCTGGCGTTATCGTAATGCAAGCTGGAGTTATCTCTTTCGTTCGACGACGAGCAGATCGATTACGATGCAAATGCCTTGCGGTGAGTTCAGTAAGATATTTCACCGTGCTGCGTGTAAATTTACCGAGCGTATTGTGATTGGTTATAGTATAGAAAATTTCTGGATCGCGATAGTGAAATTTTCAACCTTTAGAAATTCCCTATTTTGTAGCCAATCAACACATCCGAAGAAATTTATAAGTGAAGTCATTAAAATGTAACAAATTTATCAATACAAATAAATCATTAAGAAATTAATATCAAATTTAATAATATTTTTTAAAAATTGCTTATACATATACACACACTCACAAATATTATTAGTGAGCTCTATTTTATATTGGAATCTTCACGGAGTGGAAATATCTCTGCTGTAAAAAAGAATATACATATAAGAACATATATATTTTTTGTTTAATTATTGGAGCGCGCGCGCGCGTAAGAGAGAGAGAGAGAGAGAGAGAGAGAGAGAGAGAGAGAGAGAGAGAGAGAGAGAGAGAGAGAGAGAGAGAGAGAGAGAGAGAGAGAGAGAGAGAGAGAGAGAGAGAGAGAGAGAGAGAGAGAGAGGTGGAAGCATTGACTATGTTACGATTGAATACAATCGATTGTTCAATAATATTAATTATATTATAATTGACGACTGTCGGACATTATTGTTGATATCTATAACTACATTAAATATATTTTTTTCGTTTTAACAATAAAAATTGAAAAAAAAAGTAATGTGCCAACATCACACGGTGTTCCCAGGCGGTCACCCATCCAAGTACTAATCGCGCTCAACGTTGCTTGACTTCAGTGATCGGACGAGAACTGGTACTTTGAACGTGATTTGAACGTTGGGTCGGTTATCTCTTTATCCTGAGAAGTTTTATAGAATTCTGACAACTTCAGACTGCGGAAGAAAAGAGTAAGAAATAAAATATGACCAGCTTTCATTGGATGTTATTACGCATGCGCATAAAATACTTTATACACATGTATATGCCGTACAAAATTTATTGAGAGATCATACGACAAATAATGTCAAAATATTTGACTATGTCTGATTAAAAAATTAAAAAATATATTTAATGAGAAATAAGATTATACAAATTATTTCTTAATAATTGTAAACAAATACATTAAAATAAATAAATTAATAACTGTTAAATGTAATTTAATAACTTGTTAATATAGACTGATGTATTATTTTACAAATATTATTACACAGATTTATTAAGATATAAAATTTGTTGCCACGAATTGCATATTTTTTTATCTCTTGGAAAGCTACAATTTATTTCATTAATAACTATAATTATATTAAAATAAAATTTCCAGATTTACATTAATATTTATCATTATTTTTTTATATAATGTATTAATATATTATCTATGGAATGAAATTTTTCTGTTTTTTTCCGAAATCAATTCTTTTTTTCCAATCATTTATATTTATTGTATTTTTACAATACGGGATACAACAATGTATAATTATTATTGAAATAATCAAGGATACAGTTATATTTATACATTTTTCCCATAGCAAAAATAATTAATTGCACGGGTTAGTTTCACTATTTTCGATTAATTGACTTAATTGACTAATTAAATGTCAACCATGATTGATCAAATCTGGTCAATTCTATTTGATGACAAGATTAATAAATTTCAATGGAATAATTGATCGATTAAATTAATCAAAACAAAAATAGTGAAACTGATCCTTACAATTGATTACAATCCTCCATCTCTATATTCCTCTATCTATGATCGGAACACGGCTCTAGGTGCAACACCTGTTCAGTGTTCATAAGTACCTAACTTCAGACATGAAGCATATATATGTGACGCGAAGCAACGCAAAGTGAATTATCGATACAAATGATTACACTGCATGTTAGAGGTAAGACATTCAAAAGAAAGGGAGAAAGCTATAAAAGGAGACATTGACGAGGTTATCTTGTTTTTTATATACCGGTCTTTTATATAGCGAGATGAGAACGAATTGTCGAGATGGTACGACGACCGTTACGGTAACACAGGGCAACGCGGCGGTAACGCTTTAGAGGGGCTTACATTTTGACAGAGAATCGTCGTGACTTTTGATCGAGCAGGCATGTTCAGGTACTTTTGGGCCTTGGTGTGCTGGTACTTCAGGCCTTTCATAAAATGGTTTTTGCGGCATACCACGCAGATGTGCGAGCTGCAGAGGGTCTGCTACGGACAGCCGTCCGGGGCGTTGCGTACTTTTGGCGTCGAAAAGTCTCTCGAATTGTCGCGCGACGCGAATATTAGGACTCTCATCGCATACCTGAATGATATCGTCGATCACCGTGGAATAACGACAAAAACGGAGCGCAAGATCCTGGAGGATGCCATTAGAACTGTATTAGTGACCAAAAGGATCAATCCCACGGCGCATCCGGATTTTGCCAAGTCATTTGGCAAGTGCGTGGAACTGATTTGGGGTTACCGTCAACTCTGCGTGGAATGCGAAGAACTCAGAAAGACCTCATATAACGCAGACAATCCACATCATGAGCAGAAGCTATTGAAGTTGTGGAATCTCCTGATGCCATATGAACCCTTGGAAGCGAGAGTAACCAAACAATGGCAAGAGATTGGCTTTCAGGGGGATGATCCCAAGACTGACTTTCGTGGAATGGGAATTTTAGGACTAGAGAATCTCGTTTACTTTGCTCAAGAATATCCCAGTATGGCTACGCATGTATTGTCTCATTCGAATCATCCACGTTATGGCTACGGGTTTGCTATAGTTGGTATAAATCTTACAAGTATGGCTCTGAAATTGTTGAGAGATGGCAGCGCTAAGACTCACATATATAATTCTTCAAAGACCTTGCCGACGATACGTGCCTTTCATCAGTTTTATTGTTATCTATTTTATGAATTTGATGGATTTTGGATCGAATCCAAGCCTAGTAATATGATGGAATTCTCATCAATACAAGAAAAGTTTGAAAACAGTATCAGAATGGCATTAGCTAATCCATCAACTGTTTTCAGGATAAATGCGGCAGTTGACAATATTTAACATGAATACAAATTGCCTTTTATTTGTAAGAAACAAGACCAAAATGGCTATATAAGGAATAAGTACAATTTTTAAACTGGCATGAAGAACTCATTTTTTGTTTTATGTTTTCACAATGTCAACTTTATTGTGATATTAAAATAGCATTTAAGTGAATAATTGATTTCTATATTATAGCGATCTTTACTTTTTCTTCTATTATACAATGTAATTAACGTCTTGTTGTAATATATGTTTTACTATAATTTTATTGTAACATTAATAGATGCCTATATGTTTAATTTCTTTCTTAAATTTATATAATTTTATATTTAGGACACAATGTTAATCTATGTGTTAACTTATATAACAAAGTTAGAACTACTGCGTACTTAGTATTGCATACTTATTTATTTAAATAATTTTATGAAAGTTGTAATTTTTGGATTATTAGTAATAGATCTATATTATACTAATAGAGTTTAAATTTCAGTCTCAAAATTAGATTTGCCATTGAATAACAATAATTTTATGGATATTTTCAACAATAATTGTGCATTATAAATTTTATTCTTTAATAATTGAAAGTATATTTATGAATATCATAAGAGCTAAAGAAAAGATATTGAACTAAACAAATCCATTGTATAATGGAAGAATAACATTAATTTAACGAAATTAAAATATTTAAGTTTATGTGGGAATGGTGTAGGTAAAATTTAGAAGAGTTTGTTTTCAGATAATTATGAAAATATAAACAATTGTTGGATATGTTTGATATAGCACTGCGTGTCTGATGAAAATTTATGTTGTTGCACATGAATGAAGAATTGATATTAAATTGATTAAGTTTTGAAGGTTAAAATCTCAAAAAATTGACATCAAAATTTTGGCAAAGATATATTTCTGTACAAAATTTATAACACATTATTGCTACAATTTATTTATGTTTTTCTTTAATTATATTTTTAAATAAAATTAATTTATTTACAGATTGATTGTTCATAAATTATACATGAACAAATAGCAAATAAAATCTGAAGTAGCAAGCATATAATCCATATAATTAATTAAATGCATTGTGGCTAGTAATTTGACAATAAAAGTCTTTTTTTAACAAAACAGACATGAGAATCCATTTCAGACATACAACATATCTTTTAGTAAATTTAATAATATCACTTTCGTCTTTTTTAAATTTATTTCTGGTTATGAACAGCTTCTCTACATCATTATTTACTACATAACTGTTTGGATATATTTTAAGTAAAAAAATATATTTTTCTAGATTTTAGTTAGAATTAATATATTTGCATATTATTATAAGGAAACATTCATTTTCATTTTAAGATGATTTTATAAATATTAAATATATTCTCAATTTTGCAATCATTAAACATGTACTAAATTTTGTAATTATATGCGAAATAGCAAAATTTCTAATTATTTAACAAATGATATTTGATAATTAAAAAACATTTTCGAAGAAACATAGAATTTTAAAAAGATTAACAAATTTAAATATCTTTCACATGTGAAATAATGCATAATCAAAAATTACTTTTCATACTGCAGACAACAATCTAGTAGTAGAGAAACATTCATGATCTATTTTTGGCGAATCAGATGAATAAAGCTAATCTTCTTTTTCCTCCGCTGCTTCATTTGGATACATATATTTAACAACTGTTATAATAATACACAGCACCCCAATACAGATGCTGGCTAGCTTGAGTATCCAGGGATTCTCATATAGAAAGACTAAAATTATTTTTGAATACTCGTCACTAGAAATACAATAATGCATTAATATATAAATTTATACATTTAAATTAAGACAATAAGGCTTAAAGTAATGACATATATCTTTAAACTTACAAAGAATTTGGAGGTGGAGGTACCTCTTCTGGTCTTATATCTTTATACCATTCTTGAGCGAATGACATAAGGGAAGCAATATCATATGCTCCCATGTCATAGCGATACATTTTGCCATGTCTAAAACTGTATAAGATGTATTGATACACTGCGTTTTATTTTTTTTATTTGTGTGTTAATTTATTAATACGTTTATAGTATAAATATTACTCATAAAGTAGCAAGCATTGATCTACATTTACTTACAGTATAAATTGCGGAGTAGTATAAACGTTAAATCTCCTGGCTGTGGAAACTCCAGTTGTGGCTTTATTAACAAGTGCTACATTTATCTTCTGCTTAAGCTTAGCACCGACCGTTTCCCACCTCGCAATCATGCGCAAGCACTGTACGCAATCCGTGCTGTAACTAACATTATACATCGTGATTAGAATATACTGCCGTAATTTATAACATGTGAAGTGATATGAGTGATTATTGTATAATTAGACGTAAAAACTGAAACTTACAACATAACGAACCAATCGCCGGTTGTAGCACCGCTGCTTGCTTGGGTTAAATGCTCAAATGTATCGTCTGTAAGTTCCTTTACTGTAGGTTCTCTATGACTCGTAAAAGAATCTACTAAATCTTCTACCTCTATGTCTCCTAGGGAAGAAGATGCAACATGAAAAAATTTATAGTACAACTCCTATAGATTTATAAATTATTCAGAAATAAGAATATATAGCAACATATCATTGAATAATAAAGTATTATGTATTATTATAGAACAATTAAATAATCAAAAGATCTATATGTGATTTCATTTTTATTGTTAAATCCATACCATCATATAATAAAGGAAGTCCATGTCGGAAGAACAGCACAACTGGTTCTTTAGTAGTACTATATAATTGGAGTAATTGGCTATCAACAGCTTTAACAACCCATGCTGACAAGGCATCAACAAATTCTTCACGATGATGGGCTAACTTTTTCTCAAAGTGATCACACTCTGGACAATTTTCTTCTGTCGCTGCAAATAAAATTGTTGCCATTGGCATATTTGTAATATTAAAGGCCAATTAAAACTATTCTATATTCTAAATAATTATATTATATAGTCATAGTCAAAAGGTCATAGTATTTCATAGTTATATAATTGTAGGAAATATATATAAATTGAAACCAGACTGCCCTATAGAGAGATTAATAACAACTAATTATAAGATCGTTGCCCAAAGAGAGTTACATTGTGAAACTAAAAACAAGTTGTAAACAAGAATAAGATAACAAACTCCTTTTATCGACTAACTTAGAAACATAAACAATCAAGAAATAATAAGTGAATAAAGTATGAATAATATATAATTAACTTCTTTCATTAGGAAAAAAATTTTTCTGGTTTCTTCCCTTTCCCTTCAGGAATCATTCAGGGAAGCAAATAAAAAAAAATAAAAGAAATAAACTTACTAAATAGAACGATCACATATTTTTCGAGTTTTATAAGATTCAGGAGTTCCTCGTCGTGCACTCTCTGCAGTTTCGCGGCGTGCACGCCGGAAAAGATGCATATCGCTATTAGGAGCACTAACATCGTTTACGTCCAAGGAATGCGACCAGTTATGTACAATGTGATACATACACGCCGGCAACCTGTACACGTCGGAACAACGCGTCACAACGCGTCGAGTTTTGATCAGCGGTGGCGGTAACGCTTTATGATCAGGGAGAGGAGTAGACGAGAGGGATGCAGGAGAGTGAGAGAGAGAGAGAAAATAGGAGGAGAGCATCGTCGTCTGTCACGTGACATCCGGCAGTGCGGCAGCCATATTGCGGACTAGATTTGAGATGCTCTGTCGAATATGTAAAGCCAGTGGATGTAATAAAACGCAAAAAAACGTAAGTAATAAGACCTTAGCATGGAAAGATGTAAGTAGTAAGACTTTAGTATCAAGCAAACTAATCAATCATGGCCAAGAATTTTAAATTAATAATCTTAAATTTTCGATAATTTTAAATGACTTTAATTGTAAGATTTTGACCGATTTGCTCATTATAATTAAAGTTTTACTGTTTTTATAGACTTGTTTTTTCATCGCATTAAAATTTTCTTTCTCGCTTTTATCAAATCTCGAATATATATTTATTTCAAGTGTACATTAGTTCAGCTATAAAAAACAAATTTTCTATTTTTCTACTGTTATTAGTTTAATTTTGTATGGAATGTATCGTCAACCAATGTGGTATGGCACATTTCACGTTAGAATATACGTAAAAATGCAACAATCCCGCAATTCACGATATTTGCAGGTTTTATATTGCTCTCATCCTCGTTTCTGTTCTCGCGCCTCCTTCGAGAAATACGTATTTATCGTGAATAAATTGTTATGCACGTTGTTATGCGTTTTTCAGTAACGTAAACGTAAGATCGTTAACGACAGAATTATTTTCACATGCGTATTGCGGTCGTAACAAATCGATGGCGAGATATAGTTTACGAAAAAAAAAAAAAAAAAGAAAAGAGGGGAAAAACAAAAAAAATTGTAGTAACAGATTGAAGAGATTAATACAATTGGAAATAGAGGTACGTTGGAAGTACGAGCGGCATATAACGTTTTGTATGCTGATGAATCAATAGTCCGCTGAACTTTTGGCATTGGGGGAAAAAAAGGGCGCCGCGCCAATGATATGTAGTCAATAGATTTTGATAACCATCTCATACATACGGGTCGCCCGAAAAGGGAAGGGTGAGATGTTAAAATGTAAAAAAAATGTTCACAGCGGAGCACCGAGAGTCTTATGAAAATTTGCATGCTCGTATTTGGGGATGGTCAACTCTCACAGTATGATATTACTTATAGTTGATCGTTAATATTTATGATTATTGTTATTTTGATATTTATTTTTGATATATACAGATATGTATGTTTACGACACAATAATACTTTTTATCTATTTATTTTTATTTCTTTTCATCTGTGTTATCATCTATTCATCTGTGTTCGATTTTTTATGTGGTTAGTAATTAAAACAAATATACTTTTGCAATATGTGATATCGCATTGTAAATATGAAGCATCTGTAATAATAAATTGATTTAACTGCACTATAAGCTAATTATTCAAATATTTATATATTTTTCAATTATTTTTGAATCCATTAGACTTATATGTAATAGTCATAAAACTTTATCTTAAGCTAATTTAATAATGTTTTTAATAATGCTTTTCATCGATAATAGCAATTTTTTTATTCTTTTGGTATAAAATTTTATTTTACGAGTTGAACACATAAACGATCGAAACATTTAACAAGTAATCTTTTTTATAGATCAATATTCAAAAGAACGATCGTGCTTCTACGGGTTACGAGAACAAAATTTTCGATAGTAAACTTGAAATAGAAAAAAGAGACACGCGAGAAAATTCATATTTTTCCCGTGTCTCTTTTTTATAATTGATTTTTCTGAAGATACATATATATCGCTAGTATGATAAATGCAAAATCAGATAATTTGTTATCGGTGGAACTTTTGTATCACGTTGCTTTCGTATCTTTCCAAATATTTTTGTTCAATTTATTTTATACATGCATGCGGATGAATGTGTACACACACACACACACACACACACACACACACACACACACATCATGTATACGCGCGCGCGCGTAATTCTGCATGATATTTTTCATATAAATCACTTATAATATTTAAGAAAAAATTTCTTGTCGGAAATGTGAAAAAGTACACAGTACTTGTTAAAAGTACATAGTCGACGCTAATCGATAACATGAAAATTTATTGGTGCAATTATCTCGAGTCACTATTACTTACGTAAGAGATTTCACGTAAAGATATCTCACTTGAGATATACTGATCTCGACGAAATATTAATAATCGCAATACCTCATTATATAAAAATGGCAATGGAAAATTCATTTAATGATGACTTTAATAATATTGAAGAAAATTTTATATAATATCTAAAAACAGATGTACATATATAAAATAAAAATTATATGTATTATTTATAAACGATATTTAAAATTTCAGGTAAAAGTTTCAAACGTTTGGAACACAAACTAAGGAACTTTAATTGCGAGCTATTCATCGTACTTAATAGTTGGCGATCGCACCTCACCCTTACATCCCTTCGCATATCGTGGAGTACTTCCGGCATCCTCGGAGCATCCCCGCGCCTCGATTGTTCACTGTGGGTGAGCTGGCGGTCGCTACGCTCCTGATTAAAGGGGGTCGGAAGTCGAAGGTTGAAAGGAGAATAGGTAGGTATAGCGGCGTAGATAACGACGGCGGCACACGGCAACGCGTGCATGTCCGTAGTGAAAATCGTGCGCCGGTATGTCGGCGAACGTCGGGACGTCGGCGACTACCGCAACCCTTTGGGATCGCACGAGAGTCGGCAGTCGCGTGTACTCGTAGTCGCGAGGGGGTGGTCGACCACGGTTGAAGCGCCGTACGTAAGAATGTAATCGGCTCGGCGAGAACTATTCGCTCGCACGTCGTCCCCGTGGATCATCGTCGCGCTGTAGTGGCACGCGAGAAATCGTAATCGCGGGAGGGGGGGCACGTCGCACCCCCGCCTCTTCTCGCGCGACAAGTACCTCTCGCCCCTTAAACGAGAAGTGCCGTTGAGGAGGAGACGGTCGATCGTCGGTGTCATCGTCAAATCTCCAAAATCGATCTCTCGTTTACGCGCGTTTTACGAACTGGCATTGCACGATTACGATATGATCGTGCCGTCAGCTCCGGCTTGTTATTGATTATAAGACGTGAGGTATTGATCGGCTTGTTCCCTTGAGTGACGTGCACGTAGTATCGAATCGGTACTCGGCAGCAAATTTGGCACCGGAATCGATAGTCTATGCGGAGCTTGTCGGTCTCCTGGTTTCGCCACCGTTTCCTGCGAGCCGATATAAAATTTATATTTGATCGCTACGTGACTTGGTGACGAATCCGCCTATCTCTCGGCCGCTTGTTCGATTGAATAATATTACTGCACAAGTTGCTGCCGAGCTTAAATCGAGCTCTAATGGCACAAGATCGGCACAACGGGACGAAAGCGGATATCCTTTGGATGGTGGTAATGCGGTTCGACGGAACGATCTCGTTTCAGCAATCTTGCACTTTTTAACTTGGCACTTTGCATGTTTAATTTCACTATGTGCCTTCGCGCGTTTGTACGTATGCTAACGAGAAGGGAAGATCGCGCGCGAGAAGTTCAAGTAAAACTTCGGAGTTTCTATTCCGATAGCGATTCCAATTTTGTAAAACTCGAACGTCATCTCTTTTTCATCACGGTCAGAAAATAGCGTCATATGTATCGTATTACGCGTCGAAAACGCTTCTCACTAATAGAATACTGATAAGAGCAAAATGCGATAAGCCGAAAAACTGCAAAATTGCTTTGTGATATGCGAGCCGGGACGGTTTTAATCGGTACAACATGCAGAATAACGTGTCGCATAGTCGGTATAAGTAGTGCCATTTGTGGAGAACAACTCCCCCGGTTTTTTATCTCACTTTCGCGATCCCATTTTTTCGTATTGCGGTCCCTCGGATGCAATCAACAGCTCGGAGGTTCGTATCTGGAAGTCGGTTTTATGGTCAATTGTACCGCTGAGTGCATTCGCGGATGTATTTATGGGCTGTGAGATGTGTTGTAGTTTGTGGTGCATCGCGTAAATCAGTATTTGAATATACGGATCACAGAGTAAAGCGTGATTGTTCCGTTCCATGTATATAAGTAAGTTAGATCATTGAATGTTGGTCCAAAGTGGACTCAGTTTATTCATCGTCCATATATGTGAGCAATCCATATATGGATTTGTTCCCAAGTTTGTCTTTTTTTATCTAGTCATATTTTCAGTTGATTTTTATTTTACAAACTGTTATTTCTAAACTGTCAAACAAACAACTTTCTTTTTAATTTTTTTAATCCTTTTAAAAGCTAGACGAAATAATGTAGCAAATATAGCTCTGATAAAATTACTTGCATTTGTTTTCAATGTTCAGTTTAAATAATAAATCTTTTAAATAACAAATCTTTTTTTAAAAAAGTCACTTTTTAGATTTTTGAAAAACATTTCATATCCTTCGAATGAAGCATATATTGTTAAAAATTGAAAGTTATTCTTTTCTGTCTGATTATTATGTACAATTGCAGACACGTCAGTCGCCGTTTTAATATTTATTAATCTAAATTATAATTAGCTGGAGTAATAATAGAACATGATGGTTATGTCTGATATTATATTGGTTGATATTTTTGATACTTAGAATTTTATTATTTTTGCCGATGGCTCTAATTATTTATGATTTAAGTATAATTATAATTATGTAAGTTAAACATTTATTAATTAATGCCAATATTTGCCAATATTTTGAAAATAATGTCTTAATATTACTTAAATTAGATATTATATATAGGCGAGAGGAAATACGAAATTTTGCTGTAGCGTAGATACCAATCTGATGCACGACAAAGCAATAAAATATACAATAGAAGTTATATAACAGTTGTTTTCGCGTGACAGATAAAATTGATTTATTAAATGTGATCGGAATATAAAGTCGGCAACACCATTATTTATAACGGTCGAATTCAATAAGTTTAGGTTTTTCAATCGCGTGTTCTGCATACTTTCCTGTATTTTTCTTCCCTTTTCAAAATAATAAAAAAGAATCTGAAAACAGGTAAGCATATCGTTGTATGCAGAAAAATGCCGCTAGAAACATGACGTAGCATAACGTTTGTAATTTAAATGTCGGCATTCCAATCCAATTACGCAATTGTTTCGTGCACGCCGGCTTGCAGTGCGGGACACGTGGAATTAAATCATAGCTCGAGCGAGTCGAATGAATGAACAAAGCCACGAGGTTTCGTGTAGACAGGACACGAGGGGGGTGCATGGGGAAAAGCGGGGGGGGGGAAGATGGTTTTCGCGTCTCGTTTTTTATATTGGAAAACGATATATAAAACCGAACGTCTCGATTACAGCACGATCTGGTTCTATCAGCATCGGCACTCCTATTACACCGTCGACTACGTCACGGCGTCATATCTCCTGCGGGAAGAGCGGGATATCCTGTTAAATCGATAACAGAATGATGACAGAACCACGTGCTGCGGCATGCGACTTGTACCAAGCCGCTCCTGGTCCTATTTCGGCATTCGATATTCGAAGCTGGCATGCCTAAGGAGTACGCGTCGTCACATCGCGTCGGGATATCGTCGCTGCTGTCGTGATCGTCGTGCGGCCGCGCGCGCGGTCTTTTGTTTCTCTTTTACATCCTCCCCCCCGTCCAGGCAGGCCTGGGATACGATACGTAAATGGCGCAGGAAGTTCCCGAGACGGCGTACGAACCGGAAGCGGAGGAGGATGCGAGGAGAAAGCGCGAGCGCCGAGTTGTTCAGGAGGGCACGGCGCTGTGGAGGCGACGGAAGGAGGAGCTGCAACGTCAAAAGCACCGCGAGCAACGTGAAGTATGTGTCACACAAATGGGCGTTTCTGGTTTAGCCACGTTGCTGCCGTTTATGCCACTTGCCCTACGGCCCCGACCGCCCCCTTAACGTCATTGTTTCGCCTTGCTATTGTTACCGATCGGATAAGGGATCTACTGAGAGAGATACGGTCCCGGGATATATTCGGTGAACCGGAACGTCATTAAGGGACGAAGACGCCCAGACTTTGGAAATTAATCCATCGCAGGCGATCGAGGCATTAAACTCCGAGGCAAGATGTCGCGTTCTATTTTGCGCCTGAATCATTCGTTAGAAATTCAATATTATATTTTTACATTTACGAATCGTCTAACGTTATATCATGAGATAAGGGGAATAAATATTCTATCGTGTTTAATCAGCGTGTACTGACAATCAAGCGAATAGAAGCTGCTTTTTAGCAGTAGATTCTTGAAGCGCAGTCAGTGCTGCTTGCAATGGAATTAAATATTTAAGAGCAACATTTCCGAAATGGAAATTATCTGAGAATACTGATGGAATATTTAGTATCGGATGACCTTTTTTCGCTTTATTACGAATGCGTTTTTGAAGAAAACTAATTCAAATACACTATCTGACCTAGTTGCGTTTATTTCTACGTTTTGCGAGGCGAGTCGTTGAATTTGGAGCGGGAAATTATGTGCAAACGAACGGTAATAAAGCTATCCCATTAAAGTGAATTTGCATAATCTCCGACTAACTGTCTTAAGAAACAAGCCGCAAAAGATAACTCAATAATCTATCACGGTCTCTCCTCGCGCGCTTTACATAAACTGCATGCCTCGTCCCTCGTGCTTGTTACAAACTTGTAACAAACGTTGTACAGCTCGTTAAGTGTTAAGGTCGTATAATTTCCGAAGTGATCGTGAAATTGAATCGTAATTATAAATAGGATCGATTCTTCCATCGAATGTTTAAGAAAATTTCCACGCACATTTCTGGAAAATCTACAAACGCGATTAAATATTAAGATAATTTACGGGGATTATACTACATCAATTATTCTTGTAACAATATTTTCTTTTAAATGTAAAAAACCAACGTTTTTATAACATTTTTTTTCCTTTTAACAATTTTTTTTATAGCATACGCATTATATTTTTTACGCCAATTATATTATATAACAGTGTTTAAAATCTCGCTATCTGGGCTCGCATCCTCCCCATTTTATTTTGGTATTGTCGCAACATAACGATGATGCGCAATCATCATCTAAATATTTGCAGAACACGCTCGTTACATTCATTACCATCCTCTGTGAAAATAACAATCCGCATGGAATATATTGTAAAAATACACATATATGTATGTGCGTTATTCAATTCAGCGTAATACCTGTCGCGTATACTTTGTCCGTCGCGTCGTTTTCAATCACTCAAAATACATGTCGAAATTATACCGATGAAAATCCCAATTATTGCTTCGGTGATTATTTCGTATCGTTAATGCAACACGCCGACCGTATTAAATTGTATTTACACGCGTATGGGAGTTTCGGAATTTATCGCGTAACCGGTATGCTAATAAAGACAGGCCGAGGGATTACTCGCGGTCCCATCTCTCTTATTACTCGGGAATCTGGTGCAGCCGCGGTCTGGTGCAAGTGCACGCGGTTGAATGCAAGTGCGTTAGCAATGTTGGGGCAAGGAGGGCTGATACACTCGGAGTTAATCCTACCTGCCCGCAGGGTTGTCGGTATAATCGTACTGACGTTATACGCTCCTAAACCAGGAAAAGGCTCGAATGATTTCTTCTCTGAGCGCAAAGGTCATCTTCAACTGCGTCACGCTGGACGTTGCATTTCGATTTATTGCGAACGCGATAGCGTTCTTATCTCCTCGCGTACCAGTTGTGCGCGCTGTGCCTCCGCGTACGTTTGTTACGAAATTCCTGAGAACTAGTGAGAATTTAATTTAAAAAAAATTCTTTGTTTTATTACGATTTTTATTTTGTGCAATGGAAAAATTCAGCAGACAATTCACGCCAAATGTGTGATTCGCGCGAGAACGGTCCGCTGGTCGGAGCTGGATATTCCGCGCGAAATGTAACTGTAGTAGCTCCGAGTGATGTTCACATAGCTCAGCTGCAACGACTCCACCACGTTCTTAATTCTTTTTCCCTTGCAGCTGCAGGAAATTCTGGCCAATTACTCGCCGTGGGGTAAGCCAGGTGGCGGCGCGCCCTGCGCGGCCACCCTAAGGAAGAGAAACGTGCCCCTGGAACCGCCCGAGCTGCCAAGGTGCCACAGTTTCGGTCAGGTAAAGCCGAGAGAACCGTAGCCGTCATTTTTCTTTTCGTCCGTTCACCCTCGTCGCGAAACTTTGTCCCCATAAGTCCGATCCGGCCGGTGATTGCATACACGTTACTTGTCTCTGAAAACTTTCAAGCTTGTCTACGCACGTCGGCGTTTACATGCATGAGTAAGATTTGTCGCCGCGTTTTTAATGCTTTCGAGCATCGGTGTTCCCGAGCCGACGATTTCCTGGGGGCAAATGGGAGTTGAATAGCTCGCGAGAGAACTTGGAGTTGAAATGGCCGCGCGTCACACTGTCATGAACGAATGAATGTGAAAACGAGTCGTGAAAACGAATGAAAAAGTCTCCGTGGACTTTCTCGATATGTAACTTCGGTATGCATGTCGTAAGAAAATTGCGATGTAATCACAAAAAAGAAAAGAAAGATTTCGCTACGGCTTATATTTGTAATGCATTTTGCATTTTTGCAGCATCTAGATCAGTTTCTCGTAAAGTATAACGAATTCGTTATTTCTTGTAAGAAAATCATATTGAAATTGTGGTGCACGGTTACGAAAATCGCGTATGTTCAATTTTAACGTACGCATCTCGATTGCTCAGCAACAGAATTTACGTACCGAGTTATTAAATCTGTGCGCGGTATACATGTATAAACATGTGTGGTCATGTATAAAACACACAAGCCAGGAAACAATATCACGCAACGTTGTATACCGTGCAAAGTTTTCAGGCAGTCCAGTTTGTAATACAGTGCACTTTGGTACACACATTAGAATATTCTGTCTGACATTTAAAGGACAGCCAATGGTGAAGTCTTATCGATTTATTTTCACTTTCTAACAATAGCAAAAATTTCTTAATTTTTACTTTTTTGTAAAATTCCATTATATTCTAACATAAATATACTCTCTATACAATCACGTTTAATTATTATTATTTCAGTAAATCATCAAAAATTGTGATACTTTAATTTCCTCTCTTAATTTGTTAAAATAGTATAAAGTAGTACGACTCTTTCGAATATTTATTCAGAATTTTAAGAATTTTAAAATTTATTTTAAAATTGAATTTTTTTTATTGTTCATATTATTTAGTGGATTTGTAAGTAAAATATGGTTTATTTAATATCTGAGAAATCTTGAAAATCACGAGACGCTCTCTCTAAAGTAATGTATGACACAATTGCGTTATTATCCACCCTGAATTCATGTAAGTAATGATTATTGTGCAATTCACTGAAAGCGCAGTGAGATTTTCTCCTGCTGCGGCATGATAATTTCGATGTCCGTATCCATCATCCGAATAAGAACTTAATGCAATCATATGCAGGATGATTATTCTTAATGCATCAAGTGATAAATTTGCGGATTATGTAATTAAATCTCTTTATTCTTTCTTTCTTTCAACCGCAGATAGATGATGACACATTTGCCAGACTTAAAATTTACATATATTTATTTTTGTAGTAGTAAATCCGTTATCTATCTTTTTCACATTATATATTATAGATTATATATAAATATGTTATTAAAATATATATATATTTTTCTTGGTTCTTTTTGTGAAACGAGTTTCTAGCATGCACTTATGTATGTTGTTATTTAAATATATTTATGTGAATTTAATTTTATTTAATACATTGTTTATTTTTATATTAAGAATGTGACTTTATAAAGCGCTTCACAAAGCGCGAAATTTTTTACAAAGAAATTATTAATTTATTTTATGTTTATGCGAATGGAGAATTTAATTCTATTCTGAAAATGCTATCTACGATTTTTTTAAAATGAATGTCTCGGAAATTAATACTTCTTTACATGATGTGTTCATATTTCATAGATGAACAATATAGGTATAGATAGAATTAATCTCTGACAGAACAGAAGAAAAATGTCCGTGGAATTCACCTCGCTTGTTGTTTTGATTAAACGAGCTTTGTATTTCCATGCAAATTTCCATATGTTTTCTTTACCGTACATAAATGTATGATTGTACGCAATTTTTTGTTCCGCATAATTTATCAAAAGAAGAAAGAATTTTACATATTTTTCTGATTTCTTAAGCACACGTTAAGATGAAAAAAAAGTAAGCTCTTATATGAGACAAGAGTATAACATATTTTCAAACGAAAATGTTAGTGTTCTTAATATTTTTTTTCAATTTGCTAGAAAGTCGAAGAAATATTGGTAATACAATTTGCATTTATTAATAATTATTCACATATATTAATAATTATAATATTTTTATCTTTAGCAAATCTTTGAATCTTTGAAATTGTCATAATGTTTAGTGCATGTGAAACTAAATTACAAATGCAGTTACGAATTGAATTGTTACTAAAGCAACGAAAACTTTTACTATTTATATACTCGTTACGTAATCATGACATTTGTGACGTTTAAATATTTCAAAATTTATTTAAAAATAAAAATGTATATAAAAGTTTCTATGCATTTGTTTCAGAGCGCTTCTCTCGATAGAAAAAAATTTGTTCTATTTTCTATGGAATGTAATTGCAAATTAGAAAAATAGTGGCCAGTCGCTTTTACAAAATTCGTTTTAAATTCGCGTTCGCACAGCTGGGGAAAAACTTTCGTTCGCTTGCGTGTACGTCGCCAATTAGATTTGCATCTTTCTATGTTTGTGATCGTTATAACCGCGCAATATATCGCCGGTATGCGAATTCGTCGCTTCAAACGGCGTTTCTCCGCTCTCCCATAAAATTTCATACAAAGGTAAATTACGACATATGACTACTCCCGATCCTCGACGACGACGCGAACTGCTTGGCAGACGTTGCGCTTGGAATAGCATAATAGCAGAAGTCGCCTGTATTACTGCACCGAATATTGCAAAGACAGCACATAGGGGGATTTCTACGCTGGAGAAATAGGATGAAGGGGATGAAGAACACGCCCGATGTTGATTCGATTCGGTCGTAATCAACGTTAAGGGTCAACCGCCCACCGGTACGAGCTAACTCTCAAAGGATTAACTTTGACTCGGATTAAATAAATTCTCTTTCTTTCGTACATAAAATGAAACGTTACAATTTAAGAAAAAAAAAAAGAATAAGATATTAATTTTTTTATCGACGTTTAAATTTTAATTGATTTGAACTCTACATAATACAATTATTGATACCAAGTAGAATCATTTCGAAAGTTTTTTGTTAAAAAGTTGCAGAAAGCATTATAGACAAATGAAACAGTTGTTTAAACATTCGAATCAGTAATGAAATAATAAGGGAACCTGTGTACCTTTGTTGTGAGCTTTCATTTCTCGAGAAATTACGAATAAACTTAGATCAAGATTGAAATAGTCATGTTCACTCTGACAACGAATTATGCAACATGTGAATAATACTCACTCGCACAATTTTATCTTATATTCTTGCATGTACATCGATCAAAAGCGACGATATCACCGTCGCCTCGTCAGCGTAAGTTTCCATTAATATCTCATTTGACCTCATACACGATACCTTCCCGATACCGCAGACACGAAGTTTGTATTGCAACGTCATCATGTGAATACATGGGACACGCGATGACGTGTGAAGCTTAGCACAAACAGGTCTCGCTTTATATAGAAAGCTGGAAACTGCTAATCTAAATGACATGTAGGTCAAACGTCATTATCCTGTAATTTTACATTTGTAAAAGTCGTTCGTGGATTGAAGAAATTGAGGAGACGACGAAAAAAGAAGAGTAATTTTAATCGCGAGTCGAATCAAATATAATATTAACTAATTGATGTATCCATGTTAATTTGTAATAGCTTAAAGCTGAATGTCTATGAATAACATTCTATTTGATCGAACTTTATATTCGTGATTTCTTTCATTAAATAAAAAAATGAACATTTTTTAGTAGAAATATTTATATGATCTTATATTTCTTTATTAAGTATTAAGAGATCATATTAAAAGATGATTTTTTTTTTAATTAAACATAATTTTTTCAATTTTAAATATGAATTCTCAGAATTCTCGACAAATTGTATTAAATGTTTTTGCATTTTCATACATATTGCGGATATTTTTATTAATTTTTCTTTTATCAATCTGAAAAACAAACTTGTAGAAGCGAAATTTTCGAGATAAACGAAATCGGAAAAGGATGCTGCGATTTTTTTCACTTGTGGACGTCGCAGCTATATACAAATGAGTTGAGCTTTATTGTACGACATGGTATCGACTCGTCATGCCAGCAAATGCGAGAAATCTCGTAATGGACTTTCCTTGTATGTTGGACACGAGGCATTTTTCCCGTGGCAATAATTTCGAGAGAGCGGCTGTGCCGCCGGGGCCGAACACGTCGTATCCGCTCGAACTCGAGACGTATAGTCGATTTCTCCGATCACGTAGAACTAGAAACGCTACTTCCACAAAGTCGATTCTCCGCTGCCTACGGGCTCGCCGTGAAATTTTTGACGCATCGTATATGGAATCGCGAAAAGGAAACGTTTTAACGACACCGTCGTGTAAAACAGGTTTTTCTATTTAAGCGAAAACCCAGAACGCGCAAGCCTGTCGAATTTTTTCCCGAGCTATGAAATAGGAAATAGCTTTGAATGCTTTAAGTGTTTCTCGCCTTTTTTGCCTCTCTTTTTTTTTCCTTTTTGCAGCGCAACGGTGGTATTTCGGTGTATGTTTTTCCAGAGCGCAGAGAAGGAACGTCGCGCAAGAGTGCGCGATAACTAACGTAAATGTATTATTCGCCATCCCAATTTTGCGTAATGCGAGTAACTTCGCGATATTACCACAAAAATCGATTACGTTCCGTAGTTAGTTATACTAATCCGGCTTACATATGTCTAAGCAGATTAAGCTAAACTGCTCTGTTCGAGCCAGCGGACTATCGAGAATCCGCGGACTCATAAAATATCTACTTGCGCTATTGTTTCGTCCAAGCTGGCTATTTCGCGGAACAAGGCTGGGGAACAATCGATCTCGCGGTCGTTTCGACGAGACGATGACGACGACGACGACGACGACGAGGAGGAGACGGTTCGGCCTCGCAAAATTGATGCGGTAGCTACGCCGCATACACGAACATGTGCAAACATCGTATGATCGCCGTTCCATCGTTACGTGGTGTAATTTTTGGGATTACGTGTCGGTTGTAGAAATTAGGCTGTACCTCCGTTAATCGGATGCAGATGAAGTTCTAACGCGAACGCGATGAGATTTTACCTTTCTTCCCTTCTCCCCCTATCATCCGCGTTTCGAGATAGCGCGCGCGATGACGGCGCGAGTACCAGGGGCGAGAGGATAAGCGCGGGGGAAGGGGGGAGGAGGAGGTGGGTGTGAATAGACACCGAGCACGTGTTCTCCAATATCACGCGACGACGATTCCATACGCGTACGCACGTAGAGGAGGCAAGCCTTGGAAACTGCTTAATATGCGACGGCGCCGTGTGCTTAGCTGGTGCATCCTTCGCCGTGGGGACGACCCGGTCCTGGCGGAGCTCCTTGGAGGGATCCCAAGTCGCTGGGTGTGCGCTTCCTCGAATCTATGGTACGCATATCTATCTCGCCGCGCGAGTTAAATCCGCGTACACGAGGGCACCCGGATACATACACCCCCGGTGTCTCGTTGCGCTAATTAGGGAAAGGGAATCCTTAATCATCGGCGCCAAGTTGCCCCGATGCCATTCTCAAAGCCCCGGCGGAGGGTTCTTTGTGCGCGCGCGAATACTTCAGGAACGTCGCTCGAAGTGTCGTCGAGTATACGATGCTTCAGTTATACGATGACGACGACGACGACGACGACGACGACGACGACGACGACGACGGCGCAAAATGTTAATTCAAGCGCGGCTCGAGAAACAAAATGTCCAATAGACGTATTTTTAGAAAGCTGGAGAGATGGTATATTTTTTTTTTCAACAACGAGATATTTTTAATACTCAGAGGACAAAGAAGATATCGCTTTGAAAGGAAAAAGTAACTTGCATCTTATATGGCATAGAAATCAGATAAACGCGCCGTAAAAATCATTGTCGAAGATTGTCACGGTTATATATCACACGAGATGCTTTCCCAATTGGCAGATCAATAAGACACAGAAATCTCATCACGGACACACGTGATAATACGTCGTGACGGGGATATGTTTCAGTGTTGACAGTGCATAATATATTACGACGCAATTAGCGGCGTATAATGCAATTAGCGCACCACCCCGCGACGTGCCGAATATGCTTGCGACGCTTGGAGGTGCGCTTCGAAAATTATTAATTTATGTTAATTTAAGTATCACTCGTGTTAAGATCTTCTACGTACAAAATCATTTTATTTACGCAACTTGATCATTTTATCCTTGAAAAATATACATCAACAAAATTTTATATAAGTACTAAAATATTAACATTTTATATAAATATTACGTCTTGAAACGGGATAATCAATATAGAATATAGAAAATAATAGATGCAGGCATAAACAAATTATAAGGCTCTAATATTAATATAAACAACAAACAAAGAATAAGACAAGTAAGTGCCAAACGTAATAAGAGCAAAGCGCAAGCGTTATTTAACAAAAACTTCTTTTAAAAATAATTTAAAATCTTGAACGTTTCTTTCTTAATTGCCTTATTTTTTGTTTGTTGTTTAAATACAGACATGGTATTTAAAAATAAATATCAGAAATATATGGAATATTGATAATGTCATTGTGCACACGTTTCTGTAATAATAGCACAAAATCATTTTCTCCTTCGATAAAATTTTCGTGGCGGAGAAGAGAGAAAAGGGAGCGGGCACAGTTTCGCTGCACTTTCGAGAACTGATTCCTACGTAATTGCACGTTTAAACAACAACCTCCTGCTGAGAAACCAATTGAAACGATAACGAAATTACATTGTCACGGCGAATGGGAGTATCCCGCGTCAACCTGTACTGGCAACTTTGCATCAAAACTTTCTACCGCTGTGCGAGAGTAACCCTGTTAGATTGACGAACATTGGCCCCGAGGGGTCGCAAACTATAGACGTCGTGGTAATTGAAAGGTTCGCTGCGGGAGAGAGATAAGTCCATTTTGATACATTTTTCAAAAGCGATCGGAATAACAGAAAATTCTATTCTACACTAAAATAAAATTGCTTATTGTGATTTCTAGAACAACATATTAATGCATTTATAATATGATTACATACAGCTACACATATTTAACAAATATCAAGATGATGTAGACATATGAAATTGTCACATTTGTAATACGGTTATATAGAATATTCTGTAGATAAAATGAAAATAATATAATTTTTGTCAAAAAATAAAATATTTCTACTGTCAAAAGTAGATCAAATTAGATTTTCTATTTTAAAAAAAATTTTGTGAATATATATCCATTATCATCAAGATTTATTTAAATCAAGATTTTGTAAAAGTTAATTGAAAAGGTAGCGGAAAAATGAAATTTTTCCCTTTATATGTGAAACTTTGTAGTTTAATTTATCTAAATCTTTACTTTTTTACTCGCTTATGATTTTAATATTAGTCGTTCCTTCTTTAAACGAATTATCTCAACTCGATAATATATATCGTTATTTGCTTTAAATATGCTAATTTTTAAGATTGTACAGTCGAGTATACGTAATTTTCTTCTACGATTGCGAAAGAGGGATTTGCTGTTTTCTTAAATCAAGAACTTAGCGCGGTGTTGTACAAAACTCTTTAATTATTTCCTTCGCTCGATCGTGATCTGTTTCCATCGTTGGATCACGTACGCATCGGTAAATTATTTCCCTTGGCAGAAAGATTATTGATTTTTTTTTTATATCAAAAATGAAAGTATCAATCGCGGGAGAGGTGAAGTGCTCTTCGATGGACGAAGTGAACGAGGGAGAGGAGGCGAAATACGAGAACATGAACGAGTACGCGATACAAATTTATGTGAGAGAGCGAGGCGCGATATCTGTTGTTCGATACGCGCCCTCGTTAAAAACGGTGAAGTTATCTACTCCCTCACACGGTGAATTGCTGCGCAATTAATCCCGAGGTGGAACGCAAGTAAATCGCGGCCAGCCATTTTTGTTATGCAGCATTGTAATTTACCATGTAAAGAGATACATAAAATGAAGGGGTAGAGGAGGTTGCGTTTTTGCTAAGAAATTAAATTGCGCTAGCACCTCGCCGAATCGCGGTTCATGAAATCTCTCTTTTTCTTTTTTCTTTTTTTTTTTTTTTTATTGTTACTACCCGCGCTGCCGGTAAATGCAATAAACTGGTCGACGGGGAGAGGAGTCACGTATTTATTTGTACACCGCATGACGAATGCGGCTAATCTGACTCGGCGAAGCTCGGCCGGGATGAGATTTTTCGCGGGTGAAATTCTCGGGAAATCACTTTATCGTTTTCTGCGTTTTCCCGATGAAGGGAATCATAGAAACGTCACGACCTATCTTTCAATTATTCGAGCACGCGCGCGCACGTTCGAACAGAAACGGAATATCAATGGCGATCCTAATCGTCGATGCAGCGGCGATCTCGATTTTCCCGTGTAATTTAGCAATAAACAGCATTCCAGATGAATGCTCTCGACATTATATGCGTCGGTTTCAGACATTGACATTTCCGTTTAAATATAAGTTCGACAAGGAGATTGGCGTTCGATTCCGCATGTATAATTCCCGTAATTCCGTTTTCGTCGAAACGAAGTCAGCTTCGTGTAATGGCGTCGTCCGTACGACGCGGCTGGTAAATTTACAACTTACGCGCGTGCTCACATGTGCTCAATTAACTATCTTGGCATGCAGAACGGAAATGAGAATCGCGTATTACGCTCGTGTACAACATCGAACAAGTTAGTCGAAGCCGGGATAAAGTGCGCACGCGGTGACATTCGCGCGCCCGAAACTGATACGACACATAATTTCGAATATCTCTTCGCGGCTGCATTGCGAAGACGCGAAATTCCTAGTTGCGTAAATTAATGCGGGGAACATAAATCTAAAGTTTCATGCGATCCCGCGGGGCGATTTGCAGGAATGCGTGTTATAAGTTTTCCTAGTAATGACACCGCCATCGATCCGGGGTTGTGTAAACTCGTGTGTAAAATCGCACGGCGAGAGCAAACGAGGCAAAAAAAAACGATCGACGGCGGCTGCAATGACTTTCGCAACGGTGGATTTATCTACGCGGAACGTAACAATCGTCCGCCACTTGATACGAAAGCGTGGCGTTATCAATTAAACGCAATCGGCCGTACGGTAATTCATTCGTTTCGCGGATATAAATCCGCCACCTCGAGAACGCGCCCCGAGACGGAGAGGCTATCGCAGATTAGTCGCGCTCGCGATAACGTTCGATCGTAATGGAACTGTTCTCCCCGTGATGGGATCCCCCGGGCTTTCAGTTTCTGACGCATCCACGCGTCTGAGTATCTCCGCGAAGATGAAGGGCATACGACTCTTAATTTTTAATTAATCGCTCCGCCGTCTCTCGAACGTGAGTATAACTGCGCCGCGCGTCACCGGGCTAATTGAACGATCCTCCAGGCGCCTCTCTAAGCACCGTCCGGAAAGTTTAGACGAAAATTTATCAGCGCGTTCCACTTCGGGCTAAGTTGCCTTCTTATTACGCGGGGGCCTTCTTCATATTATGCTTATGCCGATCAGATATATATATCTCGAAGCTTCTTCCCGACGCGCGTGCGACCTCCCTTTCTGTCTCGTCATCGTGTACCTGTCTGAAGATATGGATTTATGGTGGGCGGATTTATAGCATGGTTTTTTTCCCTCATAATAAGCCGACGGGCTTCGTTGTAACAAGCTGGCTAACGAGACCGACATTGATGAATGAACGCGCGACTTGATTCGCGTCGGATCAAACCGCGAGTCTACTACTGATTATGAGACCGTGGATTTGTTTGAAGATCTTTCTGAACGCTTTGATTACGTTTTTCTTATCCTGATGTGTGCCACATTGTGTGTGGAGATATCGGCATCAATCATATCTCAGCAAGCATTTCGAAATTCTGAAAATTTTTATAGTATAGATAATATCAGAAATGAAAATAAAGAATTTAATTCAAAGAAAAATTGTTGCAAATAACGGAGCACAAAATAATATTTTACTAAAAAAGAACAATTTTTTATTTTATAAAAATATTATGTTGAAATTTTACATTATATAAAATTATATACATTATTAATCTCTCTTTATTCACTTCCCACATGAATATTCAGAATTACGAAATTTATTGTGAGATAATTATATAATTTTTGTTATGTAATTTTTGTGAGATAATTATATACAATATTATCAATTAAATAAAAAAACAAAGTAATAGCTTATTTAAATAGTTGCTAGAAGATAAATACGTTCGGTAAATACGTTAAAGTATCAAATTGACGAGTGGGATTAAACGTAACAATAAAGAAAAAAGAGGAATGTTACCTGGTTAAAAGCTCCGACTTGTTTCACCAGGGTTGGACGAGCAACTCGACGATCGACAGACTGAACAAGAGAAGTGCAGACCTTCCGGCTGTTGTGGACGTGAATAAATTCTACGATGACAGAGCAACGCCAGGTAAATAGCAAAGGTTGCCGCTTGCTTCTCGTCGGTACCAGAGCTTGAATCTCATCTCCGTGTCGATCTTTTGCCCCGATAGGTATCGCTTCGGAAACACAACCGGACCCGAGGAATCTCTACAAGGAGGAGATTCAGGTGTACGAGCTTACGGGTGGTGTCGAATTGGTGCCTTTGTTAACCAGTAGACGCTATCAGTCGTATCCGCAGAGCAGGCGCTATCTTGCCACAGATGCTACTCGTCCGGGATACACGATAGAATCGTAAGTACCTGGGAGGTGAGGTGGACTATTTGAATATTGGCTTGTTTGTCCGAAATGATCGATTTGTCGTCCGATGAATGTAGAAGAATTCGATCTCCGAGTCGAGCTTCTAAATTTACGAAAATGACGAATTCCAGATCTTGATATCGTCAGTCCCGCTTTATTTATGTCCTTTAAATATAATTTCATGTATATCAATTAAATGTGAACTTGTTTTTGTACCTTTATTTTAATACATGACCTAATGCTACATGCCCTCCAATTACAGTTATCGCGTTATGTGAAATCGTAAACGTTGAAGATGATAGATGTTGAGATGATAGAATAATCAATATGCAGCAGTCTGGTATACATACATAACTGGCGGTAATCACGTACATTTATTCATTACTGTAATTGATATTAAAAGCCCTTATTGTCGTTCTGCAATTTACTTGATGAAAACATTATTGATCACACATTTAGCCGAAAGAGCGTTTGATATTTTATCGATGGAAAGATATACGCGTAGTATGTTAGAACTGCAGTTAAATGCATCTAAATAAAATATCGTATATCATTATATATATTTTGAACATGTATATTATGCCTGATGCCGGTTTCTCTTTTCTACTTTATATTTCACAACTTTCATGCTTACGTAACGTTCTCCCCGGTATTCCTTCTCGGCTTTTCATTCTCTCTTTCTCTTTTTTAATCCTTGACGTCCTTCCTTTTTTAATTTTAATAATTTGACGTGAAAGTCACCGGGGCAGCTTTGCATAAAATGTAAAATGAAAAATAAGACGAATAGAACGGCGACAGCATGACGTCGCACGTTCGCGTTTTGTCGAGCAGTAAATGTCAATTCTCGGTCTCATAATGCTGCATGTATGTTACAATTAATTTTTCATCGGTACCTCATAAGTATGATAAACATGACGAGAGATACATAGCGGCAACCGTTAGAATTGGTTAGTAGCGATACGACACTCGAGGGATGTAACTACATTACAGGTAATCAACCAATTGACCCGGATGCACTCGACCTCGGCCATTTCACCTATTCCTGTTCAATCTCATCCTCGTTTTCCTCCCTTGCGCTAATGTCGCTCCAAATATTCATCAGCATAATTTTCCATTGCCATTGCATAAAAGAATATTTTTCTACAAAGAATTTATTTCTTGGAGAGGAAGCCGATTCTCTCTATAGGAATGTTCAATTGGGTGATTTTACTTAAGCTTCCTGCATAAATATATCATCATAGAGCGGCATTTCACATAAATGTATTCTTGTTCTAAAATTTTCCGAGAGAGGAAAAAACTCAAAATGTGAATTTCTTGTTTCTTGCAAAGTTATGTTACGCTATGAAAAACTTTATTTTGACATATGTTATAACGTTTTATTTAAATATTTAACATTTATTTTTAAAGAATTTTTAAACATTTTAACATATTTAAATTAATTTTTACATATTTTCACGCTGCTATCATGTGAAGAGTTCTTTTACTTTTGTTTTAGCTGGCAATCAAACGTATATTATGATATAGGCATTTTTTAAAACAATCTTGTTGTAAATTGCGAATAATACTTTTACGCAATTCTTATCTAAATGTATGTTATAATGAAGAGATATAAGCATTTTTCATTATTATCATCAGAGTTTTCTATTCAGTTGATTGAGTAATTAGCGTAACTCTTTTCTGGCATTGCATCCGATAGAATAATGCTGATTTATCGTTCGATAAATCCGCGTGTAAACGGTCGTACCGCCGGACGCGAACAGAAGCAGCACTGACCTGACATGTAACGAGACACTTTGATAACGTTTAATGGAATAGCGTATGGGAGAAAGTTGCGTTCCACCGGAGGTGCGCCACGTTGTTTATAACACAGTCGGCCGACATTCGAATGCCGTAGTGTCTGTAGTAATTAATCACCCTCGATTATCTGTCACCGTACGGCGATAACCCGGAGAAAAAACGCGGCGGCGTAAGCCCGGGGCGTTATTCATTTAAAAAAAGGGGGCTTTTTACCGTATTTTTATTTTACTTGTCTTTTTTTTTTTACGGTAAAATCGCGAGGACATCTCGGTACAGCGGGCACAAGTATTTAATTTGGACGACACATGAGGATCGATATTGCGTTCAATTGATTCGCGCGCGTTCCCGAGTGCGCTATGCGAGGTATTCGCGCGAGTTATGAGCGCGAAGTTGTTAAAGACTATTCAAAGCAGCGAGAAAATATCGATGACTGAAGCTATTCGGACGGAAAGTTTTTTTTTTCCGTGCCAGTTGGCTTAATTTAGCGATTTCGAAATGAATCAATCATGCATCGTCTCTACTCGCTAGACGTGATCACCTGCAATATTTACGATTCACGACGGTGCAAATTCGGACGACACCATACGTTTATAACTATTTATGCTATTTTTTAAAAATATCCTTGAAAAATTTAATAGAGATGAATGCAAAAAGGAAGAAATTCTTTTAAAAAATTACGCGAGTAGGACGGTGATGCAAACAGAAAAAGTCCATCTAATTTTTTTTATATTAATTTAATAATTTTTTTATTCATATATGAATTATTATATTTATTATATCATATTATATTATAATTATTATTATATGAATTATGCAATTATTTTGAAGTAATTTTGCTGAAATTATTTTCAGTTATCTTTTTTTTTTTATTTACCATAGAGATACAGCTCAATCGAATATTTTATTTCTAATTAGATCTGTCTCATTCATCTGTCTCACTCACACGCGGATCCTTCTATCTCATTCGTATTTTCCATTTTTACGTTTTGGATGCGAAGATATTAAATAGTTCTCTCAAGGAAATCCAATGCGACTCGTCTTAGATAGGGCTACTCCCCTTAAACCTTTATTTCCCGTAATCCGTGCCCCTGTCATTTCCGCGGGGGTGTTGTGCCCATCAAAGAAAGGATATGAAAGCTGAATGTGATGGGACGTCTTTCCCTTTCTTTTATAGGCTTCACGCACTCGGCGTCGGCAATCGAGAATACATCGCGGATCTCGCCGAGCAAATACGATGTAAGCGGGATAGAGCGTTGGTAAGTGCCATGTATGATCGATGATGACTGTGCAACGTCAAACGGTAATTCGAAACGGGATTAATTGTACCGATCTCGTTGGCAATCTCATTGGCGTCTGTTATATTGAATCGTATTGATTGCCCGCGCACGTACCGACGTTGCGGATAATGAAATCAAGCGATCCATAAGAAAACTCGCTAATTCTGGAAGCAGGCTGGAAATAAAGTCAAATTTGAAATCAATTTAAAAATACTTTGCTTTCAATATATATGATCGATTTTATCTCATGTGAGATAGATTGATAAACGATTCCTAATATCGCAATAAGGAAAATAGCTTCAGATTTTTGCTATGTATGTAAATACTGCAACGAAGGCAGAATATTAATTCCAAGTAGGTTAATAATTGTTGAAGAATTCTAAAATAAAAGACATATTTTAAAATAGCATTTTTAAAATATTGACATAAATAAATATTTTGCAGCAGTTTATAAATTCTTTTATGCATTATATTTAAAATACTTATCTTTTATCTGTATTTAGTATTTAAATTCGTCTTTGATTTGTTATCTTACAAAACGAGACTTGAGATACTTATTATATTTTACAGCTGTTCGATTATGTTCGGTTAAGTTTGTCTAGAATATCTTTCTTTCTCATTCAACTTAATCTAAGATTACAAATCATTCCGTGCCTGAATCTCGTTCCAGGAGGAACGGCGAATCGAGCAGGAGAATTGTCGCAGACACTTCGATACTTGGAAAAGGCTATGGGGTAGACCGGGCCATGGTGCTCCCATAGATCACGCGCAGCGAAACAATCTCTACAACATCCTCCATCGACCGGCTATCTATTGAATCTTCCCGTAAAGCGTTTCGCCTTCGAGCGAACGTAAAAGCGGAAGTGACATCGTCTCTCTGCAAAATGCCGTCTTTTATTATACGAAACGAATAAGAAAAGGAGGTTATTAGGTACGGTGACGCAACGCGAGATAGGTAGTATCGTATCCACAGGGAATGGCATGCTGGGCATAATACATAAATAGCTCCCCGTTCAGGGACGATCGTATACGATCGCGATATGCGTAATATCATCCCCTATATGAACCTCTTATTTTTGAAGTCACGTAAATTAGATTTTGTAACATGACTGGAATATGACTGAAATATTCTGGTGCAATGTTTCATTTGTCTGTCGAAACAAGATATCGAAGATAAAAATTATGTTACCTTCAAAATAAGCTGCTTAAATGAGAGAATATTTTAAAAATGCGATACGAGAGATACATCGAATAAAAAATATGCCGTAATGAAAGCTGTAATTTTTATTAAATTGGAAATATTTTTTTGGAAATGTTAATATTCGACAGACAATACTATGTGATTAACATTATATTTTATGAATAAAAGAAAAATCAGTAAAAGATTGTACGAGAGGTAATAGAGTATTAGTATAAAAATGTGTTAGTCTTTTGTTTCTTATGAACCGACTTGACATGAAAAAGCGATGAGTATATCGGACAACCTATTAAATTTCATGAAAGCCTTGCAAGAGAGTGAAGGGCAGCTTGATAAACCAGGACTATGAGTGCCGCGATTGACCAGACCTCAAAGGAGCAATCTCGTGAGAATCTAGTTGCTATACGCGGATCGATAGATTTTAAATTTCATGAACACCAAGGAACGGTCATTTGAATGTATGTATGTATAGGTGCATGTGATAACGCGCGGTGCCCGTGAAAGAAATCATCACTCATTGTGTCGCTGAAATTTGAGTACATTACCGCTTTGCTTTTCTTATTTTTATCTAAAGAAAATTCATGTAATTCAAATCTCTTGGCTTAGAACGCTTGTAAAACAATAAATAACAGCTTGGGAAAATGTTGTGAGATATTAAAATGAAGTAAAAAACACCGGAGAATATCTTCAAGCGCGTGCGATATTTATTGATATTTATTGAAAATTTAGATGCAACGCTAATAGAAATTTTTAGTTCTCTTTTAGCCCTCATATAATTTATGCCGGTTAGTATGCGATATTAGATATTAAAGTTACGTTATTAAAACTGCTAAAAGAAAGCAATATATATAGCTGAGAAAAAAGACTCCATTATAAATAAGTGGAGAAGAGAAGTATAGCATTTTTTGCTCCAATTTTAAATTTACAAAACGTTAGAGGTAATTTTATTTTGATCCTTGATAAATTATAATTTTTTAATACGCATTACTTATAATTGTATTAAAATTAATACTCGTGAAGCATTTTAAAGTATAATTTTGGATAACTACGCTGTTGTGTTTGCGAAGAGATGCATTTTTAACGACATGATTTGATTGCGCGTAAAAATGGTCGTGTATAAAACAGCTTCAGCGATTCGCTTGTTGAATCTGTTCGGAAATAGATGTTTGATGATTGAAAATATTACGTCGAAAAAGGCTAACATTGTTACATATTAAACAATTAACGACATTTATTAATTTATTATATCTCTTATTTAATTATTTTTCTTTTATTTTCTTTTATTTATTTAATCATTTTTGCGCTATTAAGTGAGTTATTCATTGTAAAAGTAATGTAAAGTCATATTTTCTTTTCATATTATTAAAGAATGGGACGTAATATATAAATGATGCGAAGTATTGATTTTAATAAGCTTCTCAAAACTGTGCTCGCATCCAAATGGTTTTGAAACGAGTGACTTAAATAGTACAATCGTAAAAATAACTTGCAGACATTGGACATTAAGATTCATAAGATTTTTTTCAATGTCAACTAGCACGTTGTGATTATTTTCATAGTTTACATCTTTAAAGACGATGAAACGATGTCTGTCGCCTAAAATATCTTCGTAAGAATTGAACGGCGGAAATTATCTTCGCGACGCGTAAAACTTATCTGGAATTCATCAGCGTAAATTTGATTCGTTATCGGCAAAAGTGATTAATCCTCTTTTCTACCGAACGAAATCTACGCTTTCCAGCTTAGACACGAATAGCGCCGTGAATGATGGGTGGTTTTTGAGCGTGGGCGAATAATAAATCATCGATCCGCGCGATGTTTGTTCGCGCGCGCGCGCGCGCGCGCTTACTCGCTCGCTCTTGTCAGGCGATTTGCTTAATACGGTTAAATTTGGTTAATTAGACATTAAGTGCTCGGTAACCAGGTACGAACCCGGAAGAGTAACGGCAACGCCTTTAATGGATGTGGGTTATTTAATTTGTGCAGGGGGAAGAGGAGGGAGGGAGGGAGGGAGGTTTGGCTGTGCGGCTCGGCGCGATTTGTACGCGGAAAGGCGCACCTTCATCCTGTTTCCGTCTGGAGAGCGCAGTTTCATCCCTCCATCCTTCCTCGTCCTTCCCCGCGTCGTCATCGTCCTCTTCGCCACCTGTACACGTTTCGTACACGCAGAGAGAGAAAGAGAAAGAGGGAGACGAGAAAGAGAGAGAATCGACCCACGAAATCTCCCATCTTCGTCGTGCGCATCTCCCGAGCGCTCGCATCTCTCCGCTATTTCATCCCTTCCGTCCTCTCTGCTCCCTTTCCCTAGCTACCAACCAGCAACTACCCGCGCTTTTGCTATTGTCTGACTATTGTGCCGCTGTTACCGCGGTGTGTCGGTTCGTTTGTATAAGGGTGATTCATTTTCTGGGAAATATCAGTTCCTGCGCCACATGAATTTCGACCCATGCGAGCGCGTAAAACCACTGCGCACGGGTGGTTTCTCCCATATCTATACTTTTCTCTCTCTCTCTCTCTCTCTCTCTCTCTCTCTCTTCTTTTCTTTCTCTGCCTCTCTTCTTGTCCCGACCGTCCGTTGTCGTCGTCGGGTGCGAATTAAGCTTTCCGTGGACCTTTCTCCAGGCAAACACACAAATGCATGTATATTTACCATCCGCAGACGAGCCGCGACGTTATTTTACTTGCGAGCGGAGCTTTATTTCGGCGAGCATATTCCCGCGTGAATAATTTTGTAAATTAAAATTGCACCTTTGGTACTTGGTTATCGTCTCGCGGGCTCTCGTAACCTTCGTGACTTTCACGAGAGTCGGTCGCCTTCTTCCGTCCGGTAATTAGAAATTACGGAGTCTAATAGATTCTAATGGACAAATCGCCCGGCGCGAGGGCGAGGTAAACTTCATTCGACGTTAATAAAATGCGCGGGCGAATCCTCTCCCTTTTACATTTAATGCATAAGTATAAATAACCGTCGTCCGCGCTCATAAACCGGTGCCTTTCTAAATTGCAGAACTCCAGTGCTCGCCTACTGCGAGCCCGGTAGCGATAAAACGGCCCGCCTCCCTCATCTCCATTTTCTCTGCTCTGCCTCTGTTTGTTTGCATCTCGTTCGCACACGCCCGCGCGCACGCTGGCGGGGGTTGCATTGTTATGAAATTGGGTCGTCCGCTTACTGCAATGAGATACGCGGCTCGTCTCGGTGTCGCGCGCCACAAAAATTGGTCGTGCAGCCAGCCTCGTCTCGTCTTTCCTCGTAGCGAAAGAAAGTCGAGCCAGTTACGGAGGAGAAATGACGAGACCGGTAATTCTGCTTCCGGGAGAAAATTCTGCTTGAAGATGTCATTCTGCTTCCTTCCCCGACAGTTGTGATATAAATATGACAACTGACAAATAGTCTGAGCCGTAATAATTTAGAAATATGACGTTTTTAAGCAAATATGTTCTTTACGTAACGCTTGCCGATAAACACGGCGAATCGGAAAAATTTTTCCTGCGTTTAAAAGATCTTTAGAAATGGCCCTGAAGCAATGAGAGTTACACCAACACAACGTATTTTCGATTGAAAAATGCCATGTGTAATCGCTTCTCGTAGATTATAATTGTCCGGTCGCAATTACCACAATATTGCAATTATTACAATAGAATAGACTAGATTGCGATTGGATAATATTCATAAAATATTCACTGCGACTAGAATGCGCTGGGCTTTGTCTCATAATTCTTGTAAAGTTCCGCCGTACACGTGTATATTATTATTAAGTGCTACTTATTGTCGAAAAATAGAACTTAATAAATCTATTTGATAAAGAGTATGTAATACATAAAATTTAATTTCTCTTGGTGAATCAATCAATAGTAAATTTTACGATAACATCTGAAGTGTGATCATTGATATTCGTTTGTATCTGAGTTAATTATTGTTAATTAACAATAAATCGCATGATACTTATTGTGTACTTGATTGTACGATGAAGGAAAAGAGAAGCGAAAAAAAATATACTTGATAAAAATGGAATTTACATGCGCAGCATTTTGAATAATTTAACGAATGTGAATCTACGAGAAAAATGTCGCTCACCGCAGAGGGATGATCAACGAGCCAACTCTAATAGACACTTTAATTGTACTTAATTAGAAATTGCGTAATTTATTCGTGCGGGATATGAGGCTGTCTCTTTGCCACCGTGGCATTCCGTGCGGTCTATGCATACACATCCTGTACTTTCACATGCTAATTTCTTCTGATAGCTCCTTTTGCGATCTTAACTTTCGTGGCCGGTTTCATTAAAGGACTATCTCACGCTTTCTCGCAGCTAAAAATCACGTTACGCTGCAAAAGAGTAAAAAAACTTTTGCAAAGCTCGCTTATAAAGATCTTTGTCACGTGGGATTTTAGCGTTTTCAATTATTCTAATGAGATCACCGTTAATTATTTTTATAGCTGAGTAAGCGGAATACGAGAATCCCTCCCGCATATATTGGTCCGAGAGCCAAATCTGAAGTACTTTGGCCGATAGATCTTTGTCTTAAACGAAATAAATAGGATCATTTTTCACGATTTCCACGATTACGGTAAGAGCCCGCAGACTAAGATTAATTCAATGATGCGGCTCGAGCGTTAGGATTTTAGCTATACCGCGATGAATCCATTGTGTACACTTTACTTGTCGAAGTGCCCTTCGCTGCGATTCAGCGAGTACTTCTCGTAAAAGCTGCTGCAGTGACTTTACTCGATAAAGTGGCCTCCAGCAGCTGACGCTGTTTCTGCGCTTGAAACTACAAATCGTAGAATGAATCGCGCACGTATCGCGCGAAGCATCATGATTTCATTCAATGAAACAAACTAGGATAACGTGATGGTTTATCTCAACGAGTTTAACGAATTTTATCAAGTGTGAATTTCCATTAAACGTGTTTTTTATCGTGCTTATATATATATATATATATATAAAAGATTTTTTAACAAGATAAACATGTAATATGTGTTCTTCGTAATGTACTTCTTATAAAATTGTTGATTAAAAGTTTAATATAAAATATCGATGTATTTCCGATAAAAATAAATGATTAAGAAAGTCGTTGACTCAATAATATATACTTTATTACTGCGGACAGTTTAATGCTATACTTTTACTACTTTTAGTGAACATATCGTTATACCTATATAATATTAAAGTTTGATTTAATACAATGCAATATTTTGTATTAAATTTTACTATTATTTTATTAAACATAAAATTTATTTACTACTAAGATACAATTTTTCCATAATTACTCTGTAATTACACTGTAATTAGAGGTTACATTTTCAACTTCGTTGGATGATGTTTTTTTTTTTTTATTTAAAAGTTTCCGCAGTTTTAATATTTATGTGTTAGGATTTTCGCCTCTAATTTTCCTAAGGGATTTTTCAGTACATTAAATAATTGAACTAAACCGACGTGTCCAGTACAAACTCGTAGCAGAAATTCGCGATAGGATAATACATCTTTATTATGTCATAACAGAGACACAGAATAAATCTAGAGCGTATTCTTATGCGAAATGAATTGTAACAATTAATATAAGATTAGCATCATACATAATTAATGCACTGATAATGTATTTCCGAGTTATCCCGTATCGTGTGTATCGTGAGGAGTGGAAATAAATCGACTGCCGTATGTGGCCATCCATTTCCTTGTCGAAGTCTTTCGAGATCGGTTCGCCTAGCCCAGAAACTCCGCCGAAGTCGATAATTTATTTCGCAACTTCGTCGCTCGTGACCTGTTTTCGACGTGTTTGTAAATCAGAAACATCTCCCGTTCGTGATACACACTCATACATGCGCACGTCTGCACGCACATATATCTAATTATATGAGACATGATCTTATTTTCTTTTCACGAATCTATAAATTTATCGTGTACATTTGCACCACCAAAATTTAATTTTTATAAACGTTCTCCTTTTCGGTATAAGAAGATTATCATAATTACAGATTATTATTACTGAAAAATCTTTTCGTTGAGAAAAACCTGATTATAAATTTTTCAAAGAGTTCATCGTTAAATTATTTTTTAAATCGTGATTTTTTTAAATCACTTTGTATATTGTTATCTCTTATCTTTGCAAGTTTATATATATTGTAGTAATCGTTTTTATTTGGTTTTTTATCCTTTTTATAATAAATTAAAATTTTTTTAAGAATAGACTTAAGGGAGAAAATATATGTTTGTATAAACGCGCACACATGTTGCGATTCAGAGTTACGTTAATCAAGCAGATATTACAACGTAATCACAGATTACAAATGTAATACCAGTATCAACGCGTACAGCGTGTCATGACAACATATTACATTATTATTACTATGAGTTACGAGCTCGGTATCGATATCGAACAGCTGTGACTGCTGTTATGCATTTATTGTAAAACAAACGTTACTTTAAACGATGTGCGTACATACCGCGGAATGTGTGTTGCAATATTAATAATCTGATAATGACTAGATAGAAGGTAATAGTTACTGCTCCTCGCGCCAGGATTTGCATCGTAGACGATGCGTTGCGGTAATAAAATTCCTCACCCTGAAGAAAAAGTTACGCTAAGCGTTGTTTAACGGTAACATTAAACCCTAACGCAGTCTCTCGCAGACTGCAAAGCTTATAACGCCATAATCGTAACGAGATATCGCATTAAAATATACGACCGACCGGATACTTGAACGAGGAAATGGTGGCGGCTAGGAATAAATCTCGTTTCAACTTAAGTTGGGGAAGCAGATACGAGCGTCGCAGGTCATGCGCGAACAGGTCGGGAGAATGGAACACGGGGGCGAGATGCCAGTTGATAGCGCGATGCACCGGACGTGGAAGCGGTGCTCTCTCTCTCTCTCTCTCTCTCTCTCTCTCTCTCTCTCTCTCTCTTTCTCGGTATGAACAATAATATTTGTTCCTCGTTTCGTCGCGAGATGCACGTGACGCGAGGAGAGGGGAGGAGGGGGAAGGCGGGGGCGATACACGCGTGTTCTTCAAGTGCAGGCACTGTTTTCGCATTGCAAGCGAAATCTGAATTTCAGAACGGAGCAAACTGCGAGGATATGTTTGTTTAACGTTATGCATGGCAAAATCGAAGAAACTGAACTTGGAATCATATGACGATTATATGTAATAAAAGAAGCGGGGCGGAAGAGAAAAAGGGAAATAAAGGGAAAGGGAAAGGGAGAAAAGTCAACATCGCGACAGATCGTTCAAAATGACATCTCTGTTCGGTTTCATCGAATACAGAAAAAGTGAAATATGATTGAGAATCGTAGTAATGAAAAATGAAGTTGTATAGGATATGCTCTTAAATCCAATAAAGTTCCGCTTCCTTTTGAATATTGGCGAATTGATATAAACTGATAAACGCACATTTGTACAAAAATTCAATTAATATTTTCGTATATTTTTAGATATCCCATTAAATTCTGATGTAGAATTAATTATACATGTGTATTTGTATTGATTTTACATACAAAGGAACGATAAAATACGTAATTTTTCTCTGTAAAACGAGTTCCAAATGCTATTCTGTCTCATTTGGAACAATTTATTGGACGCCATGCATACGCCATGCTTCGCACATACTGGTAATTTAATGAATTTCTGCAATGTAAAAAAGATTTAATAAATAAAATTCCGCGTCTGTGCGATAATATATATTTTCACGCCAGTTTGAATCTCAGGAAAAATACCGGTTATTACCGAATCCGTACGAGCGACTATCTCTTGACTTTTCATAGCTGTCGGCTATCTGATCGGTTAAATGATTAAATATTCGGCAATTAGCCGCATGTGCTGCGAGAACGGGATATTTTTTTGTTGTATTCCGATCGCGCTCGGCCCTTTCTCTATAATCAACCGCCGGGCGCGGTCTCTCATCTCTCTTTTCATTCTCTTCCCTCCCCCTCCGTCCTGCTTACCCTCGCCCTGCTCGAAATACCGCTTTTAATCGGTCTCTCGTATATCGCGGCACTTTAACGCTACATCTGCTAATTGCGTCGGTAATGGCGTTTCTGGGATTCGACGCAAATTTGCTCGGTCGTCCGTGCGATTTGGGAAAATCGTCGCGTGAATACTTGATAAGCCATACTCCGGTTACATTATCGCGGGGTTACACGTGCACGCACGCACGCACGCACGCATACACGCGTGCACGCACGCACGCACGCACGCGGATGCGCGATATAAACGCGTTGATCCGCTTCCGTCCCGGTGATTCAAGAACCGTCGGATACTTTCAGCAGCCTCCACGAAAATTAGCCGCCACGAGAGAGATAAGTCCCTCTCCCAAGGGTATGATGCAAAAATGAACGGGGCGCTATTATTTTTCGCATTAATGTCCGAACGCGACTGACCGACCGCTTATAGGAAGACTGAAAATGATGCAGGCTGCCTCCACCGTATTAGTATCCGAATCGATTATCGAATATATTACGATCACGAGCTCGTTATTTCGCAATTTACTCGTCTCGGTGATTAATTATCTGGATGTTGCAATCGTTATCATTAGCGATTGCGATTTCATTGCATCACCCTTGGCGCGCCTCCTCTTCGCTCATCGCCCCGCTTCATCGCAATCGCATTCGACAAATTTTTAATCTCTTTTGTTCTCTTTTTGCGCAGGCTTCTAACGACATAACGCGACGAGACGCAGACGGAATTATGCAATGAAATGAATTTCTGCGCTAACCCTTTATGTGCGAACGCGAGAGCTGAGATTCGGACTTGCGTAAGCCAAGCGTAGCAGAAACTTTTTTCATATCTCTGAAATTATTTTGGAGTATCAAAATCTGGCAAACGTTATCCTCTTTATTTCCTCGTGTCCGTTCGTACATTTGCGGGAATATTAACTTAGCTCCGACCTGTATTTCGGTGTTTTACATGGAAAATAAAATATTTTCTCTGGTAAAATATTTTTCATCAAACGCACATTATATTCGACAGCGTTTTAACAAATTGTTTATGATATATGTTACGCAAATAACACTCGACCTACATGATGTGCCATAATTCGTGAATATTTCGTGCGTTTGCGTTTGCTCTTAAGTTATAATATTCACAATATTTTTTGGTATGTCGAAATGTAGATGAATGTATATTTATGTTTCATTAGAGTATTCTAATGGTCTTTCGAATTATTCAGTTAGATTTTCCTATCTCATTTCTCCTCTCCTCGCACGTAATTCGGAGTGCATCTCCGAACCTCTCTCTCGCTGTCGAGAGGAGAGGGAACAAATTATTCACAGTTTGTTATATCGACGTCGCGGATGTGAGACTCGCGTTTCCCCGATAATCTCGGCCGTAATAATCTCGGAGCGGAACGTCCAGGGTGCCCCCGGGCGTTAGGCTAGAATCGCGCGCTTCAAAATGCATGGAAATAGGAAATCTCACGATCCGCTCGCAATAAGGTCTGCACGTGATCGCTGTACCTCCCGATCGCTGCACCCACCTCCGTAGAATTGGCCGGGGACCAAGCAAGGGGTGAGTACTTTTATCGTATTTCGCTCGGCATTTTTCTCTCGCCTTATTTACGTTCTCCCTTTTTTCTTCTTTTTTTTCCTCTTCCTCCTTCTCTCTCTTTCTCTCTCTTTCTTGCTAGTCCTTGCTGTCGTTGTCGTTGGCATCGACAGCGACGACGACGACGGAGTCCGTTGTGCACAGGCGATGCTGAATTATTTACAAACTTTAAAGCGCGCAGGTAAAACCGTGCCGACTACGTTGCGCTATTCCGGAGCCAATGTAGATGATCCCGCTCCATTTTCAGTAAATGTTCATAGTTCGTAGTTTCATAGCTCAGCGACATCCCCCTGGGACGAATTTACATCTGCTGCGCCGTCATACGCGATCGCGTCATGAAAGATGAACAAGGATATACAAGATTTATCTTTCTTACACAACAATTTTCTTTCGCTAAAGATACGCACACATAACTTTAATAAAAAATTGTCTATGTCCGCAACATTTAAATATAAATGGATTTTGAACCCGGACGAACATCATCTCTAACAATAGATAAATCTCAGACATTCGGAGCGTTGCGAACTATTTCAAATTATCTCCCTCGTATTTCTCGAGATTAAGGGGGATTACTGCGGGGGTGTCAAAGGGAACCTTGCCATTCGCGCTTCTGCGAGTCGAGACAATTCCCGGCGTGTGGCAATTCCCCGTAATTTTCTATCACCGACGTGTGCCTGCACTTATGAAGCACTCGTACGGTCGTTCTCGTAACTCACTCTGGCGCGTCATTAATACCCGGGCATTCGCCGTACACCATCACGCGGCATTATGACGGTAGATCGATCCCATTTGGATCCCGGTCCAGCCGGGTTAACTTCGCGAGCCTCGGCTCTCTGGAATACCACGGAATTTTTGTCAGTGAGCGCTAAGCCGCTCGGAAGATGAGCTCCCGTCTATTCAGCGCCTTCGTCTTCCTCCCGCGATTCTTTCGCGAACAATGAGCGCGTATTTAACAACGAGCCGAATTTCCCCGGGGGAGAATCCGTCGGATCCTGTGTGTTATCCGCGTGATTTTATGCGGAATAATAGATCCGATTCGACGGCGCGGTCACGAGATTATGCTGAATATTAATAAGAAGACGCGGACGCGTGTCGGAAAAATCGAATGGGGATCGAATAGACTGAACGTTGACGTGCTTCTTATTGCCACTATTCGATGTATTAGAGTACATTATCGTGACGTGACGAGGATATATTTTAGGGTACATTAACGTGACGTGAAGAGGATATGTTATTTAAATAATTCTAATTTTCGATATCTTGAATATTTTACATATTCAGGATGCGAGCTTTATTCCGAGTGACAGACGATATTCGTTTAATAAATTCGCGAAAATAATTCGACGCAAATTCATCCTTTCAATTAAATAAAAGTGTACTGAAACATAATTATTCATTACGTAAAAATATTATTATGATATATTAGATAAACATGTTTTTAATCTAATCTCTTAAGACATTCGGAGAAGATAATCTCTCTGAGGAATCTTCTTGGCAGTGTGCCATATTCTCCCCGGAACATTCTGTATTCCTTGAGCATCACGTGTTTCTTGCGGAAAGACTTTGAGCAGCGACTCTTCGTCGTGCGAGAGGAAATCAACGCCGAACGTTTTCCTGGCTTTCCCCTCACGGACCGGTAAATCTTATTTTCCTAAAAGTCAAAGATGCAGGCAGCGGTGCCGCGGCAACGCTGCCTCAGACGGCATCCGGAGCGCTTTGATCTTTAAAATCTTTGACTGCTTCCAGTTTCTGATGATGCGGCATTTTCGCGACGTACAATGACTCGGTTTGAATTTGTCAACGAATTACCGCAATTCCATTAGTCGTTCGCGGTGCGAACGTGACGAGAGAAATTTCAGACGCGTTTTCCGCTACGTCCGGCGATCTGTCGCGAAGATACGGATTTTTCAGAAAGAAACCCCCGGAAGAAGAGAAAAGTCCGGAAAAAGTCGTGGAAAACGTCAAGCGAGATTTTTGGACGCTAGATAATGTGGAATTGATGTCGCGGCTTGGGTGTAAACTTTTCGCGACCGAACTTCGCGTTTCGCGAGAGGAATCGAGTTAGCGAATATGCGGATGTCGTGTCGCGAGCTACAAAGTCGACACATTGAAGGAACGAGAGTCTCGTCGCGTTTCGATCCCTCTGTAGCGACGGACGCAACTTCGCCGCTGCTTCTCTCTCCAAAGGGTAGCGCCGTGGTATCGCCGAAAAGTATTCCGCAACTTCGCCGCTATTGAGTGGCATCAATCGCGATATCTGTCGCACGTTCACGCGACTCCGCGCGATTCCTTGCGTCCGCGAATCAAGTATCTCGCGAAGTTCATTGTTCCGGGATTTCTGCCACACGAAACGTATTACTGATGTTACAAAACCCGTTTCTCTTCCTATTATCTCTCTCTCTCTCTCTCTCTCTCTCTCTTCTTGCATGCGCGTGCGCGCGTTTCCTTTATCACCATCTCCTCTCCTGAGAGCTTTGCCGTATATACCGCAAAACCGCTTACCGCGAATTGCAGTCTCGGCGTTACTCAACAAAAGCTTCCTCGCGCGGTATATGGACGGCAGAGTCGAGCGATATGCATACTTCATAGAGCGACGTGGTACATTGATTCGCTCGTGCGTGTCGTCGCAGCCGCCGGCATAAGACCTGTGGAGTTCTCTCTCTCTCTCTCTCTCTCTCTCTCTCTCTCTCTCGATACGGCCCGCGCAAAATTAAGCGAAACGGACGATTGAACAGCGGAGCTTTTCCTCCTTGCGGCGGTAAGAAGAAAGGGCCGTGTAATAACGGCGAGTGCGAAATTATTTAAACGGGAACGAGCCGAATTGAGACCTCCGGGGGAGGCATGAATCTGGAATGAAGTTCCGTAACCGTAAAAAGATCCTGATGTAGCCTTGAAGAACCCGACAATTGCGAGACTTAATTTTTCATCAGTTATTCCATTGACATTGGAGAGCGAAGCCTCGGAATGAAACAGCGGAAACGTAAAACCGAATTTTCTCAGTTTCTTCTGGAAACCGTCGCCCAGCAATAATTTAAGTCCTTATTTAACATTTCATTAATTTACGCATAAAGTCTAAAATATGAATCTTACGGAGGAAATATCTTTTTGCGTAGTATTTACAGATTTCGTTGAAATACACTTGGCATTATCGTCTACGTGCTTGATTCAGTTCCGCTAAAGCAAACAAGGTTTTTCTGGGCACACAGACTCAGTAATCAAATAAGCTCGACGAGATTTTCAGGGAGAAAGCAGAAAAACGTCGCGTCAACATCTCGACTGTCCCAGTTGTGCAGTATTTGCTTGTGCTCGACTTCGTACATCCAAAAGTCAAGCGAGAAAAATCCATAAAGACGTGCAAAAAATAAATGTTGGGAAAATTTCATAATAAGGTTAATATGGGATCTGTGTCGCGAGAAAGACGTCTGTATTTTCCACCGTGCCTATGCGCGATAGAAAATACAGACGTCTTTCTCGCGACACAGATCCCGTATTAACCTTATTACGAAATTTTCCCAACGTTTATTTTTTGCACGTCTCTACGGATTTTTCTCGCTTGACTTTTCCCCAAAGTTTCCGACCGAAACTTTCGCGCAAAGGTTTATACGCGTGACCGATTTATAGTGGCGGAACTTCCTGGGCTTATAATAAACGCGTTTTACTACTACTAAACGTCCAGTTTGACTTATTCTCATAATATCGCGAGTACGGCGAAATCCGTGTTCCTTGTGTTGAAATTCTGATGACGACGATATAGATTATGTACAACGAGAACTTTCCGTTTAATTTATAGTTACGCGTCTCATAGCTTACAATGTTTCACTATCATCGCATTTTATCGGATCACACATTACGATGAATCATTCCTTTTTAAATTTTATAGACGTCATCGAGTTTTGCATCGACAACGTTACGGATAGACAGCAGAAAAACTTATTTTTTCACATTATATAAACTTGAATAAACTTCTGATCAAAAAGTCAATTCGAAATATTTAACAGTGAAATGTGAGGAGTTCAGATACAACGAAGAGACTTTTTCTGAGACTTTTTCTGGGATCAAACTTTCGCAACAAAATTGATTTTTATTTTATCTGATAGCTATAAAATGACAGTACTAGGTTATCCTATATGTATTTTTAGAAATACTAATACAATCGTAAATCAATATTGAAAATGATCGATTAAAGGAAAATTAGATGAGTTTTCAAATTCCCGCGTCTGTATTAAAAAAAATAGAAAGCACACATAATTAAAGGATTTTATTTTTTTACATTTACACGTTACACTATAAATATTATGTGTTTTTACTCAAGTATTTATCATATGTAACAAAATAGATTTTTATCAAGCATCACATTTGTTTCCATTCGCTGTCATTATTCTGAGTCATTTGTTTTCATTTTCGCTGCGAATAATGTATCTTCTTCATCTCGATAAAAATAAAGTGATTAAATGCATTGTGCTCACCGGATAGGAGAAAATTATATTACGTGGATACCGTTGAACTCGTTCTTCTTTGCACTTCGGAGAACTCTCAGATTTCTAAAGATTCGTGTGTGTGTGTGTGTGTGTGTGTGTGTGTGTGTGGGTGTGTGTCAATTATGCACGTGCGCGCGCGCGCGTTGTGTGAAATGGGGGGTGCATCGATCGATGCAATTATATACTTGAGTTGTTCGCGATACAATGATAGAGATGTGCCAAAAAAAGGTAAAACAGATTTTAAGACACGTTAGAATATCACGAATATCCAATTTTAATTGCTTTTTAATCTCTTTGTGCTTTGCAATTATTAAAATAATAATTAAGAATTTATCGATAAAAATGCGGTACCGCGATTGTATTTTATTTAATAAAAGCATCCTTGATCATCATGCGTCGTAATATTTTCTTTGATATAAGCGTCAAAATATTTTGCAGTTAAAAAACCACATCAGCGTTATGCGTAACGAAAGTTGAATACAGAATACATACTCTTAAAAATGCAGAGCAATTAACTTTTTTATTATACTCCGTAAACAAAATGAAGTAAACACAAGCGAATTATTGTAATCACAGAATAATGCGAGCGTATCTGACAAATAAATAATAAATATAATAAACAATATGCGAATGAATAACGTATTTCTCGCGATCGAGCAAGTATTGAGTACAGCGTAAAAAATGCAATAAAGGCACGAAATTTTAGTTAAATGTATGATGCGTGCATGATAATGTCATGCATTAAATTTGGAATGTAATAAGCTCACTTTTAGCAATTTTGAAGTATTCATTTAAATGAAACTGTATAATGCATTTGTATTCTCTCGTGAAATTTCCGTTCCTGACACTGTCAAAAGTCGCAGAACACTTTTATTATCTTCTTTGGAACTACACTTTTAATATTTTTGGTAATTATAAATATTTTATAACTAAATTAATGTGGTGAAATGTTTTTCGTAAAAAAAATGTAAAAGAAAAGTGTTATATTTCGCAATTTCGTGCCGGTTCGTGCGAAATTGCGTAGACACTTCTCATTAGATGGAGCATGCCAAACGGAAAAATTGATAGCGTTTCCGAGAGTATTCTTTTTTAGCTCATGTCGTCTTTTTTTCACGGTCGGCGATTTGCAGACAGGTAGCACGAGAGCATGCGATAACTCATGGTCCTTAATCTTTAAGCATCCTGTACTTCTGTTTAAGTTTTAATGTTCTTTTTTTGGGTACTCTGACACCAATAAATAACATCCTGGAAGACAACCAATGTGACACGGGTATCACAAAAAGTGCTGAAATTACGTAAGGAAAATACATCCTTGTCGCATCGCGTTTGGTGTAATGAAAAAAAATAGACATGTTGTTAATAATAAAGGATGACAGTTACATACGATATGATGCGAATATTCTTAGCCAATCGATCCCGAAGTTGTACCGGTGTTTATCCGAAAGAAAGCCCCGCGAGAGTTTCGCGTTTCCCTCTTTCTCTTTCTCCGCCTTTTTCTCGGGCTCAACTAAAATAATTACGAATTTCCGCGCTTTACCAGCGGGTTAATTAATTAGCTCACATTAATTACAGTTATATACAGAGAATAATTGCTTTCTTTTCACGGGCGACGTGGTAGCGCACGATCGTCCGGGTGTTCGCGCAGCGTAATGTTCCTCCTGTGCAGCCGCCGTCCTCACGCTCGACCGGCCGGGCTCGCCATCGGCGACGTATACGCGTGTTCTTAACGGTGAGTTTCAATTTCCTGGTCACGGGTCACCGCCCTTGCAATTCCGGAAGAACGAAACCGGGACGCGCTCAGCCTCCCGGAGCGCACCCAGGAACAAATGAAATATGCAGAACGCTTCTACTTCGCGATCCACGGCTCACGCGGCTGGTAGGCGGTAGAGGCGCGGGGCGCGGGAACGGCGAAGAGGGGTTAATTGCAAGGAAATACGATAAAGCAGACGGGAAGCGTTTCGTCGAGACGCTGGAAAATTTATACGAGGCGTAGGGATGGTTTAAAGAGGCAACCGCCCTCTGTCGGTGGCGAGGACGCGCCGAAATAAACGAGAGCAGGCCGCATACTTTACGAATTCCGATTGCGCCCCTCGGGAGCCACAAGGTTCCCGCGACCCCTGTTATTCTTGAAAATGCCTTGGCATTTCATCCCGCGGTGTCTCGAAAGAGGTGTCGAGAAGAGCGAAATCGGTCTCATTAGCATCGGTCTCATTACATACACGGACGATATACACACTCGATGTTATCGCTGTTTGACTTTTGCGCGCTCCAATATTGACCTTCATTGTAATAAATCTTTTCAGGATCGAGCATCACTTTATCCTCTAAACGACAAATTGAAGTCTCTTAAAGTGTGATAGTCTACGATATAAAATAACACAGAATTTTAATAAAAATGCTTATCTTACAAATTTGATCTAGAAGAAAAGCAAGGTTTAGATTATTTTTCAATACATTTTAAAGATTTTGTAATTTTATCTTATCCGATCTTTTATCTAAATAATTCTCTCTAAAAATTCTCTGTTTTTGCATCCGAGAGTTTTCCATATTGCTGACTTATCAGCCCGATATTATCCTTTGAAGGTGCACCTGTCGAGAAAAATCGATACAAAAGCGATAAAGAATTCCGTGGAGCTTACCATTAATAAGTTATCTTCATCCTGTTCTTTGTGACGATGGATCTGTGCAGTGATAGAGATTGCCTGGTATCCGCATTTTTGTCCGTTGTAAAACTGTCAATTTATATCCACCGGCGAGTCCAGGCGCGATTGCGAATTCGATGGAATTGGTCATCAAACTGATCGATATATCGCTGATTGAAATTAATATATTCTACGAATCAATTCCGCTTTCGATGATAAGCCATCCTGGAAGCCTATACGTAATGCGAGGAGGGTAGAGGGGGAGGGGGAGGGAATATAATCCATTGTGCGTTTGAAATACACTCCCGGTAAAAACGGTGGCGCAACCGATGGTGAAGATGAGGTGGAAGACGCGATGAGGAGACGAACGTCCTTTTTTCCACGTCGTCCTTCTCTACGTGAAGAGCTCGTATATGTAAGAAAAACTCCGGATCGGTTATGATTCAATCTCGCCGCTCGGCGACATCGGCCCTGGACGGATTAACGCGGCCCATTCCCCTTCCCTCCCCCTTCCCTTTCGTTCGCTTGCGCTCACATCAGCAGCACGGGAGATGAAAAACACCTGATTACAAAAGAATTTGCATTTTTATTACAGTGACGTACGTATATGTTACAGTACACAATGTGTAACGAGAACGCACATACATCGTAGACCTCGCGTCGCGCCGATTTCGCCAATCCGCGCGAGAGACACTCCGCGCTTTTTCCCTTCAACTCGAGCTGTGTCCCTCCCTCCCTCCCCCATCCCCCATCCCCCGTCTCCGCCCATGGTCGGGAAACGGGAGATCTTAACGCCAGCCGATCCCAAACGATTCAGTAATGCGATAATGAACTACCGTCGAGCGCGTTTCTCGCAGCGCTACATTCCGTAACGATTTTTCGTAACGAGCTCGCTCGGATATCGTATATCGCCTCGATAATCATCACTTCGTCGCGCTCCGTCGAAACGTGAACGCGGGGGAGGAACTCCCGCGCCGGGACATTAAAAATTCCTGTGCAGCAAACGCGACATTTTGTCACGTTTGCGGCTTCGATGCTCGACGCGCGGCGATCATGCTCGGGATTATTGGCGACATCGAGCGAGTCGAATCTGCCGATCTAAATCGAATCGCGAAAAACGCACCATCCGCGTGCGTTTCCATCCAGTCCTAATGCGAAATACGTTACATCGGTCCATCGCGTATAATACCGATACCGCGATAAAAGTTCTGAATGGATCTGGCCTCTCGTTGGACCCCTCGGGGAGAATCATCACGCCGATCACGCTAATTCACACTATCGTTGTTTCGCTATTTAAGAGATCATCAGAATTTTTATGATAATAATCTCGGTGATATCGACATCCTTAACCATTGAATACATAGTTTTCCGATACGTATCTATATACAATCGTTTCACGTATATTTATAGAGTCTAAACACGGTCCACAGAACGTCACCTTAATTGCCAATTCCTCAATAATGGCTAGCGTTCAGACGCGAATATTTGACCTAGAAGGAAAAGATGAAAATTCGAAATAGATCCGAATATAATTTTATACCTGACCTATGCCCTCTCGCACCTTCTTATTCTACAAAGGTTAACAGAACACGTGTCTTCACTGGTAAATAAAGTATATTCTTTTTCGTCTTGAAAATGACAAGCGACTCATTCAGCGACTGAACAAGAAAGAAAAAAAAGATGATTTATGCTCGTCATAAGAGAAGTTTATTTGATATCGGATGCTTCTCATGCATCTTACTCTGTAAACTCGCGCTGGAACGCTAACCGAATGTCGGAAATATCTTTTAAATTTACATCCTCTTCTTGTTTTCCTTCTTTTTACACGTTTTGCCCTCTCAACGCCGGAGGATCTGGAATCCGTCGCGCAATCGATCGCTCGCAAAGGGGTGAGCAATTTTTCCCGTCTCCGCCACCCTCCTGATGATCCGCGCGCGGCCCAATCGGAAATTGATGGTACTGTCGTACCGCGGGCGTTCACCGCAAAATGGCGCGCCATTTCGCGAGATCGGCGCGTGGTGATGTTCTAAACCGCGCGGTTTGCCGAGCCATTAAGAAAACACAATAGCCACTTCACACCCGTCCGATCTCATCCGAACGGCCGGCCGGGTGCGACACGTAATAACGTAGTGTTTAGTCGTAAATCGTTCGGCAAATGCGCGTCACGCGTTACATGGAAGCAAAGTCTATCTACCACCTATTCCCCTCCGATGTCGCTTATAGTTGTCCGGGAGCACACGCGACCCCTCGAGAGAGATCGTGTGTGCTTCATACACTCCACAAAATTTCATATTTCTTGAAGAAGACTGAGCGTTGAAGATGCGAGGAAATCTCCCCTTCCAAAACACAATTCGTCACCCGCAAATTCGACAGATTTCTCGCAAAAATTCTGGAAATTTCTCATTTCGTTCAGAATCTCTTGTATCTACTTAATGTCAATATATTTCTGTGATTTTAATATTCTACACTACCGCTTTTAAAATGCTGCTTTCAATTTAATAATAATTAATAATTAAATAATTTAATAAAGATCTAATATGAAATCCAATTCGGATTGGCTGAATTTGATATAATTTTTTTTAATCTTCTTGGTTACAGAGGCAGAGAATATTACGATATATCTCGTCTTGTTCAAAATTTATAAGATTTTTTAGAGTATACGAGAGCTCTGCACGTGTGGCTCACATTGTTCAATACATTGTCGAAATCAATTTCCTGTACAACTCTTACGAGATATCTCGTCCGCTCGATCGCGTTTCGTCCAACACGATGCGTCGTCGCGAAGTGATTAAAGTTACTTGGAACAAAATTCAGATTCGTAAAAAACCGTTTATAAAATGCTCCGTTATTCTGGTAAAGATTTCCCATTCGTGCGCACATTCTCTCACGTATACGCATGCATACTCACTCGTGCGAACTCGCTTGAACTCTTCGTTGCCGTTAACGCAAAGGTCTGGTGTGGCCAGATTTTTTTTTTGGTACTAGACACTTCTCGAGAACGATGCTCTTCGTCGAGCATCCATCGAGTCCATCAATTATAGCACTCTCTCGGTGCGCATCACTTAGGCGCACAGCACTGCTGATCGCGACCATTTCTCAGTCTGTAGTTCGACGTTCGTGCTGAAAACTCGACAATCGACAATTGTCCGTTTGTGGCTCTTTGGCGCGTGAACTCGAAACTTCCGCGAATCGGGGAGCCCTTCGAACCTTAATTAGCACGCTCGAATCGTTCGAATCGCGCTCACACGTTCGAAACCTCCACGAGTCGGGAGTTCCGTGGCTTTTCTCATACATTCAGCGTGGTGTTGTTGATGAAATTGTTGGTGGAATGCTGACCATCCTGACTGGTCTGCCTGGTGGTGGTGTGACCGGCCTCGCCGCTTTGTATGCTGAAGTGCCTGTACGATATATACTCTGGCGGTATCGGCTGCTGATCCCTCTTGACAGCCTCCCGTTGCTTCTTCACCTTGAGGTAACCCAAGACGGATACCAGCAGGAGGAAGACGACGAAGCCCATGCAGCAGCCAACTATCAGGCCCAGCCGCCTCGTCAGGAAGCTGCTCACACTGCCGACATCGCCCATGGCCGAGCCGTCGCTGCTGATTATGGCGTTCGGCGCATCCAGCGTCTTCACCTCGGTGCAACGGCTGGTCGAGGAGTCCGTCATCTGTGAGCTCGGCGTGGACGCGAGTATCTCGACCTGCGTAAAGTTGAGCTGCTCCAACGAGCCGTCCTCCATCCGCGACGACGTCATCCAATTACCGAGACCGAATACACAAATCAGGTAGCGAGTGTTCGGCGACAGTTTCGACAGTTTCACCGAGCGCGCGTTCGGCTCAAGTATTTTGGCACGTACCTGGAATTCAGAGAGGTAAAAGTGATGCCACGTGTTTACGAGGACACTGAATAAATTTAGGAAAAAAGTATGTATGTACTGTACGTATAGAGTATCCTCACGAGATAATTTAATTTTTTATAAACATGCTCGAAATATACTGATCTTTATTTGTTTTTTATTTGCTTAAAAAGATCTATTATTTTCCATTAAAAAATGCATATTATTATTATTATTATAGAGAATATTCCCTTTTTTATCGCTGGGTGATATCACGACGCGAAATTGTCTCTAGCAGAATAATGAGCGCGTAGCAATTGCACGTGAGAGCATACCGTTATTATCCGGTAATTACTAAAAAATGGGTAAATTCGATTTCCTTCGGAGTGACGAAAATACTTAATCCGGTCGAAACGCCGCGTCGCTTTTTTGCGTATCCGTGTCGATCGATCAGCAAGGATCGGTGTCGGATGTGACAACCAAGTTTTTGTGAAGGACGAATTGGAACCTCGGCGGGAGGGGGAGAGAGAGAGAGAGAGAGAGAGAGAGAGAGAGAGAGAGAGAGAGAGAGAGAGAGAGAGAGAGAGAGAGACAGCGAGGTCCTCGGTTATATCGATTGATGAATCAAGCGCCGTTTACACTTTACATTTTATCCGATCCGCCCGTTCGATATATATCCCGTGTTCCGCATCCGCATCTCGCTTTTTAGCGACGACATTGCCGCGTGCGCTGTCACACAACGAAAGTGCCTGTTTTTACGGTACCTCGTCAACATTATCCAGAGCGTGATAGGCCACCTGATAGCCACGCAGACCGGAATGATTTCTGCTCTGCCATGACACCAGGACAGAGAACGGCTGGATGTCCTGGATCGCCAGTTTCAAGACCAGGGGCGCGGTGCAGAAGGCGTGCGGGTCCAGATCCAGGAAGACCAGTCCGCGCAACTCCGGCGGCTGCTCGCATCTCAGTAGACCGCTGTCCATGTCGTTCATCCTTAGTCCGCCCCCGCGATTACGGCTCATCCCGCCGCCGACCAGTTTCTGATGATCGCGCAGCCATTCCCAGAGCTCCTGAGACTCGCAGTCGCAGTGCAGCGGATTCTCTGCGCGGAAATTCAATGTCTATGATTATCTTATGAAAATGGTCTCGAGGACGTCTCTATCCAGCGATCGGCATTTGTTCCGATGATTGTAAAAAAGTTTTTCCGAGGCACGTCGTGATCGTCACGAATGAGTTTCGCGAGTTACGGAAGCCCCGAGCATTTGGATTCACCGTAAACGCCACGACGTTTATGGCAACCTGAATTACCGCAGCGCTATAGCTATTCCCGCGTTGAATAGCACCGTGATATTTTGTAACGTTGCTCGCGATTGTGTGCTCAGTGTTCATATCGTTCACTCGACGTCGAGGAGTTCCAAGTGTAACTACCCGGCGGGGCTATTTTCGACTGAGTCGAATTCGCTTGCATGCGAAGATACGCCGCCGGAGTGAGTTTTGCATGCGACCAATCATCTCACCGGCTGAGATTACTATTGTCGAACATAGCGCGATACGATCCGTGTGAATGGCGTCACGTGTGTTTATATACGCGCGAGCAATATCGTTGAAGGTAAGAGAATTTTTTTCGTGTTACCTCGCAATAAACGACCGAATAACAGGCTCGAAAAACGTATAAATATTTTGTGCGGGAAGCGACTTAGTCTAGTTTTCAGAAATGAAAAATTGAAAAAAAAAATATAGTCGTCCCATTGCGATTTAACGGATAGATTATTAAAGACATTGCATTGATTTTTCAGGTCAACTATTTCTATTCGCAATTTTCTAAGTCGTGAACAGCAAAATTCTCACGAAATGCGAAACGAAGTAAAATTGGAACACACGAATGAAGTAATAAATCTTATACTTACCCTCGGCCCGTAAACTCCGTATTTGCGTTTCGAGTGGTCGAAAGGCATTCAGCGGTAGGTTCGCTAAGTAGTTTCTACTTAGATCTAAAATCCTAAGCTTCTTCAGAGGTTTAAACGCGTCCGGCGAGATCGACGATATCCAGTTGCCGTAAAGATGCAGCTCGACTAGATTCTCCAAATGCTGGAACGTGCCCTTTCCCACTCCGCTTATCTGATTGTACGAAAGATCGAGCACCTGCAAAGCTTTAAGGTCAGGCGGGAAGTCCTCGAGCTCTTTCAAACGGTTGTGCGTGAGATTCAACAGCCTGAGGTGTTCCAGCCCCTTCAGTCTTTCCTGCGGCAACAGTTCCAGCTCGTTCACGCTGAGATCCAGCGTGAGTAAATTTGGGAGGCTGCGAAACGCGCTGGGCGATACCCGAGATATCATATTGCTGCCCATAAAGAGGTGCATCAGCGCGGGAAACGCCTCGAAGTCTTGACTAGTGACTATCGTCAGGTTCGTCCCGGAGATGTGAATTTCCTGAAGAGCCGGATACTTTGCCTCCGAACTGATCTCGTGAATTCTAACGAGAGGATTAGCCGTGACGTTCAGCCAAGTTAGACCGGGTATATTTTGCGCCGTGAGTGCAACGGCGGGTATTTGCCGGAACTTGTTAGCCGCAAGCTCGATCTTTCTCAGCATATTCGAGCGGGCGAAGAAATTCGCCGGAAGAGCCGTTAAGTGATTGTGACTTAAGTCCACGGATATCAGGCGGGAGAAATTGACGGCGGCGAAGCCGGTGAGAGACATAATGTAGTTGCCACGTAAATCGAGCTCCCGTAGACTGGTCAATCCGTTCAGTCGCGACATGTCTACGTGGAGGAGAACATTGTTGGCCAGAGAGAGGAATTCCACCGTGGTGGCGTTCGCGAATACGTCGTACGGGATCTCTTGGAACCTGTTGCCGTCGAGCTTGACCTCCTTGAGCGTCTCCAGACCCAAGAACAGCGTCGCCGGCAGTACCCTGAGTAAATTGTTACTGAGCAATAGTTTCCCCAAATTCTTGTTCTTCGAGAATATCTCGGCCGGCATCCTGTAGATCTGCGACGAGTCCATCGCGAGATGCTGAAGGGACGGCAGACCGTCCAGAGAATTCGCGTTAATCTGACTGAAGTTATTGTATGATATTCTTAAGACTCTTAATCCTGGTATATCTAGGCGGTCCAACGCCGTGGCAGTGAAATGATTGTGCTCGAGATTCAACTCGTAGAGATTGTTCAGTCCGCGGAAGGCACCGTTCTCGATCACGCTGACGGTGCAGTTCTTCAGGTTGAGCGTTCTGATCGGTAGCCCCTCCTGGAAGATCTTATCGTGCAGCACGTTCAAGTGATTATTGGCCAGATCGAGGACGCGCAGTCTTTTGAGGGCCGTCAAGGCGTAAGGATCCAGGCGGCGTAGACCGTTGTCCTGCAGATAGAGTTCCTCGAGCTCGTGTAGCTCCGAGAAGGTTTTTACGGTCACGTGGCTCAGTCGGTTCATACTGAGCTCCAGGAACTTGAGCGCTTGCATCGGCTTGAAAGCGGTATCCTCTATCCGTGAGATAGAATTATTCGTGAGATACAGGCGTTCGACCAGCAACAGGTCCCGAAACAATGGAGCTTGAAGACGAGTCAGCCTATTATGTCCAAGCCACATGATCCTGACCGAGGCCTGGCCCCTTAATGAGTCATTGTGTAGAACTCCAAGTCCATTGTTGTCCAGCTGAATGGAAACCAAAGAGCTACCACTGTTTTCGTTCTGGCCGACGTCGTTCGACACCTGGAACACGTCGCCGAGAACCGCCAGGAGGTTACCCTGTAGATTCACGTGTTGCAGACTGTGGAGAGATCTCAGCGCGCCGGTTTCCATGTCCGTGATGGCATTGTTTTGTAGATGCAGCTCGAGGAGCGACGGTAACGGCGCGAACACGCCACGTTTCACCTCGGTGATCTGATTATCCTGCAGTCGAAGCTCGCGCAGTTGCTTCGCCTTGGCGAACGTGCCCACTTCGAGTTCGCGAATGTTATTGCCGTCCAACGAGAGGGTCGAGAGATTCTCGCAGTGTTCGAGAAAGTCGCGCGGTACCTTCTCGATGTAATTTCCGCTGAGATGTAACTGCGCTAATTGACCGAGCGTCACGAGGCCGCGCGCGTCAATTCTTCTGATGGCGTTTTGCTGGAGATACACGACCGAGAGGCTCGTACTACCGGCGAACGTTTCCGCCGGTATTTCGAGAATGTTATTCTCCGCCAGGAAGAGCTCCTTCAATTCGGGCAACCTCGAGAACACGCCCCGGATATAGTGTATGTGATTGTGGCTGAGATCGATCGACCTGAGCTTTTGATTGGCACGGAAGGTGGCCACATCAAGAAACACGATCTTGTTGTGGCTGAGGTCTATCGACTCGAGATCGATCAACGATATAAAGGCATCCTTCTCGACCGATTCGACCGCGTTGTAATAAAGCGAGAGGGTCTTTAGGGACGGACAGCAGCGAAAGCAATTGAGCGGAATGTCCTTGAAATTGTTGCTACTGAGATCGAGGAAGTTTAAGGCGTCCAGTCTGGAATAGCCGTCCTCCGGGAGCTGGGATATCTCGTTCCAAGCGAGTCTCAAGGACGTGAGATGTTCTAATCTTCTTAAGGATGTCATGGGGAATACTCTGATCTTGTTCTCCGCCAGATCCAGGTCCTTCAAAGTGCTCTCGAGACCACCAAAGGCGTACTCCGAAATTTTCATGATTTGATTACCCTTCAGGTTTAGTTTAATTAACGCGAGCCCGAAGAAACTGAAGCTAGGCAGCTCGTAAATGAGGTTGGCCTCCAGATCCAGCGCTTTGAGTAGGCTCAGCGAGGCCATAGCCTTTTGAGGTACGTGAGGTAGTCGGCCAGATACGAGTGCCAAGGATTCCAGGCTTTTGCTGAGTCGCGTGAAAGCATCCTCGTTTATTTCGCGGATCGCGGAATGCGATATTTGTAGATGCCTAATTTGCGAACCCGCTGGGAAAGCGACGGACCGAAGTTCCTCTACTTTTCGATCCAATTCGTATACGCTCAACGATTGAACAAGCGCTCCTGAAACAATCGCGGGATATTTCACTCAAAGCCACTCAAAGCCACATGCTCTGTGAGTTACAATCGCGAGAATTAAAAGTAAAATTTTCTTCCTGTATCTTATTTTTTATTGGATACGCGTAAAATGTTTCATCGAATATCGATAGAAATAAAAGAACAAAGATAACAATCATTCTCTTCAATAAATACACACAAAAATTTGTATTATTAAAAACTTTACAAAGTATAAGATGCAGTAAGATTAATATAACATCTGACTAGCAAATGACAAGTTTAAATATCATATTCCTTTTTTACTCGGAGATTTGAGATGAATATTGATAAATCAGACTATTTTTCTGTACGTCAAATTAAAATATCTCTGTAGTAAAATATCTATTAAAAAAATTTATATTAAAAGCGATTTAAATTAAAGTTTGCAAGACTTTTGCACTTACAGTCTAAAAAGAATATTACTACATTTAGATATCATTAGATATTTAGATATCCAGAAATACAATTAAATAATCTCAGAGCTCGAATGTGTCAAGTTACTTGACGTCTAAGAACCGAAAGCTAAAAGAGTAAGAACTAAAAATAGCTTATTAACTATTTGCACAGATACTGGAACGTTCTCTCGAGTTTATCTCTTTTTTCTTTTTCTATTCTGCTCCACAGCTGTTTCCGCCAGCACGACGTTACTACCACTTTATCGGTGGACGTATCACGGCGGCGGCTGTTTCTAGTTATATATGCAAGCGAAATACGTGTTCTCCCCGCTGATCCCCGCTTTTTGCGTGTTGTATCATGCACGGTTTACCTTCCTCGCCGGCGGCATGTATCACGCCGGACAAAGCGTTCCTGAGGGACTCCTCGGTGGCACCTGCGCACTCCAGGAACAGACCGCCGTTCTCGAAGTTGTAACACGGACAGCCGGGTATTGTGTCCGCTGCCGGACACTTGGCGCCCCTCGCTTCCTGCGTCGCCATGCAGGCCGCCAGAATCACCGAGTAGATGATGCGGAAACCGTCCCGACGGCGATTCCACCGATTGTCACGTTCTCTGCACGACGGGGTCGACGATCGTCGCCACTTTCGTCTGGTCCGTGGCCGCGTCGTCCACATAGTATTATTATCGCGCCACTTCGTTCCCGGCTCGTCCCGATTCGTTCATCGTTTCTCCTGCCGACACTCGGATCTCGGCACCGCCGCGGATCCTGCGAACAATATGAAACGTCGCGGGGATGAAATTGGAGACGTGAGACGGGGGTGGGAGAGGAGACGCCACTATCGTCTTGGCGAATACACGGTTGAATACGTCGTTCAAATATGAAGACACTCGAGATAAATGTCCAAGAGTAGGTAGAAATGTACGACGGTTGAACGGTATCATTTTTATCTGATTCTCCATCGACACAAATGAGATTTCAAATTTCGACTATATATCGGATTTAATGTCCGAGATACAGTGCAATATGATTTTCGATAATGATCTTGGGCGAACTGGAAAAATGTCTAAGAATATATAAAGGGGAAGAATTGTAAGACGAAAGGAGAATTCAAATTGATACGTTTCGTTAATATTAACAATTCATTATATTATCCGCGGAGACATCACATATTTATGTATATGTTCGAATATTTAAAAATTTGTAATTTTCAATTGTTCTTTGTATTAAAAAACTAACGTTTAAATTATCTCCCAGGAGAAATCACGATTTCTTATTCGTTGAGTATTTTAAGCGCAAATTTATATTCTTTTTCTAGTTACGACAACAAAAGATTACAAATTCCAGCTAGTTCCGTGCGTTTTTTTGTCAGAAATTGCCCTGGTTTTCCTCGCCTACGGTTCGGATCGTCCAACCAGAAAAATATGGTTATTCTGTTTTCGACGAACCAACAACGAAACAGGTACGTATATATACTCCTTGGACGAATCTCAATTTTCAACAGGACAAGGTTGGATCCCGCGGGACCGGAAAAGCCGACGGATAACATCCTTAAAGAAAAAAAAGGGTGAGAGAAAGAGAGAGAGAGAGAGAGAGGAAGAAGTCAACAGCGTTGGTCTCCGAGCTCCTGAGCTCCTGGTTTCGGTGTCTTCTTCAAAAGATACCGATCCCGAAGATCAGCCGACCGACGGTCGTAATTTAATGCCCACAGTAAATCTTCATGGCTCGGGGATGCTGTCACATACCCGCGTGACCCGTTACGATCGGAAAAATATGACCGGATTGGGCGGTTGCCAGATGGTGTCTTAAGACGGTGTTCGGGGTTGCGAGGCGATCGGTTCGGGGTCACGTGTGGGACATGACCGAGAATACGAAGTGGTAAATGGGTGTCGATTTCCGTCGTGCTACGCCGTGTACGGCACGTCATTCTTCGGATAACTTTGTTAGGGCCGTGCTTGCTGCGGGGTAATGTTAGGTCATTGGCTGCAGCACCGGAGTAGAAAAATCAATATGCCCTCGCGACTCCTACATCAGGGGGATTTTATTTTTTAATCCGCTCGCACGCTTATCGCAATGCCTGCTTAGGCCCACTTTCCCGTAAAAAATTCCGTATTCCGGATGACCGTTTCAGACATCCTCTCGCTTGCATCCCCATTAATTAATTCATTAGATTTTCGTGAGAGATACGCGAGTTATTATTTCTACTGGAATTAAGGCAGTTAATTAAATTTCATCCTAATTAGGTGACAGGCTAATTATGTAGTTTAAATTACACGGTTTATATTAAGCTGCATCTAGTTCTCGATTATTTCAAAAAAACAGAAACGAAGGGAAAAAAAGAGAACAACGGATACGGGAAAGCAATGGAATTGTAAAATATTGCTTGTTTGTTTAAGAGTATACTGACGTTAGAACGTTAACGTTAAACATAATATTGTTGCGCAATAAAAAAAAATAAATAAAAGCATATGCAGGCCAAGCTATGATTTTATATCATAATTTTATAATGTTATTTTTTGTTCTCTTCTTTTTTCTTGTAGTGATGCAAAGCTTTGTAAATGTTACATAAATATGAAATTAATTCTAAATTTTTATAGAAAAAGCAATAAGAATATGTTTAAAAATAAATAAATCACTGAGTGTTTCTCTCATTATTTTATATTTATCCTTACATTTATGCATATATTTTGCAATAATTCTATAAGTTTTATAAATTCTCTAATTATTTAAAATAAGATTATAATGCATATATTAAAATTAACTGAAAATTATTTCACAGATTTTAAAGTTATAGCGATCTGTAAATGATGCTATAATACATAATGATGATACTTGGTCTTGATGAAGGCTCTCGATGAAGGCGGTCAAACATATCTCGTTATGTGGAAATGGGTCAGAATTTAGTTATACGTTGTGCGAATCTCTAATTTAAAACTCGCGAGAGATGAGAAAAGCGCGAAACGAAGTGAAGCGCTTGTTATCGCCGTTTCGAAAGTGAGCTCACGTGCCATTATAAATTTCAAAACGTACGTATATCTATGTAATATATTGGATCAAATCGTAAGGTCGAACTTCATCGTTTGCTAGCACGAAAGTTGTTCCGCATTGTAACTTCCAGAAGCTTTGCCCGTTGCTCTTGTTTCCGAACCGAGAAATCTTCCGTGTACTCGACGTTTTACTCTCGAAGGACTTGGCACAATATTTGCATAGTGTTACGTAATGCTGTGGCATTCGACAGGTTTCTAAATCTAGAAAGACAAGAAATAAAGCAAAATAAAAAAAGAAACGCGAATCACTTCTCTTTCGTTAAAAATATTTCTATTGATATAATATACGTTTATAATACTGTTTTTATAAGTTTTAACAAACAAGTTCGTATATGCATTTAAATTCGTATATTTTTATATCTTAAAAATGCTTAAATTAAACTTGCACAAGAGAATTTTTACATAAAGTTAGTTTTAAAATTACGAATTTCAAATATATATATAATTAACACTGTTACTTTTCTTATTAGCCGCTTGATTTCCTTAAATCAAATCAATTATAAATTAAATGTGAATAATTGTATTTCTATTTCAAATAAGTAAATATATAGTAAAAAATAAAGAATAGATTAAAAACATTTAATAAGATTTTTACAGGGTTTAAAAAAATATGCAATAAGATATTTACAGGGTTTAAAAATGAACTAATTATAAAGTGACTCATTATTGTTATATGACTTGATAATATCAAATAATATCTTTTAAAATATTGTATACGAAAAACATTCTTCACACAACAATTTTTTACAGAATTTTCTGATTTGTAAAATATATATTATAGATACAGAAAGTGTAGAATAATAATAAAGACATATCTAAAACATCTTTAATTGATATAAGATTGTTTCTAAATTCATTAAAAAAATCATAGAAGTAATCAACAAAAGATAGATGATTTATACAAATAAGTAGTGTTGTCATCATGTTGTAAATAAAAAAAAATCAGCTGCTATCAAGTTTTTTTCGGAGAGGTGCGAGACTTGTATTCTTTTCACTTATGTTCGCGTGTCGACGCTCTCTTTTCCGTCGAAAATTTTTCGCAAGGCCGAGCCAGACGTTCCTGTCGACGTCGTTTGTGCCGTTCGTGTCGTTCTCGCACGCGATTAGCTATCGAACACGCCGTCGGGTATCGAGAAGCGAGTGGTCCTGCCACCCGGAATCCGCGTTACGTACGAACCCGGATTCCGCTTTCGATGGGATACAGCGAGAGTCGATCGGCGTTTCCGAGAGTCGGCCTGACTCTCCGGTCGGAAACGTTCTGGTCCATTACCGCCGTAGCGAAATTGAATTTCCTCGGGATGGCGGCGTGGCTTCACGCCGCGCGCAAGCTCGGATTAAATCGTTGCGGCCGTCAAGCAAACCGCAGCCACTAATGAAGCGTACCGCGTTGAATTTAAAAGATTCCCCTTGCTTTCCTTCCTCTCTCCCGCGTTACGCGGGGTCGGGGGTCTCGAGGATTCGCGTCCTCGCGCGAAATTGCAGTCATCTGACTGCCCTCTCTCTCTCTCTCTCTCTCTCCTCCTCTTCCTCCTTTCTCTCTCTCTCCTTTACTAGATTACGTTAGAAGGGGAGGTTGAAAGCAGCGCGGTCTGCAGAGATGAGTGGTGCGTCGGAAGAGCGCAGGATGCAACGGATATACCTGTGCATACGGCCACCCTCCTTCTCTCATCTACTTGGGAGCGGTTGCCTAACGAGCTCTCCGGCCACCGGAATGCTTTGCAGTTGTTCACCTATTTAAATAAGAACCGCCGATGATAATGAGAATGCAAATGGCGCGACACGCCCTACGCGAGCTTCGTCTCACACGCCATGGAATAATAAAAAGTGAGCGTCGCCGCGGGCGCTTGTACATAGCGCGAGCTCCTCAACCCCCGAAGTACGGAGGGGGTTGCGAGTCGGGATGACGATGGTGCTCGCGGTGATTACGAGCGCTGATTTTTCTTGCTCGTCGCGCTATCCGGATCTGGATTAAAGCACCGAGATTGAGAATTTAATAAGACTGATCGAGAGGTCTAGATCTCGTGGATACACACACCTTTCGTGCCGCGTGTTGAATGAAATTACAAAGCAGCACGTTGTACGCCGCGGCACGGTTTACGATTCCGATCGTAAAGAAACAATATATCGTGCCGTGTGCTCGATCAACGTATCAGATTTTACGATCTCAATGTCTTGAGAGGGACACTCTTGATTGTCGGTTAAGAAATAAGAAAATGTTACTTGTAGATAAATCTGGATTTACAGAGCTTGGCGTAAGGTCTTAAAACGTAATCATAGAAACAGCGAATTTCGCAAAATGTCTTATATGTATTTACGGCCGATATTATCTGAAAACGGACTTTGATTTTTTACGACGAAGGGGATTTTATGGGATTTTATGGGATTTTTTTTTCCGAGATTGAGATGACTGTACACCTGTTCCATACTATTTAATGCATTTGATGCGTCAGTTATTATTGGAAATCTCGGTTGATTTATTCCTTCGCAAGATAAATTTCTTTGCTATTTTTCTCTTTTTATGAGAAAAGGAATTTCTGTTATAACAAGTTCTGACAAGTCATAAAGTCACTCAATTTAGTTATTTTTAAATAACTTCTTTCTCGGTTAATCGGAGGTCTTCGTTAAATTGGATGATTAATGGATGACGCTTAAAAACGCAATCGCGGGTTCGTTCACATTGTTGACGTCACAGCGAGAATTATCTCATCTGATAATAGCGACGTGGAAATAAACTCACGTGGCTGAAAACGAGAAGTCGTGATATATAACGGCGACGAAGCGAGATCCGCTTTATGAGTTTTAGGGCCATCGTGAAGTAGCGTCGTTCAGATCGTTTAATAACTTGTACTTTACCGAGTGAGTTCTGTTCCTCCTGGCATCGAGGCAATATCGCGTAATTTTTACTCGGAAAATAAAACGCTATCCCTCCACCGGAGAGTTTACCAGCTTTAATCGTGCCTCTGTATCGGGCACGCCTTCGTAATCCGTGTGATGGAAAATCCTTTCGAAATGGCCAACGTTAAGTCCCTAATTTATCGATCGAAACATTAAAAATTAAGCCGCCAGCATACGCGAGTCGCAGGAGGGACGCCGACCTACTTACGTGCCTCACATAAACTCACGTTTTATCCCGAGATCGCGTTACGAATTGGTGTAACGCGAAGAGCACCGCCGAAAATATCCGGCGAGCTTTATCGAGCGGTTTCAGCAGTCGAGTTTTCCTAAGTGCACGACGTTTTAACGTCAATCGGTTTTCGTTTCCGAAGACAATAATCTATTTATAAGCCGCTCCCAAAGATATTACATGTCAATTTTAATTGTTTCCAATTAAGTTGAAAAACTGTCTTTCTTGATTTCACATTGGCTTCAGCTTGTTAACACAGAGTTGCTTCCATTCAATGCTCCGCGGTCCGTGTAATATTTCAAAGGAGAAAGATACGATCTTCTTCGGTATTTCCGCCAATAAGAAAGGAACTTCATCTCCGCCGGAGCGTCTGAAGTATCGTTTCGCGAGATGAAAAGTCAATCTACATAGAAAGTGTGCGTATCAAATCAAATGTATGTCGCATTAAGTATCGTGTCTGTATTATCTTACGCGGAAAAAAGTTTTCCATTATTTTTATCACTCAAGTCAATGTGAATCTTATTCTCTGCCAACCATTATCAGTATTTGCTTTGATATTTTTTCTCTTATCTATAATACACACGATTGCGATACAAAATTTTTGCTCTCTCTCTCTCTCTCTCTCTCTCTCTCTCTCTCTCTTTCTCTCTGCATTTTGCAACGATACCTAGAATAGCATTTTCCATAAAGTAATCAACGATCAATCTTTATTATTACTGGCGCAGAGATATTTGGTGTATGAGTTCGCGGTTAGAAACGGATTCCTGCCGGGAAACGCCGCTGTTGATTTAACCCGTTCGGCGGATCAGAGAAATTCATGCGGATCGCAAAACGATAATTCTCTTTTTCAATCAAATTCCGGATTTCAAACTTGAATTCTCCATTAAACCGCGTTCCTCAATTAAGAAATCCACCATGAAAATTTCCGACAGATAATTTATTTCGAGTGGAAAATATAAACGACGTTGGAAATTAATTCGCCGCGAGGAATTTTCGCGGCTAAGTAAGAGTTAAAGTTTTGAATGATCCTTACGTAGATGATAGATCCGTCGCGATGGTAGATCGTTTACCGTCGCTCGTCGCGTTGCTTCGCGGGGCAGAAGTCACGGTCAATTTAAATACCTCGGGTTCGTCCTCGTATGTTAAAGGGGCTTTGCATGCAGGATGAACCTAATACGGTTGTGGAGCTTGGTCTTCCGATGGGAGATTGAGAATCAATCTCTTCGAGTCCGGTCACGGATATACGGTGGATGGACCTCCAATAGGAAACAAAGGCGCGGAAAGCGTTAAATCGCGACACGTCGTAATCCGTTACGGGCTACTGGCTTTAAGGCGTGCGGACCTGCTTGGGGTACAAAGCAGCAAGTATAAAATATCACCGTGCAGAAGTCCCGGGATAAACTTTTTGCCGGAGCGTTGCCCGCGTATAAAATGGCATGCAGTCGCAACGCGTGAGAGCAAGGTGGGTTGGGTACCGTCCTCAAAGGAAATTTAACCTTGTTGATCCGGCAAAAAATTTCTTGGTGGTGCAATTAGTACGTAGCGCGTGAGAAACAGCTTTCGGGAAGCATCCGGACTGCGGATAAGATTTCATTAGTCGTACTTAGCGGTTTTAAGAACTAATTACCACGGGCGCGCGTACGGATTACAAGACAAATCTTTTCTTTCGTGAGGGCTTGTGTACAAACCGACTATTTAAATAGACATATTAGGAAATATCCAGTATATAATAAATAAAAAAGTGTTTTAGTGTGCGAGCATTGTGAAACGTTCGAAATTAATATATGAAAAGCGAGATTTTAATTTATCTTTAAAATCTAATTTATCTTTAAAATTTTGCTACACATGTTCTAACCATGTATTTTACGTTATTTAATCTTTTTCTTTTATAACATCATGTTTGTAGATACGGAAGAGTGAACGTTTGCCAGGAAAGTTAGGTGCGACATATCTTTATGCGAGTTTATACGTACCCAAAGCTAAAAAAACATAAATATAAAGAAGGTATAAACTTACATTTCTGGCTTCGGCAAAATGCAAACAAGAAAATTTAAATCAGAACACTTTACGTCACATGCCTTGAGTATAAACGTCATGCAGCGTCGTGTCGGCTTCTTGAAATAGTCCACGAGGAATACGTAAATAGCACTTTCGGGATTTATATTCATGAAATAAAGTAACAGTTTTAAACATAGGACACGAGTACTAAATCATTGTGCACGATGTAAGAATGGAAAGAAGAAAAATTTTTTATGCACTCTTTACATTATCTCATAAATACATTTTCCTATTTTTACAAACATGACTCTTGATTCGATCAATTCGAAATGAAAAATTATATGATCCTTATATTAATTTAATATTGGAAGGTAGTGATTAGTTATTTTAAGTATTGCATTATTGTTCGATGTTTTTAATATACAAAAGTATTACAATTTCTAATATTAAATTGGATATCAAATTGGATTTCTATAAGAGGAGCATATATAATAATTTTATGTAATTTTATATATATAAATTGATTATTCTCTTGAATTGTTGAAATTATTAAATATATAAGATAATTTCATAATCTAATGTATAATTAAATTCATCTTACTTTATTATTACCTTATAAATTATTAATAATTATCTTATTTTATTATTACCTTATAAATTATTAATAAATTTATAAGGTAATAATAAAATAAGATAATTATTGGATATTAAATATATCCATTTATATACCAATTATATACCAATATAAATATTAAATGTTATTTATTATCGAATTATTAAATAGAATTTTACAATAATAGATTTTATTCGAATACGAATAATTTCGATAATAATAAGACTCCGTTCGAATACTTTTATAAAATAATCTTGGAATTGCAAAGAAAAAGAATAATATTCTGCAACATTGCGCTCAACTAAAATAAATTGTAGAACATTCTTTCGTGTTGCTTATACAAGAATTACATCTTTATTTTTACATCAAAATAACGGATGAGGCCATGTCCGAGCAAGACAAATGAGTATATTCTGAAAACAGAAGAATATGAAAGACATCGTCTATAATGTGCAACATACGTTTTAAAAAAGAGTATTTCTAGAAGAGAAAGCTTCTACAAGACATGTGAAATTTCAAGCATTATGCAAATATCTACAAAATAAACAAAAATATTTTTTTTTATTTCAAATATTATATAATAATTCTTGAAATTTTATTTAGTAAATGTATATCAGATTTTTATAGATATTATGTAGCTATGTAATATTTTTACAATCTCCTTTTTTAAATTGTTAAAAATCGAATTTACATTGATGCGAGAGATACATTTACATGTTTAATTACATATAAATGCAAAAAGATTTATCGTTTCTGACTAATTTATTTATTTTTTCGTATTTACAACCACAAAAATGATTTTATAAAAACAAATAACGTAAAGCGTGAATAAAAATGCGTTGCAAATTCTAAAAATATATTTGATTTGTATACGATTTATGATAGATAAATAAAAATCTTATTTTTTGTAAGTACTATGAAATAGCTTACAAGAGATAGTAGCATCATACGATTATCGTATCGTTCGATTATTGGAAAGAAAAATTCTTATATCTTGCCTTAGCTCATTGCCATCTATTAATGCTGAACATTATGGATAATGAAGATATGAAGGCGTTTATCGGTGTACACATGTACTGTGCGATATCGTGTTATAGGTGTGTAAGTGTATGTGTGTACGTGTATACTAATCGATATACAGAGAATGCATCTGAAGTCGTTGTATAGTCGAGAAAAGGCTGCTCTCTCTTTTCAATAAATAAATCAAAACCATTATTAAATAAATTCTTTTTGTTTCTGGTTATGAGAGAAAAAAAGTAAAATTGAAAATCGAGTAAAGAGGAATCATTCGTTTCCCTGTCCCTTCGTCTGTATCACAATTTCAGATGTATTTTGTATATTATTATTATTCAGGAATATGAATTCAGTCTAAAATATTCGCATAATAATTACGGAGACAATATGCAATTCTACGTGGAGTTCGTCCTTTAATCGCGGCTAAGCTGCATTAATAATATTAAATCCTTTTAATAATGGGACGTGCATTATGACTTTTGCATCACGATCGCAATATGATACTCCCGTATTGAATATTAATTATCATATCACATAATTATTACTTATTTATAGCCACTCGCACATTTTGGCCAATAACATAATGACATAGTAATATTGTATTAATATCGATATACATTCACGTAGATTAAAATTTGCTATTTCTAGACTTCATTTCCTGGCGTGCAATGCATCATTTATAGAGCGATACATTAAACAAAGTTAAATAGATATAAACGACGCCGACGTGACGAATTTCCTGAATTGCAACGGCATCGTTTCGCCTCATATTCGTCGTAATTAAATGTGTAATCAAACGCGGTCATCTTTGAGATTATCTGCATGCTTAATGGTGCGTATTTTCCCATGCGCAGGAAATGAAAACGCGCCCGTCGGTCTGTCGAGGAAAGTTTTGGCTGGACAGGAGTTAAATTGAGAACATCTCAGCATTTGCCACGTGCATAATTCGGTCGAGTAAAGTTTTATTAAGAGGCGATTCCCAGTATTTATCGTCAGATGAATGTTATTGGGTAAGCAAATTTGGTTTACGAGAAAGCAGATCTGGTCGTCCGGTGAGACTCTTGCGAATCCGGTCGACATTGGGCATGAAATTCAAGCGGGGAATGGTCCAATCTGCTTGTAAAAGCAGAAACGCCATGGGAGGTCCGGTCCTTTCCCGTAAATCCGCAATCTCGATGGATTATGTACACTCCGCTGCTATTTTACAATGCGACAGGAAGGCGAACACATGAAAGAACACCCTCACAACTTCCTAAGTTCGAATGTGATTCTCTCGCTCTCGCTTCTCTCTCGCTCTCATCTTTCGTGTCTTGGTACTATAATAAATTTCAAGCATTTTGCCGCTCGTCCTGTCAAATGTACATATTTTCATAGTTAATCAGCGATGTTAACCACGAGCAAAGTAAGGCGGTAACAATGATCGTTTTCGCTAATGCGAACACGTAATGCAGATATAAAGTTGTCGCGATGATAATAAGACATCGACGTGTGCGGAACGGCGAGAAACTCGCGCGGAATGGCTCAGGGCGTTATATTAAGACGCGTTAATGTGGAAACAAACGCAAGAGCTCCCCCGTTCGCTCGACGTGCCGCTGAGATGTTTTGGAACTTTTGTCTTTATGTCGAGGAAATTCAGCTTTGTCGCAGAAAAAGGACTGGCTTTTCCGCTTTGAACGACTGCGCTAAAAGTCCGCGATGTAATGTAACATTCTCTTCTTTGAGATCAAAAACAGAATGAGCTTTGTTATGTAGAAAGATATATATATATATATATATATATATTAAATATTATATTAAAAAATACACACACACACACACACACACACATATATATATATATATATATATATATATATATATATAACAAAACTTCTGTTTTTGATCTCAAAGAAGAATGTTACATTACATCGCGGACTTTTAGCGCAGTCGTTCGCGGAAAAACCAGTCTTTTTATCTGCCAATATCTATGCACAAGAAAAGATATATAATATATATGTATATATACATATATATTATATATCTTTTCTTGTGCATAGATATTGGCAGATATAATATGCATTGACACGCTGAATATTCCCGAAGTTATTTCTATTATTAAAGCTGTGTAAAAAAAATTCATGTAACACGTACGCGAAGGAAAAATTTTTTTTCGTAGCTCGAATCCTTTTCAATTTTGCATATTTTTATTATTAACATGTAACGCGCTGTATATGTAGCGTAGTTGTAACCTCTCTTCTTCGATGTAATAATTTCCAAAATAATCTATGTCTATAAATGTCATCTTAACGATATAATAGGGATAAAAGTTCAAAGTTAAGAAATATGTTATCCTTTTTTCTTTCATTCATTTGCTTATACACAGGAGTGATTCGATAATTCCACTGCTCCATCGTTAGTGTAAAAATTACGCTGTCCAGGAAACTTTATAATCCAATTGGAAAGTTTTCCGCTGATGTAATAATCGCGCTTCAGTAACGAAAAAAGCGGAGATGTTTTTTACAAGGGCTCGAACGACGTCGATAACTACACCGATAATTTTATCTTAAAGAAAACTTCGTCACAAGCACATAGCGGTTGTCGCGATCGTAACGTGATACTGAAGAAAGATTACTTGTGAATTAAATTTAAATTATCTGCACACACGTAGTTTCTAATTATTCATTCATTTAAATTTATTAATCGTACCTGTGGAAAATTTCATATATTACCCCAATGCATTATGTATTATTTGCACATTATAATCTTTGAATTCTGCAATTCGTGTTAATCAGAAATTAATTATCTATTAAATGAAGAAGAGGAATTGGTTTGGAATTATTATTTGTTACTGGATTTATTTATATACGATTTCGCTGTTAAATATCCTGCTTTTCCTTCTGGCAGGGATATAATTATTTTCTCTGACACATTACCGCCGTAATATTCTACAAAAATATTTAATTGGTTAATTAATTTAATCTAACGATGAATAAACTGAAGGATTTACTCATTTATGGTATTATTGTGTTACAAATTGAATTAATTATATTAAATTGCGTATTTTGTATTATATTCATGGATGAGTGATACTTGGAGTGAGTCTTCTACCTTCTTCGATGAGATGAGATGAGACGAGATAATGTCGCTCGAAAATTCGCTGAAGAAAAGTGGTAATCTACAACGTTTTACGCCATCCGAGATGATGGAACCTCGATGAAAACATGTTATCGCAGAAGAAATCGGGCGGTTTCTCGCGGCAGTGTTTATGGCCTGCGCATGCAAAAGCGACGACGGGGTGGCGACGGGGTGGCGACGGGGTGGCGACGGGGTGGCGACGGCTGCTGCTGCTGCATGCACGGTCCACGGATTTTTCTGGCTCTTGTTCCGAGTTGGGGTTAAAGGCCAGCCACTCGGTACCGCGCGTGTTACCAAAGACCACCCTCGGCCTTGAGCGAACTTTTTTCTGAAAGAGTTTCCGCCAGGCTTGAAGCGCGGGATGGCTTACCCCTCGTGATAACCACGGTGGAAGAACCGAGGAATCCGGACGGTCCGGAACAGTCCGGGTTTGCATTTATCGCAACCCAAATCTGAAATGGAAGCGAATTCTCGCGACAACTGGGGCCAGATCACTTCTTTTTTTTTTTCCCCTCGTCGATATATCGCCGGTGCGGCGTGCGGAGCGAGATTCGAACCGAGCGAGATCTGTGTTTCGAATTGGTCGAAGTGCTCATCCGTCTCTTTTTCTCTTTCGCAAACAAACGAATCCGCATGCGGGCGACTGAAAAAAAAGGAAATAATCAAACTTCGACTCAATTTGCCGCCGTTCAGCAGCGGGGCGGCTGGATTTTCATTTTCGTTGCGACCCTTTCGATGTAGGTATCTGTTAAATGGCAGGACAGGGATTAATTACTTTCCCCTTTGCTGGCGTGCTCTTGACGCCTCGTCGAAGTGAAAATCTACGTTGGTTGTCTATTTCGTTACTTCGGCTTTATTTTTCAGCTCGTAGCTTTTGAGTCCGACAAATCTTTTTCTCGTGGATAAAATGCATTTTTACATAGAGGCAAAATAAAATTGCATGGAGTTTAAAATTTGATGCTCGTCTGTCTGTTGCTCGTTCTCTATCGAATTTGATTTATTGCGCTCTTTTTATATAAAATATATAGATATAATTAAATTAAATGTTTTCTAAATCTAATTTTAAATCAATACTACAATATTAACTACAATAGTCTCTCTCGATTTATATTTATTATTATTCGCAAATGTATTTATATTGCGGGTTATAAGATCTCTGAGATAATATTTTTCTCTCATAAATCATTTTCTCCATAGATGTTTTATTAGCAGACCGATAATATATCAGGGATAGAAATTGGGTAGTATTTCAGCGTCATGGATGTATAGCCGATTAACTTGTTAACGATGTACGCTTCTTGCTCATGAAAGCATTGGATGGTGAGCGGTTAGCGATATTAATTTTCATCGGTACGATACGTGTAATTTAGGTGGCTGGCGGCTTTCCTAATGGTTAAATAAGGTAATCCCGGCATTTAGCTCTAAATTCGTTTGTTTTTACTCTTGATCGTGGCAGAGCCACAGTAATGCATAAGAGCATTTCGATAGTAATACTCTGGTTAAAATTTATGATAACAACATTCATCGTATCGACTTTACCGCGAAGCGGATTAGGAGGTAAGAGACTCATTTTCCAAGTTTTAAATAATTTTGCTTTTAAGGGGCCACAAGAAACTATCTGCCGTTCTTATAAATTTTTCAACTTGCGGGGTTCGCCATTAGAGCGGCGATCAAAGACAAAATAAGATCTAATAAAAATAATTTTTTAAAGACACTTCTTTTTTAATATTTCAGGGATCTCATTTCATAATCTTACTGCCTCGAGCTTCGCCATACATGCATAAATTCTGCGATCGCTTATTGACTTGACTTTATTTAAATCTCTTTTTGTTAATCGCGATCTTCTCATGATAATCTATCGTGTAACGGTAATGGCCCATAGTTAATCGCGGAATATATCGTGCATCATTGCCTCGTTTATATTTTGCTCTTGCTACCAGAGAATGTCAGAAACATTACAAGAACGTAAAAGGTAGACTCGGTGGTATTTTAGCCTCTTTGGGAATTGGAAATTCGTATATCGGAATTGACTTTTTTCCCAAGCGCCGTAACTCAGTCGAGGTTTCTAATTTCAAACGGGAAAGCAGATTGGTTAATCCCCTGGGGGACGGGCGTACTTTGCGTTATTATTTATTTGGTACGCAGCGCAGCTTTCTTGGCCGATAAAATGGCCGGGGGAAAATATGTGAAACCGGCACGGATCGAATATGCGTGAACAGGCGAATAAACAGAAGTACGCGACCGCCGGTGAATTTACGACTTTGTTCTTAAAGAATTTATGTTCTACGTTAATATCACAATAAGTAACCACTGAACCGTGGAAACCTTATAAGAGAACTTTCGATCGACATTTTCTCACATACATATTTAAAAGCAATTTTAGGAAATCAGCAGTAGTAAAATAAAAAGAGGATTACTTAAGTCTGTCTCTCTCTCTCTCTCTCTCTCTCTCTCTCTCTCTCTCTCTCTTTCTCTAAAGAATCTAAAACTCGGTATTTATTAGTGAATCATATGAGAAGAGAAGAGAGAGAGCACTCAGTAAATTGATCCGTTTAGAGAAATACGGTACTGCAACTCCGATGGTTCGAATTATGGATGGACTGGTTGATGGGATGTACCGAGGTATCCATCAGCTTTACGACGTCTGGAACGCCGTTCGCCTTCTCGTCACGTAAGCCCCGATACGAGAACGAAATAAGTTATCGCTCGACGTAAACGCTTGCATACGGGGTGACCGGGGTAGTAACGCAGACGGCGGCGGCGGTGGCATAAAAATACAATCCGCTATCAATGCCATATGTTTCCGCGGAAAATGCAAATTTTGCTACGCGTGCACGACGTCGCGGAGATACGCACCCGCTAGGATGGCAAAGAGTGCATCTCGTAGCCGCATCGTAGGCTTTGATTTATATGCGAGCCACGGGAATATGGGGTGCGCACTATAATTTATACGTGCCGCGACGCTGGAAAGTGGCGAAGTCGGGGAAATTGTGGGGAAGAACGTTTTCCCCGGCGGGACGCAGGTCCGGCGGCGCGGGTCGATTAATTAATTAATTCAAGCGGAGAAGCGCGACGACGTAACAATGTGTCGCGCGCACAACGCCGACAGGGACGCATCGTGTGCTTACGAAAGATTACAGTGTCCCGTTGATGTCGTGTTATCACGTACAATCTTGAAACTCTGTGTTAAACATTGAAAAGGCTGCTTCTCGAATAAGGTATATCTTTTTTTTAACATTATGCAGATTTTCGAGAGAACAGCAAGTTTTTTTGTGAACATTTATTTAAAGAGTCGTTGTCTAACATGAAATAAATGGAGAAGATATAATTATAAATTGTATTTTATAATTCAATTTATAAATTTTAAATTTTATCAGGATTTCAAGTAACAGAGGAATAAAATAAAAAATATCATATTTTATATCTTTGATAGTTGATATTTTAAGTTTTTTTTTTTTGTTTGATATGTTTGTGTAAATATATTATCTGAAAACCAGACTTCTCTTACATAAAAATGAAAATAAAAAAAATTGTGTAAAAGCAAATTGCTTGTCACACAATTATCTATGATCGTGTTTATTCAATAAAATGTCATTCGTATTTTTATTATATGTACGAATAATACTTGTATTAAAAAATCAAGTTTTTCAATTTCGTGTAGCATATTAAACATTAAAAACATTGAATATCGTTATTTCACTCTTGCAAGAGATACATCGAATAATCCCGTCCAAATATTATTTTCAGTAAAAAAAATATATTGCACACATATAGTTTAAATGGAATATTTCAATCTCCAGTTACATCTGTAAATTGTCTTTGTTTTATAAAAAACGTAGGAAAAAGTATGTTATACACAATGCGTTATACACTCTTCGATTATTTCTGCGAAAAAGAAGTATATTCATGATATTTGATCACAAACATGAATTTATTACTTCGAAAAATCTCGTCAAATATACGGTTCCACTATTAGATATTTCGATAATATTGCAAGCTTAAGAGTTAAATAGTTTATATTGTTGGTAGTTTTATATTGTTTTATCACCTTTCTGTTGTTCTATCTTACTGCTGCACTCTTCCAGCCATCTCACTAAACGCGGAAAATTGTAAGACAATAGATGGCAAGAAGAAAGGACCGTTATTACCGTTTTAGAACATCTGGCGGATGTAGGATTCCGTGGACCAGTATATCCATCTTTCTCAATTGAATCTTATCTCGCTGCTCGGTGTTAATGACGTGACTCTCAAAAGCTGCCAAGGAAAACAGCTGCATTATTATAAATGAATTAATTACAGACGATAGGATTTCCTGGGATTTCCGACAAAAATACACAACACACACATCCCGTACAATACTTTTTCATAATAATTATTTTTTTATTGTAAGTTAATTATTTATATAATAATTAAGTACGTATCATGATATCATATAATATTCATATAAAATCTGACAAATTCGTGTATTTACGAATAGAGGTATTTCTCAAGATGTCAAGTGCTCTTAATTTAAAGGGTTGGCGGAGTTTCTAGGAAAAGAGTCATATTTTAAACTTCTATATCGGGCCTGCGCACCGAAAAAATTCTTCTGTATAAAGTCTCCCGCAGAGTGGCGTAATCAATGCCAAATGATCCGGATGAGCGTAATTCGATTATTTAAGTGGAGAGTGAAAAATTGCAGCGCTTAGTTAACGGTGAGCTTAATTGGTAGCTGTTATGCGATCGATCCGAGGCCAGTTCGTATTGTGGATTCAATACGAGAGATGTATGTCGTAATTTCTCAGCATACATCGCATCGCGCATGACGTGCTGGATATCGACGAATCAATCTTAGCGCTGTAACTTATGTATTGTGCCTGTTGGTAGTTTGATTGTGCCTCTTTTAGTCATTGTACGTATGCACTTTGCGCACGACACATACACGATGCGCCATTGTTACATCTCAACGTCGCTTTAGTGGACGAACAATGGTCCCGTTAAAGCTGATGTTCGTTTCCCACTAATTACGGATTGTATTGATGCCGGCTCTAAAACAATTCACCAAATTCTGACACTTTACACTAGTTGTAAAGCAGGCACGATATTGTTTTGCAATACAATTCGCGGTATCGCTTTTGCCTCTGATGACTGAGCTTGTTGTTCCCTCCCCCTCCCCCTCCCCCGAGATCGATGAACGGTGATTTGCGAAAATATCATTTTGCAAAAAAAAAAAGTGTAACAAAAATATCTGCCAAATTTCCCTGAGATAGCGCGACGCGTTTTAAATTTTCCTGGAGAGGGACTCGAGCGTTTGTGTGCAAAGTCCGTGAGAGCTGAAAAATCAACTTGAAATCTTTCGAAAGTGTTATTAACGGCGAAATGAAATGACGTAGAAAATGAGGCCTGAGATGAGTCGTTCAAATCTTTTCAGCGTTCACTATCTCATCGATCGTGTCCATCGTGGAAAAGCGAGGCTTTGTCGCATGCGGGTCCAGCGGGCGAAAAACTCTTTTAATTTTGTTCGCCGTCTCTTGAAAAACTTTCTATATCCGCCGCTGTACACTCGGCACGTTCGTCACTTGAATCCGCTGAAATTGAACTTCCGCGAATTGCCAGATGTTGACGTTGGTCGTACAATGATACTTACGGTAATCCGCGAAGAGATGTTGTCGCTAGTCGAGTGGTTTCGCAGTATCGTTTATAGTTAATATCCGTGAGGCTCTTGCCATTATTTCATAAAGTTTCAAGAGTGTGCGATTCACGAATATCATTGAATATCGTTTGTTATATCCTCCCGCGCGGAATTACTCATTTTCTTGGCACGATGACAGAATGAAGTATTAAAATTAATTAAGTTAAGGGTGAACCAAGCATCCGCACAAATTCGACGAGGGATCTTTTTCTCGAATATTCCCCAAATGGCACTGAGGGAAGCCTTGTATATTATAAATCACTTCTAACTTGCGAAAATGATAATACTGGAGGATTTACCAAGGTATAATCATGCGACTCTGTGAATTATGGCTAGTGGCGAACTACTTAAAGTAACTCCGTAAACACCTCAACTACCGTAATCCGAAATTATTGGCGGCATTAGCTCGCATAAGTACCTCTCAGTCTTTTGTGGGTATTGCTATTGTTATTTTTTAGAACATAAATTATTCCGTTACACAAAGAGCGGCCCCGCGAATTGTCAATCATTTTTCGCGATAGATTAAAATAACGTCGTTAAAAAGAGAATAATTTCTTTCTCGTTAATTGATTTCGCTAATGCGTGACACATGCATTTTCCCAACGTTCCGCATTAATGATGCGGTCGAGTAAATAATGATTATCGCATCGCGGGTAACGCGGTTGTCGAGCGCACGCATAAACAGAATATATGCGAGTATATTTTAAACGTGAAATATAATCTACGTGTATGCGTTTCTCGAATGTCTTCGATCTCCGTTATACGCGCACATACGGAGTATTTCTCAAAAACCGGTAGTAGCGTGATATAAGAAGGGATGAAAATACGTCTCACTTCTTTCGTATTACTACGTAAGCGGTTTACCGAAAAGGAAGAAAAACTGTTATCACATTTTCGCGTTTTCCGTTTCACAGACAGTTTTTATTTATCGCAATCTGTTGTCGCGCGTGTACAGAGCACTTCCGGTGCTGCTCCTGTTGCACGCGAAAAAACATTCTACTCGCCGGTATTAGCGAAATTAGATTTTCGCTCGTATTTCGTTACACGTTCGGAGATCGCTCGCGTCGCTTATTGGAAGTTATTTGGCGGCCGCCGGACGTGAACGCTTAAATCATGTGATTCTGGCATTTTAAATAATGCAATATCTGGGTATTATTTGGGCTTACAATCGGCCGTCGGTATAATCCGACGTGCGAACGAACGCGCGGAAGCGATACACGCGCGGAAACGAGACGAACGGATGTCAGCATTTTTGCGATTTCTGCATTTACCTTCCCCTTTTTCTATATATAATGCGCAAAAATGGGATTACGCCGTATTATCAATTCCTTGTTCAAGCGGGGAAACGCAAACGTCCGCGTATATCGGGCTGCACGCTTTTTCCCTTTCTTTTTTCTTTTTTTTTTTTTTTTATTTCGCTTTGTGCACACCGTGTCTTTTAGTACTGTTTCGCATGCGTTTCTTCTATCCGCACCGTAATCGCATTATTTTTTTAAGCGTTCTTTCCATTTGCGGCGATATTAATAAAGGGCTGCACAGCTATTTCATTAGTTGTCAAACGAGTTCGCTTCAAAGCGCGACGCGATATTAAATGTAATTTACCGAAATTATCGAAAATGTATTTCAGCACGCGGGACATTTTATATCCCCCGCATTCGTTAGAGAAATGTACAAAACTTTGGATGACTGAAATATCTAATATGGAAAGTGGATAATATTTTTTGGCAAGTCTTTCGACGTGCTAGTTTAAATTGCGAAAAGTTGATAAGAGCTACCGAACTTTATTCGAAATGTACGCTAATATACCTAGCTCGCGCAGAGGTTTAAAATATTATAGTCATTAAAACTGTTTTGCGTGCATTTTGCCGCGGAGGACTTAGAGCTCGCTGCGATTGTTCGTAGTAGATTCAAAATCGCTACAATTTGCATATCGTCGCTGCATTTTCGCGCGTTACTTCCGGTCCCGCGGACAAACATCGTTGCACTTTACTGCAGTTCGCTACACTTCATCCATAACGATGCATTCGTTTCACCAAGGAAAATGTCCGACGGCTTTGCATAACCGAACTTTCCGCGCAATCACAGTTTTCACTTACGTGAGCTCGTACATCGTTTTAAGTGATGCCGGGAAGAGAAGTTGTCTACGTTACAAGAATATATATACAAGAAATATACAGGATTTGCAAGAATATACAGGATTTGTCTTTATTTCTTGCCCATGGCGTTTGGGAATTCACTTGTTTAACGTTTAAAATCGATCAAATTACAGTTTAGCGCACGTCTATTAGATGATAATTGAGAGACAGTCAATTACGAATTTAATATTGCATGAATTATGCATTGGTATATGCAAAGTAGAACTCAACAAAATGTGTTCCGCGATCATGTGAAATCTAGGTCATTCATAAAATAGTAGAAGTGTACATGTATCTTTACACGCACACATAGAAATTATTTGTGGGTAAGATTAGCTTGAAGATTATACGTAACGTTCTCATCCATCTACTGCTCCGAATATGTAGATTTTAACGATATTCTAATAAACTTTGTGTGCGTTTCGTGTAATATTTTTTATTGTGATTATGTACCTTTATATTAAATATATTCAAGTATTGCGACGGAATTAGGGCGTTAGTTGCACTGCTTTCAGGTGAAAATGGAAATTTCTAGGACAATGAATATGTACAAGGTTACACGTAAGCCTTTCGTAAGAATATTTAAGAAAAAAAATTAATTAAAATGTAAAAATATATCACCTAGTATATATTTAATGTATATTTCAAATAAATCAATAGCCGAGAGATTTATAAATATCTCGTGTGTTTATAAAATATATTTATAAAGCTTTAATATCAATGGGATTACTCTTATTATGGATTGATAAAAATTATAAATTATTACAAGCGTAATAAAATATACAGGGATGTTAAATAAAAATATAGAGAGATGATGGATTATATTATATTTTATTACTTATCCATTATTCATTTATCGAACGAGATATCGAGCAAATGCGTTTTATTATTTATCTAAAAATCATAAAACGAGAAAAAGTACATTATGTCTCATAAAGTCTAATTAAAGCCACTTTACTAATAAATGTTAGTCTCAGTGTAAAGAGACAGTCGATCAGATTATGGGCTATACTTTAAGCACCGTCTAAGCAGTAATTTAGCTCCACCACTTTAAGTTTCATCAAGCAGAAGAAGTGTAATCAGATTTTAACTCGTGCATCTTACCAGCTATAAGAGCCATTTAAAATTACATTTTCTTTTTGACGAAAAGCCACCGCTATAATGCGCGTTAATTAACGTGAGATAGGACGGAAAAATAAATTCTGTTTTTATCATGATTTATTTGCCGCAACTTTTCGTAGCAGATATGCATCGTTAAACATTTGATAAACAAGATAAAGTTTAATCTGAAACATTTACATTGTATTTTTGAATCAAATATGTGTGGCATAAATTTTAATTTTACATGGTTCTTTATATAAAATTGTTACGATTACATATTTATAAATATATATATTTTTTATTTATGGAATATGATGTGCATATTTATTCTTTGTACGGTTATAAATATATGATACTGTATAATAATATGTATTTGTAATGAACTATGAAAATAGAATGCGCTTACACTATTTTTTCCGCAAAATCAAAGTTTAATAAGTAGGATTCAATATAAGTTGAATTTAAAAGTTGAATGAGCTCTTAATGCCCATGATAGTTTTATTCTTATTCTAGCAGAAGGGAATTCTTTCCGTCCAATCACTCTTAAAGAGATTAACCCTTAGGAGAACTTCTTGCCGTTTCCTCGAAGTAATATCCGGTTAAGTCCGGATATTACCGCGGTTGTTAATTACAACGACTCCCCGTTATCAGTTCAACATGCCATCAGTTTGAGTCACGACATGTTTATCCCGATGCTAGAATATTTCATCAATAGCTATTCGGAAACTTGTGTTTTTAATATCAAGGTATTCTACTTTAAAAATTTCCTCATTTTCCTTTCTACGTTGATCGATTAGAAAATATCAGATTCTACTCCTATCTACTAATTTATGAAAAATCATAAGTAGAGCATCAATCCCTCCTCTTAAGAGACTAATCAGATATTAATAATTCGATAATATGTTTATGTGTGCTCGAGAATATCATGATGTATCTATATGCTTTGTGCTTGTGCCGCCGACGTGCCTCTGCAATAATGTGTATGTACCTGGAACCACCTGAATGCTTGCGTATTAATGGAATGTGAACCATTCGACAGCACATTCGATAGTACAAGTTGGCACATAGTTAGGGTCACATTGTTTATCTAACGTAACATTGATAATTAAAGTACTGAAATGTATATAAGTCCAACAGAAAAAATCAGTGAATATCAGGAAAGAACTAAAAAGTTTTTAGAATTCAAAGATAAACATATTTTATCCCGTTCACTATACCGCCATAAGCAATTTCTGAAATATTTAAATAACGTAAAACGTAAAACGTAAAAAAATATTTCTTCTAGTAGAAATTTAAATTGTTAATAGTTTGTTATAATATTTTTATTAATAATAGTTTCGTTCTCTCTATTCTCGCGCTTCCATTATTTAAACTGTAGAATTTTTATTTTGAAAAAATTCGTCAGCGAGATTCCGATTAAACTGTGATTGTTTAATTTCATCGAAATATATAAATAAGCACGTAATATCAGTAGATGTCTGATAAAGAAACTTAATATCCAGTATTAAACAGCTGTACATAGGAATTATTCGATTTAGATAACTAACAGGTGTTGTTGTCGATAAACGCCCGATGATAACAAAATAGCGATGCATTTGCGGTTACGTATATTCACACTTTCAAATAAAGCTAATCTACAGATTAGCTTCCCTAATATCGATTTGATTAAAATGTTTCGTGGCAAACTAGCAATTTCTAGATCTGGTAATCTAATTCTAAACCCTTTATAATAATATTTCATATTCATTTTATACATTTGTAAATTTTATATACTTCCAACGTCAAGATCTAATAAACAAAGTTGTCACAATAATATTGATTAAAGCACAACTCATTAATTACCAATTAGCTTCATTGCTCGGTATCTCTCGATAATCACGAATTGCAACGATTGAACTGCGTGAGGTTGAGGTTTCAGGATACTCGTTTTTATTCGCTCGTAGCAATTTTTCCAACGTTAAACGGGAGATCGGCGTAACGATCCGATCGCGTATACGCTTCTGCTCGTTTTCCCCGACATCGATACATCGCAAACGCGGCCGTTGCACAAGTAACGAGGCGCACTCGCACATATCCTTCCTCGCGCCAATCATCTCGGTTATTTGAATCGCATCCGCGTAATTATCGGCGCATCCACGCGAGCCGACCGGGCGGCACCGATCGATGACACAGATTGGGCAAAGTTACTGTCGGCACATAAGCGTATCGGTTCGTTCCGGCGGCTCGTTCGGGCGAGCAGAAGCGGCCGCGCCCGCCTCTCTCCGTTGCGAGCAAACATTTTCGATACATCGATCATTGGATTTTTTCGCCTCGGTACGCCCGATGCACCACGACACGTACGGCCGATGGTACATCGTAGCTTCACCGTCGAAATACCAACTCCCGGCGAATCCTGGCGGCGGCACCGACGGCGGCGGCGGCTGCGGCGGCGGCGGCGGTGGCAGCACGTGCGTGCGTGCGTGCGTGCGTGCGTGCGTGCGTGCGTGCGTGCGTGCGTGCGTGCGTGCGTACGTGCGTGCGTGCATCACATGCCACCGGTACCGCTAATTGCACCACCCATTAAGGATCCTCCAATTTGCACAATGCACAACGCTCGTTACGATTAGCAGCGTTGCGCAGCGCTGCCGTATATTTAAAGTGTCGTATATCTCTGATAGACCCGGCGTTACGGAGCCGCCTCCTTCGCGCGACGACGAAACGGCCAATCGACAACGGACGAGTGAAATGCACTCGACGTCGAATTCAATTTGTCACTCGTCTCACTTTCGCGAATTATTTTTCAATATTCGCGAACGGTGAAGCGATGATTATTCATGTCGTTCGGACCTTTCGCGTCGCGTTCTCTTTTTCCGCGTTCACGCTACAGAAAGCGAAAAGCGGCGCGAATGTATTTAATCACGGGATTACAAATTCGCGATTTCATTGACGCTGCGTAGTGAATCTAATGAATCAATATGAGCTCCTCGCGCGGCTCTCGGAGATAAATGTAAAGGTCGTTGTTTTATCGCGTGAGCGAGGTGCGTTTCCATTAGAGTGAAATACAAAATAGTTTGTCAAGTTGCTCAAAATTGTTCATCGTGCTAACGTGGTAACGTCGGACGCTTACTCAGGCATAACTTTTTTAATTAAAACACGCGCGCAGTAAGAGTCAAGAAAATTCCGCCTGGTTGAAGAAAAAAGAGATTAATAGTGCTCGATGGCGAGAGCCGCCATTCACGTGGAGGGTCCCGCGTTTCTAAAAGTGCGTGCATAAACTAAGTATGCGAGGTAGGATTAGAGTGGCGGCGTGTATTACCACTGCCGTGCGTTTTAATTATGGCCATACAAGCCTGCCCGTTCTCGCTCGTTCGCTCATCTCGCACGTTCTCCCGAGCCTGAGTACACCACACGCTATTTCACTCGCACGAGATTATTCCTCCTAATTATTTTAATTGCTCACGCTTGTGGGACACACGCCGCGAAGGCCAGCGGGCATAATCCGAGGCGAAAACTTACGCGACATGAGACGTGATTATCTCTGAAACAGATACCATTCATGGATATGCTCCGACCGTATTTTAACATTATGCACCTTGGATAATTAAAGGCCCGCGCGAACCGGATACGCCCGTTTTCTTTAATAAAACGGCTATCTATCACGCGGTAGATGCCCTAGTAGTACTTTGATCGATTGACGCAACGCGCGAGACACGCCCGGTTAATACAAACAACAGAATAAGGGGGTACAAATGAACAGTTTGCAATATTGATCGTGACAGTCAATAAGATCCGCGATGTCTCGAGCAACCACGATGAGAAGGATGCATCGCAGGCTGAAATCCTCTGAAAATTTCAATTATATCGATATGGAGTTGTCTTTTACTGTTGTGCGACGCCTTAAAAAACTAAACGGTAATGCAAGAAAAATTTTTATTTAATTTTTTCTTTAACTTTCCGCGCGCGTCCGACTTGTTTTTTTTATCGTTGATACAGCTCTGCATATCGCGCTGAATATCATGGAGAATGCCTCCGTCAAGAACGGTTTATGCATCCCGGCCGATCCCGAACGGCGTACGCGTCGCGTAATGAAACGCTCGGATTGATGTAATAACATTTCGTTCCTCGGTGTACGCTGGCAGGTCAATCCAGGTGGAGTGATCGCCGACGGCGATATTCTCTTTTCCACGCGTTCTCGCGACGCGAGGATGCGGGATAAGCGACTTCAGCATCGGCGCGACGCGACGCGACGCGACCTCGCCGCGTGTGAATGGGCCGCCACCGATCCTCCGGGATCCGTGAAACATTTTTCGCCGGCGGCTCATAAATATCAGCACGTCCTCACCCTTACGTTCCTTCCTTCCTTCCGGCATCGCGTCGTTTCTCTTCCGGGCCGACCGAACGCGGCGACACAAAAGGGGATCGCGCGCGGCTTAAAGCGCGATTCTTCGTCGGTGGCGTCCCTCGACGGTGACTCGATTCATGGGAAGCTCGTAGAAAGAATACGGCGATCTTATCCGCGGGCTTGAGAGAGAGAGACTCCTTCGTGCGATCGTCGAATCGGCGGATGAAAAAGGTGCTTTCCTCGTTCCCGCGGGGATAAATACTGGGAGCCATTCATTCGCGCATCGATTTTGTATTCCGGGTGTGGTGTGTGTGTGTGTGTGTGTGTGTGTGTGTGTGTGTGTGTGTGTGTGTGTGTGTGTGTGTGTGTATGCTGTGTGCCTGTGTGTATGGGTGTTATCGGTTATTTCCATTCATCCTTATCGGACGCGAGAAATCCTGCCACAAAATGGTCCCCCCTCGCACAAAATGTGCTGTCGTTGTGTTCCGTCGTAATCACCGGGAGCATATAAGGCACGCGACGAATTAAAGCGCTGATGAGGGTCAAAGTATTGCGTTTTTGTGTCGCAATCAATAACTTACGACCATGTACGAGATCTCGTGAAGCATTTGCATTTTTTGTGGAACTTCTCTCATAAATTAATCGGATCATTTGATAAAGCGAGTTGGCGGAATCTAATTCTCTATTTTAATCTGACTGAAATTCTGCAGGATTACTGATTTACAATCAATCGATTAAGCTCGCAGTTACGAAGTGAAGTTAAAGTCAGAATTTTGTCAGTATCTATATTTAATAAACGAAACATTTTCATGTATCAAGAAAGGCAAATAAAAATCAACGTCCAACGTGTATTTATGGAACTAGGTGAAAATTGCAAAAATTAACTCGACAATTAGTTTGACTTTATTGTATTATTTCTTATAATATCTTCGCTCGCTTGTTTACAGCTACAGTCATTGTAATTTTCGAAAACGCAACTTTTTCCTTTACTCGGAAGTATTGTACACTCCTTCTTTTTGTACACTTCTTTTTCAATTCTGCTGCTTTACACGAGTGTTATTATAAAATTACAGTTTGACGTTTGTTACCGGACTGTTTAATGCTCAAGTTCCGCAAAATCATTTTCTGTCCGTTTCCTTCACATGATGAGAGACTCAAGAATTTTCTTGACCCAATACCGTCTGCCATTTGGCTTCTTTCTCGCGGGAGTTTCTGGCTCTTTCCTTTACGAGACTACGGAATGGCTGCGTGTGTTGGTTGTATAATGAGGTGCCGAGACAGCGCCTCGGAGTCGTTTACATCGGGACTCAGCAAAGTTTCCGAAAGGAGTTAGCGACATCGAACGACCGAGGAGAAACCTTCCCGGGTTTCATAGCTGGAAGAGACGACGACTGGTATAGCGTATAATTATAAAAAAAAGAGAAATACAAACGAGTGAAAGGTCTCCTCGCGAACTTGATCCGCGGCTTTGAATTACGTCCGCGGATATGCTTCTACGAGATATCGTCCGACTGCGTGCGAAGTTTTAAAGAGCTGTATATATATGTATGTAAAGCTGTATGTAGCGAGGACCGACCGGTCGCGCAAAGTTACACGTTTGGCTTTATAGCGAACACGAACGGAAATCAGAAATATCCCTTTTCAGCTCTCTGTAGCTCTTTTAACCCTTTGCGCTCGGCGTTATCCCTGTCATAATATCGATGCGCATTACATTACGGAATTAAATTCCAATTTTTTTCAAGTTATTTTCTCCGATTCTTTCTCTCTTTCTCCATTTAAAGTCCTATGAAATAGTGATAAAGGGTTTTAACAAAGGTATAAATTATATCTTTTAACGCCTGCGCGGATAAAAAAATGGCAGCAATTTTCAAACGAATGTAACGAATAATGCATTATGTCGTTGCGCGTATGTACACTATACGGACTGTAACGGTTAAATTCTTCAATTATTATTGTTACAAAACAGATTGCATTTACAATTTATTTATTGAACGTTGTCCATATACTCTGTTTATGAAAACGTATTAACAGATTTTAGTTATGACAATTTTTGTAATTGTATTGCCACAATTTTGAAAACAACAATAATGCGATATACGATTTTGCCGTTAAGTAAAAATTTTGCAATTCTCGAAATATTGTTTTATCTGTTGATTAATTAGTATGAAATTACAATTCCCAGTCCGTACATGATAATAATGTTACCTTTGTTGTTCATAACACGTTCTCATTATCACTCAAAGGGCGTGCATTTGTTTAATTAAGTAATGCGGCCATAACACTTATTACATCGATGAATACAGCGTCGAAATTTCAAATAAATTTGTGTATTTTGCGATAAAAAGTGCAATAAAATACGCTCCGTTGGCTAATCGGTAATTGAAATCTAACAAATAGCCGAATTATTCTTGAATTCGGCTTCTTTTTGGAATGCAAGTGATGCAGAAAGTGACGCGAAGGAAGTCCCTTAAATTATGCTAAAATGTCCGCGTAGTTTTACTTCAGGCTTATCCAAAGTTAAGTAGCAGAGTATTCTTCGGTGAAATCTAGATAAGAAAGTTCGCACCGCAAATGGAAGGAATGTCATGAATTTTAGAAGAATGTGCTACCTGTCGACGATTAGCTGTAAATGCAACAGATGCCGTCCGTTCTCGCGCAACGAAACATTACGATCTTATTAAGTTTTTAATCAAATTTAAAAATTAAACAGTGTACATAAATATATAAGTCAATCTTAATTAAAAAAAGGAGAAATCCATTAACTCGGTCACGGTTCTTTGTACGAGCAATTATACATATTTTGACTAATTCAAGAAGTTTCGAGAGTCATCCATTATCCGCGGTATACTTTCCGCGATTTTCCCTGTTCCTCCCTTTTTTCAACCATGCGACGTCGAATGATTATACGATGGCTTCCGCCCTGCATCTCGGACTTTCAGCAACTCCTAAAAACATTTCTTCAGAAGTTTGCTGAGATAAACTTGCCGACATAGCCGGACGGAGCCCGTTGAATTCAACGAGTTGCGAGAAAGCCTGTCGGAACTGACTTCTAGAGAGAGAGAGAGAGAGAGAGAGAGAGAGAGAGAGAGAGAGAGAGAGAGAGAGAGAGAGAGAGAGAGAGAAAGCAAGAGCAGCATGCTGCCACCACGAACGAGGGCTAATAACCTGGGAAGTTAATTACGACCGTAAACTAGCGAGGGGGTTGTTTGACTACTCCAAGGGTGGCTGACATAAGGCAGCTTCGTTGCACTGGCCAAGCCGGTACCCGCCTATGTCGCGTCGGTCCTTCAAAACGATCGGACATCATGAAAAGCTTTCGCACAGCGAGAATTGACTTAATGCCGCTTAGTCGCGTCGTTAAAAACTACGCGGCAAATCAAACTGGCGTCTCTCCCGTAACGCAAACTCATTTTAATTAGATGATGGAAGCGCGCGGCGTGTCCGGCGGAAATTGGCTCTCGTCACGAGATTGTAAATGGGTGTTTTTGAGATCGGGAAACAATCGTGTCCTGATCGTTTCCTTTCCATCATCTTGTGTTTGATGCGTGTCGTAATTTGCATCGTGAGACTCCTCGGTAACTTTACTTTCTAATAATTCTGTCTCTGCCGTTTGTTTTTTCGTGAGATTTTAATATGGAACGGAAGTTATGTGAATTCCTTCTCATATGAAATGTATTTATTTATAAATTTAAAATATTTTGGTATTTTTATTACACGCGCGACATTTATGTGCATTAACTACTCTCAAGTTTCCACTTCCGAGAGCTTATCACAGTAAGAAATTTATCAACATGTTTGTACAAACAAATTTACTGCAAGTTACAAGTAAAATATTTAGAAATTTAGAAATTTAATAAGACTTGTCAGCAGATGAGTCGTGAGATAAGACTAACAGAATATATTACACTGTAGTTTACATTTTCTTCGATGTAACAGCATTTAAAAAATGGTTTTCAGGTCAGGTATTCATATGATAAGATTAATCGAATGAAGACGAAGTGCTTGTATATCAACACATTTCCCCAGGGTATGCTAATACGCTAGTGGAAAGGTTGATAAATAATATCGCGAGGCAAACCAGAAATTTTGATAAACTTGAGAGCCAACGAAAGTCAACAATGGGAATAGCGCCGCTAATAAGAATGATGTATCATCTCAGCGAAATTGTCTTTATCGTCCGCCCGGATAATGAATGAATTAAGTTGGCCGTAAGCCATGAAGAAAATTACCCGTATAAATAACACCCGGAGACAAAACTTCACGGCCGCGGTAGCCGTATGAGAATTCTTGCTGACGGTAATATTTTCCGGCCACCTCGCTGCATCCGTAACCGTAAATTATTCCGCAAAACGCAACGTTTTTGCCGGTTATGTTCTTTAGAGTCTGTGCTTTTAATCCGCAGCCAATTTACACGTTGTCGCTTTATTACTTCCCCTCTACATAACTCGCGCGATTCCCGACTCGTTGATTTAACATTTTTATCCGGTTGAAGTTATCCGATTTCCGTGCGATCAAGATAGAATGCAAATTTCTAAGAATACATATAGAGATCATTTTGAAATTGCATCTCCACCATCTCGGATTTACGGATGATTTATCGCACGCCGGGAGAAACTTATTTTTCGCATTCGTTGCATTATTGATTAAAAGAGCGATAGTTTACTTGGTACAAAAAAAAAAATCACCGGGCAAAAAAGAAAAAACGTATCATCTCATTAATTTCCTTTGTGCAGCGGCGAGACTTTTTCATTCTTCTTTTCATTGATACCGATAGATAAAATTGTTACGTGGGAAAAGTGTAGTCGCTGCTTTTATCGAAAGATCCAACATATGCGTTTTAGTTCAAACGCAAACGCTACGACAGAATGTATAAAGAATCGCAAAGAGTACAAGCCGCCTTGTCGGAGTGAGTGTTCCAAAGTATCCGACAGTGCCGCGAGTAAGAGCAAAAGGGAATAGAGATGTAAAAGGCTGTTTCAAGACTTTTTCCATTTATCAGACGATTTTGCAAAGAGACGTGTAAAAAGGTGGGCGATATAATACATAGCAGGAATTATTATGCAACTTGTGCCGTAAGATTATTTGAGATTTGTGCGCGATGGTGTCACCAAAGAAGGTAAATCTTCATCCTGATGTATATCTGACACTTCTCACGTATTGCGTATTTTCCACTTGATTTATTCACTATCTCTCAAGTGTCGAATATGGAAAAATATGGAAAAGCGATAAGATATTGTAAAACGGTCATCGATAACAATGTTATTTTCGCATTCAAGGTACGATAAATTATTTCGCAACCCCGATTTATTTCTTTTTTTTCGCAGAGATTGTTTTCTACGATTGTATTGAGATTTTTTATCGCATTCCGCGCAGTGCAATTTCCACCCGAAAAATGTTGAGCAATAGCAATTTCATATCATTATAAAAGAAAATTTATTTCAAAGAATATCGGTCATTTAATTTTAGAGGTAGAAGCAAAATGTTTATGCTCGAATATTCGACGCTGCTATGAAAAATGGCCTTCGATGTAAGAAGAAAGAAAAAAAAAAAGAGAATTCTCTGCAACGATGTTAACGTTATTTCGCGGTAATGGCAAATTTATTCCTGATGGAAAGCTCGACGCTCGGGCAAAGATTAAATTGACCGTCGCGACGATGCCGTACAAGAAAGTAAGAAACGCGGGTGGCGAACCACCTGTATAATTAGGCATAGATCGCGATAGCAGTTACGAGGCTAACACGCATAAACGCCTCGCGCACGCGAGAGTGCGGGTCTGAATGTTTGCCATTTATCAAGTGGCCGTAAGTCGAAAAGTCTTATCGGCCGGCGGTGCAAGTCGACATTACGCGCTCACGGCGTTAAGAGATTGGCGCTTTTTGCGGGGAAACCGCAAATCTCTTCCTGCTCGAGAGCGAGTTGTAATAACGCGCGGAATCGCGCAATTCCGCGAATTTTTCGAAGCGCGGACCGGTGAAATCGATTCCCGTCATGTCGATGCCGAACAACAGCGCGTATCAATTCCGCCGCCAGGGATCTTTAACAAAATCTGCGACGCGGGTTATTATTTCAAAATTTGTAATGCGAAATAATATAATTAGCGATACGCCGCAAAACATGCGAAACGTGCGCGAAATGTTTTATGTTATTTTAACAGTATCGATTGCCGAGCAGCCAAGTTCAAGCGACCATTATTTCAACAAATATTTGTATCGAAACTTATCTTTGTAAGTCCACAGATTATAAAGATGATAATAATAATGAAATTATTTCATATCGTAACGCGATATCGCAACCATTGTACGATAATTGATTCCAATTTCAACGATTATTGTGTTTCAAAATAAAAATAATAGCGTGATACGAACTATTGTACATTAAACTATTTGATATCACTCGACATAAGCGTCATTGCGAAGAATGTGAATGTTATCAATCGATAATTCTTCGAAAATAATCAGATGTAAGAAAGAACTTATCTATTATTAGGAATTTTTCAGATACTTGCCGCAGTATAAAAGCGATTAAATTAAGCGATTAGAGTCAAACAATCACTATGTTTCGTTCGTGCATTTTGATTGCGGCGTTGATCGTCGTGATCAATTCAAGCCCAACCCAGGAAGGAGGTAAGGATTGGTACAAGAATAGCTTGATATATCAGATCTATCCGAGAAGCTTCAAGGATGATGACGGGGATGGTATTGGCGATTTGAAGGGTATCACAAGTAAATTGGAGCACGTCCGAGATATCGGCGCCGATGCACTATGGCTGTCACCGATTTACAGTAGTCCGCAAGCAGATTTCGGCTATGACATTTCTAATTTTACCGACATCCACGAAGAGTATGGAACTCTAGAAGATTTTGACGAACTCGTAGAGACGGCAAAGAATTTGGGACTGAAAGTAATCCTTGATTTTGTGCCGAATCATAGTTCCGATGAACACATATGGTTCAATCTGAGTGCCGCTCGTGAAGAGCCCTTCGACGAGTTCTACATTTGGCGTGATGCTAAATATGACGAAAAGGGCAAACGTCCGCCAAACAACTGGTTAAGCGTTTTTGGAGGCTCTGCCTGGGAATGGAACGAGGAACGAGAGCAGTATTATTTGCATCAATTTCATGCTAAACAACCGGATCTCAATTATCGTAATCCTAAACTACGAAAAGAAATGGAGAAAGTATTGACTTTCTGGATGGATCGAGGCGTGGAGGGTTTTCGCATCGACGCTATCAATCACATGTACGAGGATGATCGATTTTTGGACGAACCGTTAAGTAGCAGGGCGACTGAATTACCTGAGGATGATTACGATAGGTTAGACCATATTTACACGAAAAATCTTCTCGAGACTTACGATGTTCTCAAATCCTGGAGAGAATTAATGGACAAACATCCGAAAACTGCTGACACAAAGATGATCCTGACCGAGGCCTACACGGATTTTAATCTCACTATGTTGTATTATAAGTCGGGTTCGACTGTGCCGTTCAATTTCATGTTTATTTCTGATCTAAATAATAAATCTAAAGCCGCCGATTTCAAGTACTATATCGATCGTTGGATGAACAATATACCTAGCGGTCCGGAATACGTCGCGAATTGGGTAGTGGGCAATCACGACAATCATCGTGCAGCTAGCAGATTTGGCGATAATCGAATTGAACAACTTAATATGTTAGCAACCATTTTGCCTGGCGTAAGCGTAGTTTACAACGGTGACGAGATCGGCATGGTTGATAGGAATTTTACATGGGAAGAAACCGTGGATCCTGCTGGATGCAACGCTGGACCAGACAGGTAATTATCTGAATAAAATCACGTAACATAGAAACGTATCATAGAACGTAACATAGAAAATTTATAAATTTTTTTTATTTACACAATCTGTAATCTTATCTGGATTACAAAAATAGATTAATTAAAAAATTTGATTGCAAAAATTGTTAATTTGTATAAATATTTAGATGATTATAATATTACGAGATTTGTAATTTAATTTAATAATCAATTATAAAAAGTATTTAAAAATATTTAGAAGTAGTTAACAAATATTTAAATGTATAGGGCCATTCTTTTATTTGTAATAAATCATCATGTTTGATTATTTATTTTAGCAGGATAAATTCGAATTACAATTAACTAAACATGCTATATTTTAGATTTTGACAACAAATTATAATAAATCTATGTCAAAAAAAATGTAGCATATTAAATATATGTTCCTATTAATATTTTGTCATAATATATCATTTTTTTCTTAATTGGTCCTGGCATTATAATATTTTCAGGTATGCTGAAAAATCACGGGATCCGGAAAGAACGCCTTATCAATGGGACAACACCACTAGCGCCGGTTTCTCCAACAATACTGACACGTGGCTTCCAGTGAACGAGAATTACAAAACCTTGAATTTGGAAGCGCAAAAGTCCGAGAACGACACCTCTCATTACAAAATGTTTAAATTGTTAGCGCAATTGAAGAAGAAGAATGTCATTAAGCTGGGCTCTTTAGAAACTTCGTTGTACTGTTTTGATTGTATTGGAGACCAGAACGTTCTAGGGGTGATACGACGATACGAAACATCCGTCGTGGTGCTCTTAGTGAACTTTGACGAAAATCCGGTCGTCGTCGATGTCAGAACCTGGTTGAATATTCCAGAGAACTTGATTGTTTATGCGTCCAGCGTCGACTCCGTCCTGAATCAAGGATCGCACGTCGATGTGGCTAATGTCGCTCTGGAGGGCGCGGTTTCCGTTGTACTTACAACAGAATTGGTCGAGTAAATTTCTGCTTATCTTATGACTAACGGGTAACTCTCTAATAAAACAAAGTTTCATATATATATATATATATATATATATATGTGTGTGTGTATGTGTGTGTGCGTGTGTGTGTGCGCGCGCGCGCGCGCGCGCGTGTGTGTGTATAGGCGTGAACATATTTTCTTTGTAAGTCACATCATCTTATGCAAATCTGAGAATCAATATTGAAAGAAAACATCTTGTAATTGAAAATAATTAAAAGTAAATTTGTTGGTATTATTGTGTTATTATTAATTGCAAAATATTGCAATAGAATCTAAAACTGATGATCTAACTAATTCGCTCGTCTATGTATTTATAAAACGTACATTCTTGTTCAAATAAATTTTATTGTAACCTGAATAGGAATAATTCTTTATTATCTTCTGATATGTAAAATATTAGAAATTTATAAAACAAGAATTTGATGTTAAATTCTTAAGTTATCTTTATTTCAATAATTTGTTGTCGTACTTCAATATTAACTTTATTCTATCATTTTTAATTTTTCTTAATATAATACATATAATACATTTTTTAATTAATTACTACGGAAGAGTCAATAAAATAAAGAACTGTCATTTTACGACGAGTAAATTCTAATTACTTTTTCTATAGGTAAAATTAAAATATATAATATTTGGCAACATGTAAATTAATATATTTATATGAATTTATATAAAATATTTCTGTTTTGTGAAATTGTATTTTTATAAGCAATTAGTATAAAATTGAAACAATGTCCCAATTCGTAATTTTCTATAATTTATATTTATTATAACGATAATTTAATTATAATACATTTTCATTGAATCATTATTTTTAATTGATATGATGATGATTGAAACTCTTGATATTATAAAAATAATTATCTAACGAAAGAAAAATTACTTAATCTCACACATTATTTTAATGTATCATCATGAAAAATGTAAATTATCATTATCTAGCATTTGCAATTACAAGCTTATCAAATATAAATAATAAATGATAACATTTTAACATGCGTATCTACTATATATTTTTTGAAGGTCCATCGCGAAAAGTATAAAAGCACATTAAAATTAACAATCGAATTAATTACTATGTTTCGTTTCGTGTATTTTTATCGTAGGGTTGGTTGTTTTAACAACCTGCATATCATAAAAGCGATTAAAAATTAGTATAAGAACAGTTTGATGTACAGTTTGATTTACCCGAAAAGGATAGTAATAGGAGACGACATAGGCAATTTGAATGGTATTACAAGCAGATTGGAGCATATCGCAGACATCAGCGTTGATGCGCTATGGCTCTCTATCACCATGGATCTCTATCAGCCCGCAGTTTGACTTTGGTTACGACATTGCTAATTATACTAAACGTCGACAAGGATTACGGCATTTTAGCTGACTTTGATAAACTCGCGGCGAAGATAAAGTCCCTCGGGCTGAAAGTAATCCTCGATTTTGTATCAAACCACAGCTCTTACATGAGTGGTTCAAGAAAGGCGTCCGACGAAGCCGTACGACGAGTATTACGTTTGACATGAATAGAGTAAACAGTTGGGAAGTCATCGAACAATTGGCTGTCATCCGCATGGAAATGGAATTCGGTACGGAGATAGTATTATCTGCATCAGTTCAATATTGCTCAAGTAGATCTCAACTATCGTAGCGTTACATTGCGACGCGAAATGAAAAATGTGCTGAGTTTCTGGCTAGATTGGGATGGTTTTTGCATTGATGCTGTCAGCCACTCGTTTGAGGATGCACGTTATATTGATGAGGCACGAAAAAACGTGCCCGAGATATCAGATGATTATAAAGCCTTGGACCTTACATTTACACGAGGAATCTTCTCAAGATTTACGAAACTTTCCAATCCTGGAGAAAATTACTGAATAACCATTCAAAGACAGATGATATAAAAATCATTTTGATCGAGGCATAGATATCACGTTGTACTATAAGTTAGATTCGAGCGTGCTGTTTAATTTTATGTTTATTCTTGATTTGAACAATAAATCTAGTGTAGCCGACTTCAAACGTCTCATCGATCGTTGGGTGAACGATGCACCTAATGAATCAGCATAAGCGAATTGGGTAGTGGGCAATCATGACAATCATCGCGTAGCTTCCAGATTCGATGAGAAACGAGGTCAGCTTTTCATGTTGGCGACTGTTCTGTCCGGTGTGATTTACAACGATGAGATCGGCATGCTTGATAGGAATTTTATGTACGTGAAAACCAAAGATCTTATCAGTTGCATCGCTGGACCAGAAAAGTATCAGAAATAAAGATAAATTTAAACTATTTAAAATATTTAAATAAATTTAAAGATAATTTTAAATTTAATTGTATATTTTAGATTTAGTGAACGAAATAGTCCATAAGTTCACTATTCATTTCCAAAAAATTAAATGTTTTATATTTTAACAATACTTATATATTAGATAAAAGTGTTCTATTTTCTTTTTTTCTATTTGTAAAAATGAATTAATTAATATAATAAACAGAATTTCTATTATTAAAGTTTCCAATTTAACTTGTTGAAAATTAATATAACTCAAATTTTTTTATTTTTATAAAATTGTATTTATAGCATTCTATAGTGTAAAGCGTGAATTATATATGCTTTCATAATTAAAATAATGTGAATAAAATAGATCTCTCTCTCTCTCTCTCTCTCTCTCTCTCTCTCTCTCTTTCTGTCATTATTCTTTAGATTTTATCAATTAATATATTACATAATACTTTCATATTACTTAAAGAACATCTTTTATTTAACATCATTGAAAAAACTATCTTTTATATCTTAAATATTATATCTCTATAATATTATATTATTTAAGACTGGACTTAGGCTTTATCGTCTTTTTAAATATCATCTAAAACCAAGAGACCCGACAAGAATTTCTTTTCAATACTGAACAATACTGTCAGCACCGGTTTCTCTATCAACAATGAGACATAAATATGGCTTCCAGTAAACAGCAATTACACAAAATACTGAATTTGATAACGCAAGAAAACGTAACTGCATCCCATTACAGAGTATTCAAATCTTTATCAATCGCGTTTGAAAAAGAAGCTCGTTATCAGGCAGGACTCCCTGCAGACCGTCACCAAGGAAATCCTAGGAGTAGTGCATGACGACGTGGTGCATCCGTCGTGGCGCCTATGGTTAACTTCGCCGACAACCCGATTACCCTAGACATCAGAATCTAGATGAATAATTTCTAAACTGTTGATAGTCTATGCATCTAGTGTGCACTGTGAGATGCAGGATCGCGCGTCAATACGACTTGCATCGTTGTTCTTGATTCGGCTTTTATTCTGCCTCCGTTGTGCTCACCACAGCAGATTTGGTTTAGTAAACTTCTGCTTATCTTATGTTCACAGATAACTGTTTGATACCGTAAAGTTTCAAATATATATATATATATATATATATATATATATATATATAATATATGTGTGGTATAATATGTGTGTGTGTGTGTGTGTGTGTGTGTGTGTGTGTGTGTGTGTGTGTGTGTGTGTGTGTGTGTGTGTGTGTGTGTAATATACTATAAGTTACTAGAAAAAGTTTGTTTCACATAGAATTGCGAGTGAATGCAAATATGAGAAAATATGTTTTATAACATATACATATGTCTTATATATTTTATAACATATTTTCATAAAAACATAGATTTTCCGTTATTGTACTATTGGTTATTCATTAATAATCCATAATAAATTTAATCAATTGCGTTGTTGTAAAATATTTTTGTTTGAAATGAAATAAATTTTTAAGAAAAATTTTTTATATAAAATAATATAAATTCTTCACTAGAGAGATTTATATCAATTTCTTAATTCAGTTTTCTTAGTAATAATAAATTACTTAATAAACAATTTTTTTATCAAATCAATGTAATATTAATTTTAGTTTCAGATTTTTATTTTTTTTTTTTTAATAATATATATTTACTTTTATCAGAACATTATATAGATAAAACTTAGTTTTCCTATTTTTTTAATTAAAAAAAATATTCATTTAGTTAAAAACATTTTGTAAAAATTCTGTAACTTATATTGTTTATTGTGATAATTATAAAAATAAAGATAATTTTTGTAAGGTAGATATTTAGAACAGATGCCATATAATTTTAAAAAAAGAAAAAATCCTAATCATAGTACGTATATATAGAATATATAGTTAAATATATAGTTAAATATTTTATCAATTTAGTAGATATAATTCAGTATCAATTCAATAAATATAATTCAGTAAATATAATACAGTTAATTTTGACTTTTTTCATGTCTTTCGCTAACGAATACGCAAACAAAATAATGATATATAAAACTGTATAGAATATGTTTCGTGATAACATTTGATTTTGTGGTGATTGCAATAGCACCATGAGACTGATCTTTCGATAAATATTAGCCTTTGACAAATGCTGACTTTATTCAGCCCGATTTACATTACAACTTGCGAGTATTGTTTGTTGTTTATATCTGCACCGGAATAAACCGGTTGCAACATGCCGAATATTATTTTGTTACTGGAAAATCTCTCTAAAATCCCAATATAAATCCCAATATAAATCCCAATATAAATTCGCTTTGTTGTTCGGCAAATATAACAAGACAGAATTTGGACATGTGTCTGATTTACGATATCATTTAAAGCGGTTTAATAAAATACAATACTGACCGCTTTGAAAAAGCGCGTTGAAAATTCGGCCCGTAGTAATACACACATCGAAATCCCTTTGTTATCTTCGAAAAATTCTTTGGAGACAAATAAAAATGGATTAAAATACTGATCAGCATTGTCACGATATTGTGATAGAACTTTGTAAAATATTTCTTCTTCGACGCGCGCGCGCGCGCGCATAAAATCGTTCGCCCAACAAAAGTCTGTGTGCTTAACCGGAATGCAGCTGCTGAAAGTTACATATTTTTGGTATATACACCAGAATGGAGGAATACGGGAGAGGAGAATACGGGAAAGAAAATAGATTTACGACAGGAAAGCCGATAGTTTCGATCAGCTAAGGTAGCTAAGACGCCACGCGGCGAGAGGCAGACTTGCACGCACGTCCTCGGTGCTGTGTGCACATGAGTAGTTGGGAAAATTCTCGAGTTTTCATGCCGACAGCCGGCACTATGCACCGGCGCGCAGCACCAATCACGTTGAGTGCACATTCTTCAACCTCTTCTGTCTCGGAGTCCTCTCTCCGCCGTTCTCTCGTCCCCGAGACAGCCAGAAGAGATGCACCACTCTCGCTCCACACGGTGGTTTCGTTTGTATATCGCGCATGTATAACATGTATGTGTCGGCACGGCACGGTGAATCGGCCTGCATCTTCAATCGTAGTATCTCTTTCTCTTCCTTTTCTTCTGTCTGAGTTTGCGCGACCGCGACTGAATATTCGGTATGAACCTCGTACGTTGCCGCCAGTATCTTGTTTCTTCGCATGGTAGCTCTTAATTAATTCGCGTATTCTCCCCATCTTCCCGTATGTGTGTGTGTGTGTGTGTGTGTGTGTGTGTGTGTGTGTGTGTGTGTGTGTGTGTGTGTGTGTGTCCCTTCTGCCGCATTTATTTTTCTGGTCTTATTTTTAACTTTCTGCAACAGGATAATGGATAACGTCCGAGCTGAAATCGGTCCGCGATACGGACAACGGTATCCCATGGAGAATTGCATTCTCTTCTTGCCTCCAACAGCACACAGACTCTTTGATATTTAAAAGTATTTTAAATGAAAAATGTTTGTTTGTACGTATTGCAGTATGGACTGGAACTGCTGAGATGGTGTACATAGGTGGTGCGCTTCCGCTTCGCAGAAATTGTTTCGCGTTTCGTTTAATAATGCAACAAGACGCACGAATGCAATCTGCGATGTTAAAGATCGGCGTATTTGCAAACGGATCTTTGTAAGATTCTCTTCAAGAGTAACAAAGTAACTGACGTGCAACGGACAAAGCAATTATTGAAATGCCTCTGGATAACAAAACTGAGAAAATGTATATAGGAATACGTAAATAGAAATGTGTGTACCACTTGTTATATCTTCTAATATTATTGCTCAGATTTTATGTACAGTTTGTTATCAGGACCGATAACTCAAATTATACTTAAGTATAAATAATAATAATAATATATATATATATATATATATATATTATATATAATTTAGATTTAGATGTCAAGAAGTGAAAGTTCTTAATGCTTGACACATCAGGATGTTGACAAACGTAAAGTAAAATAATGCATTTATTTATTATTTTGAATTACAATATTTTACATCGTGAAGATCGTAATCGCGATGTAAAACTAGTAGGAGGAGGATTACTACTAATTTCCGATTAGTACTGTTTATTAGCACGATGCTGTAGAGATAAGTATTAAACACACCATGCTATGGTGGTATCTATCCGGTTCGCGATACAACGTCGATTTATAACGTCGGCCATAGAGCCTAGCATAAAATAATCTCTGTCCGAGCATTAGCCAGCCCTCTCCCCCTTTTTATGTGCATGTGCCGCGACTACCCTTACTGAATGGGCGCTATATACTAAGTGGATTTTATGTACGTCCTGAATCCAATTACCCTGAATAATTTATCGCCGAATCGCAGACGTTAATGACATCAGACTGAATTAGGCAAGCTTTTCATAATGGTTCCATAAAAATAGCGGCGCATATGGTCCGTTCACCGCTCACCTTTTCCCCGATAATGAATCATCACTGTCAATGGTGTAAATGGAGCTGATAATTACATTGTCCCGAATCATTGATCGGTCGCGAAAATGAGGCTTTGTTTTGCATACCTCGTCGACATATTAATTAGCTTTTCCGTGAAATAATAATGTGTCAAATCCGGTGCAGTGGCTAACGTTCCGTGGCTCTTCCGTTTGCGTGCAAATGCAAATAAATTATTAATTGGACACGGAAGAATAGACAAGGAGCGTGGATGTTGATCCGAGTAAAAAATATGTAAATAATATTTTTATCCAAAAAAAAAAAAAAAATTCAAAATTCGAAATACTTATGAAACTTCGTGAACTCGTGTCACTCATTCTTAGTTGTTTCGTATATTGTAAATTTTCCAAAATATTGTTGTCAGAATCAGAATCTGTACGTGACACATTCGTTAATAATACAATTCAGTGAAAATGCTCTTTCATATGAAAGTACACACGGTACGTGGATTTGTTGTGCAATGTCAATTAAACTTTATTTTCATTGTTTCTGGCAACGTTATTCGCGCATTATTGACTAAATTTTTGACGTATGATAACGCAATTGCTTTTTTTCATTTTGATTTATAAATATCTCATGTTTTTAACACGTTCATTGAACATCGGCACGCATATGTATTCGACGACATAAACGGAAATAAATGCGGAAAAGGGAGACACGTGCCATAGATACGCGCAATGCCGTGCGTATCGAATACTCTTTTGAAACGCACGTTTCTATCGTTTTGCCGTTTTGCAATAAGAGTCATCGGCTGGCGGTTTATATTCGTCGATTTGTATTCAAGCGTGACGCGAAGGGAAACCATCCCAACATCGGATTAATTGGATAAAAAAAGAAAAAAATCGAATTGACAATTTATTTCGTGTGTCGCACAATTCAAAATTGCAATTTTTGTGATTTGAAAAACCTTGTGTTTTATTAAGGCACATCCAGACAAACAAATAGAGATGTTTAATTTAATTTAATGTTGAATTTAATGTTGAATTTAATTTCCTCAAATAATTTTTCAGATATCGTTTATTTTTCAAACTTTTTTGTTTTTTATTTTTCTTATTATTCCTAATGATATCGAATTCCGTAGAATTCGTATAGAAAGCATATTGTTTCTTTCTAGAGATTTGTATAAATTAATAATATGTATCGGTAAAAAAAATTCTGTTATATTACTGAAGTTAAAATAATTCTAGTATTACTGCTAAAGTTTATTCTGAATATAGTGTCTCCGGACCGACGTTTTTCTACCTGATAAATACTAGCTGACTTTTAAACGTGAAACTTTCATGTTTCCTACGTCTCGCGACTTTACATCTATTCTCGTGTACGAACACGTAATTACACGAGCGTAGTGACCACAGCGTAAAATCACGAGCTATACTACATTTAACACTCGAGATACACTAAGCCGGTACACTAAGCCGACGTAAAGTGGGTCGTGTAAACCTCGTCATTGACGTGCAATACTGTGCCATTCTCGATGTTGTATTGCTTCTCGTGACAAAGCCTTGATTTGTCATGGGTGTTTATGTGAGAAACAGAATAGCGTTAATCTAGAAGTCTCGAATCAAATAGCCGCAATCATATCAAATGATATTATAAGCACGAGGAAAAAGGATATTGAATTAAATGAATAACGAGTCTAATAAATTACGGACAATGATGATTGGCATTTTATCGACATCGCGATTTAATATTCTGATCGTGTCGATTCTTTTTTCAATATGAATATTTTTAAAATTCTCACATCCGTTTCACTCAAAGACGCTGCCCCGTCGATTTTAAAAACAGCTGATGCACATCAATAAATAACGTTACATAGTGCTGAACGTGCCTTACTTTGAAATGTATTTCTTTTCATTATGCATTCCTTGCATTATTACGAGATAACGTCTTTGTAAAACTTCTACTTCTTATGCTTGATAAAATGTCGAAAAAATTTTATATGCAACGTTCCAGTGATACTGAAATGCAATATCACATGATGTAGCAAATATAACATAAAAGCTTAAAAGATAACTATGTGACGTGCGACATTTAAAAAATGGTTTTGAGCACTATAATATTCTATAGCCTTTGAAATATTTATTTTGTTTAAGCATCTTAGAAAAGTTTGATAGAATTTCCTTGAAACTGTTATTTCAATTTACATAATACATAAAATAGAAATTGTCATTCCAATTTTTCTAGCAGAAGTAAATGATAAGTTCCTCGAGCCGAAGATAATTAAAAGATTATTCAGTGTGATAATTATTTTATGGAACGTTTAATTAAAACTTAAATAAAATTGTACGCGCCCGCGAAGTTTTGAGCATGGCGTCGCTCTTAGAACGCAATTTCAGCAGCTCCTTTAAATATCCGTTCTTTCATTCGGTGATCATTCTAAGAGGGCTTTTCCAGGGAAATGATGGTTCCACATCGCCGCGATAAGGAACGCGAGAATGCCGTCGAGAGCCCTCCTTTCCACGAAGGGAAATGTCATCCGTTCGCAATGAAGCAGAATTTTTCGCCTCGCTTCTTTTAACGGTAAGTTAGAATTTCTCTTGAGAGCGGAGTTAAGCGAGCCCGAAATTCTTGCAGACGTAAGTGTACTCGAAGCGTTGTATCACGAAGAGGGAGAAACTCGAAGCGGAGAAACATTAGGAACTATTTATCAGTTGACTTTCCATTCCTCGTGTACCTCCTTCATGTAGAAATAGTGCTTGGTCAAGGAAAAATACTTCGATTTAGATTGCGATAGTCTCGGATAGATTTGTGAAATAAGAGCTTCGAAAGATAAAAAAAAAAAGATATCATAAAGGAAAGCTTAATTAGGATTTACGTTCGCCGAAATGGGATGCGTTTGTAAAAATTTATTGGTCCGACAGGCGAGTCGATTTTAGTTTCCTACTCTTACTTTTATGATTTATTTATACGTGTTCCTCAAGTTACTTTAGATTTGTTTGAAAAATTGATTAACTGTGAATTAATACATTTTGACACGACTCGAATATTTTAAGTGCGACGGGAATATGTCGTTAGAGACGCCATACCTCGTGCATAGTAATTGAGATGTAACTTTTCAGACAATTATTATTACAAAGTTACTTACTAACAAACTCATTATTATTTACCTGGCTTTGCGCGCCCTTACATCGAAAGTTGCCGGTGCGCGTTACGCAGAATACCTAGATCGCAAATACCATCCTGCCGTGTAGAAATCCTGCAACAAGAGAAAAGATTTAGTATTAGATTTAGGTATTAGGATTAGACTTGGTATTATAAATTCGTGGAAATAAGATATTGTCTAGTTTATTATATGGACGATATGTATTCTTTGACGTGACAGTCGTAAGCATGTAACAGAATTTGTCAGATTTAAAATTATCTCAGCGTGTGAATCACTGTTGCGCGTCTACCTCTCGAATTAAATTTTACGCGAGCGTACTTACAGCTACGGAGTCGGCGGATTTCGAGAGAACCGCGATCACACACGGACAAACCGAAAAACTTGGTACGTTCTAAATTAAATTAGCGGTGGGAATCGGCTACGCTTGCTGAAAGACAACAGGAGCATGAACGAAGGAAAAAGTGGAACGAAAAAAATAAAGTAAATTGGAAATGAGAGAGCGAAAACACATCTCTTCGGCGGGGTGGAGGGGGAGGGGAGCGGGTCCTCCCCTGTGCACGCGATGTCCATCATCCTCAAAACTATATTAATTCTCAAAAGAGTGCCTCGCTCTCATGATTTAACTCCGCGTACGACGTCGTGAACGAACGCGGACGCGATGCAATCGGAAATGTACGTAGCCCGGCACAGACGTAACGTAACTACATTAGTCCCCTTCGTGACGGTCGGTAGGGTCCTTTGAGGGTGGCACGGGGTGCCGAATACCAATCAGTTATGTCAATTGGCCCCAACAAAGTAATGAATGGTAATTGCAAGCTGCACGTCCGTCTCTCTCCCTCTCTCCCGCTTTCTCCCCCTCTCCCTCTGTCGCTCCCTCTCCTCCCGTCCACACAGCATTCGCCCTTCGATCGTGTTCAAATACGCTCCCTTCAAACTGCCCACTACCGGCCGCGCTGCCCAACACTGGTACACGGCTCGCATCCGTCGCGAATGGATCTCTACGCCGGTCAGCATCGATTTTAAACCGATCTAATCGGATCTAATCGGATTTTCACGCGGGACACGGACAGGCGTCGGTAATCATCAACGGCGATTCACGCGAATCAACGTATCGGGGGGGGGGGGGGGGAGGGGGTCTCGTATGAACCCGCCGATAAAATTTGCGAGCGATTTACCAGTGAAACGGACAGACAAAAAGAAGATGTTTATTTCGAAAAAGACCCGGCATTTTGATCAAAAGAAAATCTAGTTGCTTTTAAAGAGACAAAAAACTATTCGTATTATATTTTTTTTTTACAGTGACAATATTTATACAAATTATCTATCACACATTAAACAATATTATCGCGAGATAAAAATTGATATTAAATATGAAATACTTTATCACATTCCGCGTATTTGAAGCCTCGCTCTGAGCGTAATTTTTAATGGGCTTTATCATTTAATTAATTTTATAAGCATGCACATAAAAATTTCATCCATCGTTTAAAGTGGTCGTAATGCGGTCGTTATCAACCTCAAATTTCTAACGGCTTCTCCGGGTCGCTTTAAAATTCACTTAGCAGGAGTGCCCCTTTTTTCGTTACGCCGGAAGATTTAAGGGAGCGGCATGCGCTTTGCACCCAATGACGGCGGCACGTTTTCCCGACGTGTGGCGAAAGAAAAACGAGAATAGTTGCCTGCCTATCTGTTATCTGGTAATTACGCGGCGTAATTACGAATCTCGCATGACCAGTCCCCTAGCCGACCGCTTCCGGGTTGGTTTCCAGGAGAAGTCGGAAAAATAGGATTCCGTCGGTGGTCATGTTTTGCATTTCCGCGCGTAATTACGCCTGATTGCCGTCGGCAAATTTTGCCCTTCCGCGGTTTTTTCGCGCGCAAAGAACATCCCGCCGCCGCGGTTCCTCGCCGTTTTCCTCAGCGAGGACAACGGACGAAGAAACGCCGAGCGTATAGCTCTGCCTTTCCGTATCTTTATTGCCGTTACTCAGCAGTATGGTAATACAAAAGGATCCCTTGGATTAAGCTTCGCGCTCGTTTCCATGCCATTCGTTAGCGTCTATCGTCTTTGAGAAGGTGCCGCGACGGAGTTCGCGAGTACGTTCGCAGTTTACAATGCGACGCGATAGGACGACGGTGCGCCTCCGTATCTCCTCTATTTCGACGATGAAACTTGTTATTAACTGTGTAGCGCAGTTATACACACGGAAGACACTCCGCGATGATCCACTCATCCGTGTTGGATGACAAATACTGTCGCTTAATAAAGGGGAACTATTGCAATTATAGATATGCAAATTTGCGCGTTCGTTCGGAAGGACAATTTTAATATAATCGCATTGTGTGAATTAGATAAACCGTGTAAGAAGACCGATCTGCTCTTTTTCTTTCTCTCCTTTCTTCCACGCGGGAGATATTTTATTTGAAGGCATAGCAGGTAGAAGGAATATCGATTAATGAAGTTTGAATAAACTTCTGCACACAAGTGTTAAAATGTAATACGCGTCTCCATCATCGTGCGTATATTTTTCGTATATTTTAGAGAAAATACTTTCAGGTTTGTTACGAAATTCACAGAGCCTACGATCGATGTTCTGGCACATTTCGTTTATCGATAAATTGAAATTACACCTAGCGGGATTGCGCGCGTTGGAATCCCTCCCGCAATAATACGCATATCGACACGTGTTTGTATTAATTTGCGATGATAATGAAACAATTGTTTATCGAAAGTTTCCTTCGTGCGATTCAACCGCTGTTTATGATTGGAATCGATTTATTTGTGCATTACCGAGAGTACATTCGTCATGTACAAACATCATGCGAACTCGTGATACCGAAACGGTGAGACACCGGTAAACATTGATCGACTCACGAAATTGAAATTCAACGGTATATCGTTGTTTATTGTGTTCCGACGCTTCCATAATCAATTGCAGAAGATTCTCACGTTACGGATTCGCGCATCCGACGCGCAGCTCCTTCCCCGTATTTTTCTTTGCCGGACATGATCGATTGCCGTGCTTGCCGTGGTGATAACAAACGAATATACTGTGATATCGCATGTTACACGTGTAAGTGTGTTACACAGTTACACAGTTACACAGTTACGTTACACGCAACATTTATACGTTATATCCACACGGTATTTCCACCTCCAGGTTCGACTAAATCTTTGAAGGAGCGACGACAATGCTGGTAAATGCAGCCCTTCGCACACAATGCCCAATGCAGTAACAAGGTTCGTGTAAAGTGCTCGCAAATCAGACTCGATAAAATGGTAATCGCACCTAAGGTAGAGAAGTTCGCTCGAAATGTCCGCAGGAGCGGAAGGGAAAAGAAAAAGCGACCCTAGGTCCTTACTCGCTGACAGTTCTTTCCGACGCGCCGCCAATCAGCGTCCTCGACGAAGTTTCTACTTTCAAAGTCTGCTATAAAATATGCGAAAGGGTTGATGGCATATTTCAAGACAGAGAGATATAATTCAGAGAGATTCATAAGATTTAAAAAAATTAAGAAGAAAGGAAATCAAGGAAATGCAGGATGACAGCAAATATTTTATGGTTCATGGTGTCGAAAAATTTGACTATAGCGAGAAACAACGTAACGAGAAGCTTGTTACCGATTGTAATACGCGATCGCTGATCGCAGCACGAGTTTCATGCCAGAGTGCTCGTGTAAAAATGCAAGACAGCCGAGTTCCGTGCGCTCACGTGAGTCCGAGAGAACGCCTTTATCCTCGCTGACCGTCGACGCGAAAGGGGTTGAATGAACTTCCAGAAAAGTTTTTTTCGGTGATTTATTCGCGTCGTACGGCAGGATTTACATCGGCCGTGTGTTCGTTTTTCTTTTGCGGCGAGCCCGCCGGGAAAGCCACTTTTGCTCCGGAAAACGGTGTACCGAGATAGAAATTCGGTTCCAATTCTATTCTAAGCCGGGCTGTACAACTAGTTCGCGTTGTAGCGCTCGCGAATGCACGGAAATACAGATCCAATTCACGCCTCAACAGCCCGCTATAGACACGTCCATTTTACGTGGCGCATGGAATAAAGGCGAATGACAGTGAGAAGCTTGCTCATTATCTATTAATGATGCGCTTGCAGTTGATAGGCTCGAAACGTTGCTTCGCAATCTCACTTCTATCCGTCTTCTTCATGAATAACATCGTATCCACGAATATGAAAACTAACACAGCGGCAGATAACCATTAATATCTGCATGTTTACTTTGCTGAAATTTTAACTAAACATCTCATTAAAAATACGTACATCGGTATGTTAACCACACTGTAATGAAAATGAGTGATCCTTCATTTTCGATGAAATGAAATTTTCTTTTTATCCGATTATGCTATTTCATAAATTTATTCATTGTAGCTCATCAGTACGGAGTGCACTTTTAATTTCTAGTTATCATATAATAATCGTCTCCACGTTGTACGTGACGGGAAGCGGGCGTGGTCATGACGGTTTCTGGATTATTAGGATAGTCCCTCCCATATTATAGTATTAGCGCAAATACAGATTCTCTCGTAACAACATCACTGTTTAATAAGCAACAAACACGTAACTCTCATTAATACAGTTAGTTTTTTAGCTATAAAATTTTTACATCGAGATTACGTCCGACATTACGCCGCGTATATCTACATTATATATTAATAAAATTAAAACACTCGCGTTTAGAGGCATTTATTTAATTATTTAAAAAAATGTTAAATGTTAGCTCATTAAAAATTAATTAAATAATATGGTAAATAACGGTCGAAGAAATCTACTTGTGTGAAAGCAGCGAGAGTAAATAAACGTTTTATCGAAAAAGGGAATCCAGTTTGGTTCATGGTGAATACCCCGTTACGTAAAACTCAACTTATCGTTATTATTTAGCTACAAACCTCGGATCAAACGTCAGTAGTCCCGTGGATTTCTCGTTACACGTTTGAAAACAAAGAGATCGTTAGGACATTTATACGGTACGTTGTATCGATAGTTCGAGCAAAAGCTTCTTAGTCCTTAGTACTGCAGTCAGTAAAGTGCGCCAATCGATGCGGTCGTACGTCACTGACATCTGTGCTCTACGACGACTGATGCAGCACAAGCTTTGTCTTGCCTTTCCGCGGATATTTCGAAGGATATTTCATCTCGAGCTTCATATATTCCAACGCGAAACTCAGATCAGTCGATTGACATTCAAATACCCTGCGGCAGAACGAGCTATCTGGATCTCAAAGAATTCTGACTTCGCTTTTCATACGCGGAATATTTGGTCAGCATATTTATATAATTTCATATAGTTGTTATTTACATACTAACGGATATCAAATGTGATCCCTTACATCCGGAACTCATTTTTTTTTCTTTTGATTCATACTCCTGTTTCGCTTTTTTAGAAAGTCTACAACATCGAGCGAGCTACAACATTTCACGATGCGTTATGTGTACATGTAAATATCGTTGTTATTAAAGATAAATAATTGTACTGACAAAACGCAAATCATGCGTAAATTTATACTCAGAATGCATTGGAGTACACGCTAAAGAAACGCTATTGCGGCATGTTGAAATAGTAATGCCAGCGAGAACTCCTATATGATTATAGCCGCCCTTGATAACCAATATCCGGCGAACGAACCTCTATTGCTAGGTACATACACGTGGGATGACAAATATGCTCTTACTACGCCTATGGCGCATATATTATTCATAACGCTATTATCATAACGCGATGTCGACTGGTTTACGAAGTAAAGATGCCACGGTCGATAGTTTGCTCCAGATGAGGATAACCGAGGGTCGTATCTCGCCATTAATGAGACACGAGGCGACATTTTTGCGTGCCAGGATTTTTTTTCTTCAAAATTATTATTCAAATCGTCAAATCGTTGTTTCACGTGATAGCCTCAGCCGTGTCTTTTTTATGCGACGCACGTCGGTGAATGGAGATAATAATTATCGGGGGTAATTTAACGGTACCCGCATGCAACACCCACACACGGATGCATACTCATATACGCATACATAAAGAGACATTAAAGAGACGCTCCGCGTTTGGGCAGCATGTCCGAATGATTTAGTGCGACGATAGCACGGATCTCGGACTTGCGTCGTATTTCATGAGCGGTGATGATGCAGTGGCATGGACGGACGCGACCACTTTTGCCGGATGGACCGGGAGGAAGTGTCCATCGGTGAAATGAGACTAATGTACTTGGAGCACGTGCGCCAACGATGACACATAGTTTATGCACTCTGTACATACAAGGCGACACATGATATCGCGGCGGCTACAGAAAAAAACTTGCTTGTCGCAAGTATATGTCGTAGACATCGATATCGACATCCTTTTGAAAAGCCGTACAAATTCGCAAATTACTCAAATTACGAACGATCCATTTATATCTACTTAACAGATATAATCCTTACTCGTTTTCTCTGTAATTTATATAGATGAAAAATAAATTTTTAAATATAACCACAAGTATTTTATACGAGTTTTTACTTTACTAACTTGTAAAAGATTGAAAGTGAATAAACTAAGTTCATAATTTGCAAGAGCTATTTTGAGTAAAAAAAAAAAAAAATATATATATATATATATATATATATATAAAGTAGAATTTAAAAATAATGAACCTTTTCATCCCGAGTTTTTTACATGTCGATATAGCAGCGCCCGTTATATTGTTGACCATCAAAATATTAAACACGTTAAACATGAAAATTTTAAAAGCTTTTTTGCCTTTTATGTGTTAAACATACGATAGAAAAGTAAATGAATTTTTATCTACAGGGAACGTTATAGATAACAAAATATGTAAATACTATATGCGATATTTTTTTTAAGATAAAAGAGATAGCTGCGTTTTTCCATTCCTGCAACTGCTCTAGGCATATATTAAGTTGTAAAATGACTATGATGAAACTATGACTATGACCAATAATATAACAAAAACACAAATTGCAGACTATCTCTGTACATATAGGATAGGTTACGTAGATTGTAAAACTGAAATTACTTTGAATGTTATCACATTGTACTATTTGATTGTTTTGTTCTGTTTCAAATTCAATTTCTGATATTATATTTAAACCTTATCACTTTATATAACAAAAGTCTATAAAAGTAAAATATATATTATTCTCTGTTTCTCTCTCTTTCTTTCTCTATAAAATTTAGTTTTCAAATAAAAGTTTTATTAAATATTGTAATAGTGTGTCACGCATTTTCAAGCGTAATTTATAATTAACATTATCTTTTCATCTAAATAAGTAATTATCCTGATTAATAAGAATGCTACTTATAAAAAAGAAAAAAAGAAAATACTTAAAAAAATAAATATAATTTTCACTTATAAAATATATTCATGATTTTCAGATTTCCAGTTTTCCTTTTGTCTTAGGACAAAATGAAACTATTTTCACTCGTTTAATAATTATAATATTTGTGAAAAAAGAATTTAATGAAATGATATTTGATAATTTAATTGTAATTGAAGAATTAATTTATTTTTTCCACATATCTTATCACTTTGTAATTGTATCTACACAAAATACGGATATCACTATAATTAAATTAATCTCAGTTGAGCTTTTTGTTTAAACAAATTGAGGTACATTTTATCGATCAAATTAATAATTGATAATAATTATTTACCCATATTGAAAATACCCATATAAAAAAAACTGAAATAATATTACCTTGACTTATAACATTAATTAATTGTTTGAGTATTTTGTAAATGATAAAATATCTCTCCGCTCGGTAAGTTTCAACTAATTTGAAAATCATGAAAATAAATCTGGAAGTAATAATGACTCTGCACGCTTTTAAATCTTAATGTGAAATCAATCCACGTTACTTTCGTGACTTTTTGAAACGGAGCTCGGACGACTTCGATTGGTAAGTGAGGGAGATTCATTGGGATAGATCTTAAGTTTATTACTTGCGACTTTTCGGGCAGTGAAAGTGGAGTGTGGTGGAGTTCCAAGCGTTCTCCAGGGGCTAGAAGAAAGACATTCCAAGATCGTTACCCGACATTTGGCCCCGATATTGAATGAGAGTTCTTCGGACTTGAGCTAAGAGAAGAAACTCGAGATTGAGTAGAAAAGAAATAGAATTCGCGATAGCGCGGTAGTATTTCGGTGCTTGCTTCGCTCCGTTCATTTTCCGACCGATTCATTTGGCAACAAGTAAATTGAAAGTTTCATTTAGCCGTATACGTGAGAGTTTCAATTCCGTGATAAAAATCGCAGTTATTATTTCTGCATCGTTCGCGTGCAAAATGACACGATGTAAAACATCAAATAATCCCAATTTGCATGTTTGCGACAGCAATATAGCATATATGATCATCAAAAAATTGAACGCTAGCTCGTCGCGCGTCAGCCCGTCCAATATCTTCTATTGTGCACCTCGTGCATGTACGCTCAATATTTTCAAATATCAATATCTTAATTAAAGATATCATATATTTTACTTTAACTGACAATTACGCTTAATGAAATATTTGTGCGGAACAAGGGACGCGTAATTCTACACTCGATTATTTATCGTTAAATCGTTATTACGTTGATCCTCGAAATTGAAGAGTGCTGTCATATCGCACGAACGAATATAGCTTCTATAACGATATTGCGTGTACGCACGTGCGTGTCCGAAATATTTATATATCATCTCTCTCTCTCTCTCTCTCTCTCTCTCTCTCTCTCTCTTTTTTTTTTTGTTCGTTTCGTCCAAATAACCGGTGTATCTATCCGGTTGTATCTGCGTATCTCGAATTTTTCGACAGATATATCGCGATTCCAGTACGATGCGACGTGCGAAAGCTGGTACGACGTGAATTCTAACACCAACGGGATACATATCCATAAGAGAGATACCGACTTTAGATATAACTACTTGCGCGAACCGGACGCCAGATAGGAAATTAGTTTGTTCTCGCTAATCGTGGCGTGTGGTTTACGTGTGTGTTGCAGGACTCTCTGCCCCTCGTAGGTTTTGCTATCTTGTGTGGTCTATCTACAATCTGGACAGTGACACATTGTTGCTACGTCGGATATTTCTGCAACAATGAAGATCTGTCACGATACGTGCTGTCATCCGTATGACGCGTGTGACGTGTCATGTGATTTTAGGCTTAAACGGCGTTGCGCGTATCATGCGCTATATATTAAATCTATAATTGCAAGGTGAAATCGCGTGTTAGAAACATGCTAATCTTGATAGCTTTGAAACCTGTTAGGATTCGAAACAAATAATAACTTGCAGAAATAATCTTTACGTTATTATACTTATTAATGGTAATATAATTGATGTCAGATGCAATTCTTATAAATTGTTGTAAAATGAAGAAATCAATCTTTCATCTTAATCTCTATGTCTTAATCTCTATGTAGTCTCTTAAACAGAAACAGTCATTTTGTTTTTGTTCGTATTATAAAGAATGCAATTTGTTTCTCAGTATTTCCTCGTCCATTAATGCCGTTTCGTTATTGGTCCTTTGTCAAAGTAGAAACGCTGAAGTATGCTCGAAAAAGAGTAACGGCAAAGTACCATGAAGAAGCGTTGCGCTAATTCTTTTTCACGAGATGAAGAAAGCGCAAATCGGTTTACCAGTGAGAGACATGATTCGTAAACATAGTATACAATCTCAGCTAAAGACATCTTAGCCGGAACACAATGGCGATAAAAGCCCGTTATTTTCTCCCTCGACTCTTAATTATCGCGCGATTTTCAGTATTTATAAAATTTTCAAAAGCATTCTCGAATCCGGTTTAGAGGCAACGTTTATCGCGGACGAATGAGAAATTACACGACGGAAAAGACGAAGCACGTAATAAGGAAAACAACACGGGGAGAGAATGAAAGTTCGCCGCAGTGAATTTCAATCTAATCGAGATTATGATTTGTTTTCCGGTCGACTGGCCCGCCCGTGCATTATCAAGGCGCTGGTTTGAAGAAGCGCTGGAACAGCAGCTGGAACAGATGATAACGCGTGTTGCGAACAAAGCAATGATTGGGAAAAGATTGCCGCGTATTTCCGAAGCAATTCTACCGTACATGCCCTTTTCCCTGGGGCAGCAACTTCCCAGATAAATCAAATATGTAGCGGAATGCGCGGAGGCAGAGGGAACGGATTCGAGGGTGGAGGAAACAGACTCGGTGTCGGGCGTTGGTGGGCAAAATCCCCTCGTCGAAGCTTCCGCGCCGCGCTGTCTGCACCTCGCAGCCTCGAACCTGGAAACGCGATAATGTCGCACGTAATTAATTCGCCGTTGCAGTTACATTCTCCTTCTCCTCCCCTCTGTTCCTTCCCCACCTCCCCCGTCATCATCCCCGCGACCGTCGCGCCGTAATCGCAGCGAGACACCCGACTTGCCCCGGAGATGTTGGCTGTTTGTAAATAATTCTAATCTAGATATTGCAGCGCCGAGCATGAAAATTGAGCCTCCCAATTCGCAGCGTATTAATCAGAATACGAGATAACGTCAACTAACCCAGTCGAGTCGCGCTCGCAATGTTGGAGTTGCAATCCGTTCGAATGTCAGTATGTATATGTGTATATACATATATGTTGAAATTATATGTCGACGTGTATGTTGCGTATGAGATATCGATAATTTTAGAACCAAATTATGAACCGTTGAAAATCAAACTTATATATGCGTGCATGCGTGCGTGTGTGTATGTGTATGTGTATATCTAAGGCCAAATTGCACGTGCAATCTGCCGGAAGTACGCAATTGAAACGGCACATTATCGTTATCAATTCGGATGTACTTGTTGATACGTTTAAGCTTTTTATTTCCCACAATTGATACATGTCATTTTAATTTTCAACGTGAAGCAGTGCGTAAATAAGACGCTATTTAAAATAATTTGCTATCTTGTGAACATACTCGTCTGTGTAATACATAAATTTTCTTGTGCAATACATAAATTTGCCTGCGTCATGTAAAAAATTATTAAAATTATCTTTTTAAAAAAGATAAAAAAATGTTTACATTGTAAAAAAAAGTTGTATAAAAAGATTTGATATCAAGCACTGGCGCCAATTTATTTTAGGCGTCAATAAATCTAATATAGCTATAATATTTCTAGTTATAGCATTTTGTATCATATAATTATTATTTTATACTATTTTGTCATGGATTTCGGTTTAAATTATAAAATGTATAAACTAATTTTAAGATCTCTGACAAATAATAAGTTGGTGCATCCGGGTTGCATTAAGATTATTTTGATACCAATTATTGCATAATGTGACAGACGTATACCAATATAGTTTACTAAAGCAAATAAAATATTGAATAAGTTTCCATGATTTATCTTTATATTTTGTAATTTTATAATTTATTACATTTCTTAAATGTATTATTTATTAAATTTATTTCTTTGCAAGTCAGATCCAAAATTTATCTCTACAAATTTTTGAAAATTGTAATATTTTAATTTTTTAAACATATTTATTTGTTATATTAATATAACAATAAATTATGTAGTATAAAATAGTAATTACATATGTGTCTGTATCTGTCTGAATATAATTCGAGCGTCAAATTCAGTAATTTTGTAATTTCAAAAAATTTAATAAATATAATTTTAATAACTGTTGCATTAAAATCATACATCGTACAACAGAAAATATATCAATATCACATATCAATAAATAAAATATAATAAATTATTTTAGAATTTGTATCAGTTACAAACAACTTACAGTTAACAACTTATGCTTTTATTGCAAAGTTTTTGTACTTTGAGAGATCTAAAATAGCATGATTTTAGTAAATAAAAAGAATATATGTATATTGCCATATTTTTTAAATTTAATTTACGTAATTTATTAATATCTAAAATAAAATTTATTCTTAATATATTCATACATTATGCTAATTTGATTTCTTTTAAAATATGAAAATTGCAAGTATATCGATAATTATCTATCAAAGGTGTTTAGTATAATTTAGTATAAAATAATTGAAACAATATAGAATAATAGTTTCACGATAATTACGAACGATAATTATATTCTTAATAATGGTTTAATTCAAATATCTCTAACATTACGCGCTTTGAAATTTTGACCGATTTAAATGTAATTTGCAGCGATAGCTAATAATCGTTCATTGTAACAATGTCAAGCTTATAATGATATAGATAAGATATATGTACATAAAATATATTTACTCATATATATCATACATATTTTAATACATAAATTACGATAATGAGACGATAAATCATGATAATGAGAGTATCAAATAAAGCTGTAAATATACGCCAATAGGCTATTCGGAAATTATTTAAAGTATAATAATTTAGTGTTTAGTTATCGTAAGATATCGATAGCACTCCTTATATAAATTAGATATTTGTAATATCGTGAATATTTCGTAGTAGCCAGATTGTTGGCTACTACGAAGTACAGCTATCTTGAGAAATGTTCACGCGCGGCGGATAGCGCGCTTTGTGTTTACACTTGGCGAATACCGCGTATTTACGCGGCCTTGACCCGTTATCATTCTCTCGCCGGCGTTCACAGGGATAGGTCGCAGTTTGTATCGCTCCGCATTTCTTCACATTCCTTTCGAATCGCGATCGCGAATGAATACTAGATGATACCGATATGTTACGATAATAATCAATGGCTGTCTTCAACGGAGAAAGCAACTTGATAAGCGCCTTGCGCCGATTGAATTATATTTTTAGATTCCAAGGAATAATCCTCGGCTTATTATTGTCTTAAGACTTGTCTCAGACTTAAAAGCATAATCTAATCAACGCACACTTAGCTATTTTTGTTGCTGAACGCAGTCGATGCTCATTAATCCGCGTGATTTAATGGTTCATAAGCGTATCGAAATTATAAATTTCGCGCGATTTATTTCTTTAATGCAAGAACGGAAATGATAAAGAGTTAATCAAGCAACAGCTAGTTATCATATATTAGTTTAAAGATCAATTTGTAATTTAAGGAACAGGAATATTCGAAATTCGTTTTGTATTGATTACTTCGCGATGATACAATGATTCGCATGTGACGATTAATTTTTTTTTTAGGGACACTGATAATTCAAGATTTTTTAAATTATCAACAGTATCCATTATAATGATAACTTTTATTAACACAGCATAGCCATGAGTCGCACAATGGCTCTTATGTGGTAAATGCGTTTCTCACATTATTATATTTTTAACCGACAAATTCGATTCTTACTGTCGCCGATTTAAATAAAAAAAAAAAAAAAACGGATCACAATCAATTCGTCGCGTCACAAATCGGGAGTGTCGTACGAGTGATCGGATCAAAAGACTTTTCCGTCGATGATCCGTTCGATAAATATCATAGTTTAGGTTCGATTAGTGATATGGAGAGTACAAGCAGAGTAGAGATTTTATTGAAGCGTAATTTGGGCAATGTTCTCGCACCACGTGTGTGCACTGATAATGCCGGTCGCGTATGTTCATCTATTTCATCTGTATTCATGTGATTGCATTGATTGCAATAAATGGCTAACTGAGAACACGCTTTATCTTTAAATGATTTCGGTCCCAATTAATCGACAAGATTTTAATCGGCTTGATTTCATTATTTCGCCTTAACACAATCGAGTGCTCCTTCGTCCGACGAAACTGAATGTTTTGATAGACAGCTAAACATAGAGTGTCATAAAATTTTGTGCGAAAGACTTTTACTTAATTAAATTAATCCGCGCAAGTTAATTATTCGCGAGTGTTTTTTATAAGTGTCTTGTGCTACAAGGAGGAAGATGACGATCTAATACCTTGAGAGAAGGAGAAAGCCTAGGAGAGGAATCGAGCATCGGCGGAGCAACCTTGCGGTAAATATAAATTTTTCATTAATTAAAGTTAATTGTTTTTTCTTACTTATTCGAATCTCCTTTATTTCAAGAATTTAAAATTAAAGTTTATACATTTTTTATAAGAATCTTATTTTGCAAATCAAATAATAATTATTCTAATAAATAATTAAAAAAATAAATAAATTCTATGAGCGTAAGAATTATTTTTTAAAATATTGACCATTTCAAACATTGCTTTAATTTGAATGTTTTTTTTCTATGTTACAGAATCGTAGCTGCAGATTAACGTTGCAGATTAACTCCGCCGTTGCGCATCGAATTGGTGAGTGATGAATTTTTTACATTGAAGTAACGAATCTATGAAACTTAGATTATTTTTATGTCATTATACCTGAATAACAGGATTGCAGTTGAAATTGTTTTCACAGATTTGTTGCCTTAAAATGGAGATTTAAATAGTTGGTAATATCTAATTCTTATTATCTAATTCTTTATATCTAATCCTGAAATTAGACCACTGATTAATTTATGATGTATCACGAGTATTAAAAGTAAAAGAATAAGAAAAAATAATAACTATAATTACATAACAAACGTGCCGATTGACCCTAATTATATATAACTTATGCATTTATTTTAATCGATAATTTCGCTTTACATAAACTAAAGCAAAACGACATGACATGAGATTCAATAAATGTTTTATCGCGGAACATAAATTGATAATTATTAATTCATTTTAATTGAAAATACATTTATTAAAATCTTAACAAATTTATTTTAAATTTGAAAAATCTGACTTAAAACAATATACAAATATTATTAACATATCAATTATTTTATTTATTATTTTTAAATTTATTATATATTTGACAAATTAGATCCATAAACAATATTAAATATTGGAGTTTATATCGATATTTTATAAAATATATATTATATAGCACAACATTGATAGGCAAATTACACGGAAAATTCATTATCCTATTTGGATCTCATGTCATTGAATTTATAATGAGTTTCAAATAATAATAATAGAAATATACAGCGTAATAATATGAGGTTTTTTCAATAAATATTATTCATTAAATAATTTACAATCATTTTTATTTCTATTCTTCCATTTTTATGTCTTATTTATGTATTATTTAATTTATCATTAAACTTTCTTCAATTTTATTCGTAATATAATAATCGAGTATTGTAATCAAGTTTTTTTAAATTAAATCGAAAAATCAGAATTGAAATATGAAACATTTGCCATACAAATTCAAGTTGGAGATTAATTATGTATATTGCGAATATATTCTTAAATTAATATTACAAGAAATGTTCTCATAAATTTTGTATTTTATTAATATTTGAATAGCGCACGCGATCAATACAATTTCGATGTATAATCGATGTATCATATGTAAAAATCGAACGTATCGTTTATCGAAACGTCAATTAGTCAATAATAGAAAGAGTATATCTCCTTTCTCTATTTATATATGGACAGAATTGATGTGGAGGCGACTGATCACCCTGTAAAGATAAATTTAATTTGGCTTAAAAAATTAATAGCAGCTACTAAAATATAGGTCAGTAATATTAGTTAAAATAAGCACGAAGTCATTGGTAATGACTATTTTCATAAAAAAAATATTAACATGTAATAACTTATGCAATTTTAAAATGCATTTAAATAATTATAAAAATCTCGCGCTTCAACACGTCCTTTCCTTTAAAAAAAATTGCAGATTTTATAAAATTCAACACACAAACGGTGGAGTATTAATCTTTTAATTATCTATCCATCGATAACTTTATACATGTACCACATACTTCTCTGTTATAACCGATGCAGACAGTTTTTCCTATGTGATTTGGTTTTGCAATGAAGTCGATAGTTTTAAACATTGTATAAAATTACCCATGCAATTTGACGAAAGATAGATCCAGAAAAACGAAAATATAAAAATGTAACAATATTCGTAATACTCGACTGAAGAATACATTAATTTTTGCACTACATTTTGATATCGCTTTCCATTATTTCTGTAATACTTTACTATGATACAGTAGTAATGATAGTGGTATGATAGTAGTAATGATAGTAGTAATGATAGTAGTATGATAGCGTTGTTCTATTTCGATTTTTATAACATCTCATTTACCGTTTCCCTCATTATCGTCGCTCCGACAAAATATTCCTATCTTCCTTCAGATGCTAGAATCGCCACGAAATAACCTGTAGTAGACCCCCGGTATCGCGATGCACACGCATTCATTAAACGCGCGCGTGACGTTGCGTTATTTTTACACCTCCCGACTTAGCACGTACCGCAGATATATTGCAGGAAGTTCACCGAATGCTACTCGCGCGCAAGACCGCAGTCGCTTTTTGTTTGCTGCAACGAGCGCGCGTGATATGTCCATTGTTTCTCTGTGTCGGCCGGCGCGAATCGGCCCCGTCTGGTCAAACGGTTTGACAAAATCGGAAACTAATTTTACGGGTCGTCAGGCTGATTATCGTCGACGTGATGCGGCGTGAGACTTAAGCGACGTCGACGCTCATTACACAGATGCGAACGTGCGGACGGACGTGCATAAGCCCGACATATGGGACGGGAGGGAGGGGAGGGGCTTCACGCGAACGAGATTTGACGGATGTCCTCCCCACGGTCGGAAATATTCCCTCGCACATCCCTCCGCGTTCCATCCTCGCGGCCCATCTCGTGGCAGCGCCTGCGAGGGGAGAGGCTTGCTTGTCGCAATTAGTATATGCGGAACTTTGACGTCTCAAGATGAATCGCGTCGTTCCTCGAAATGTCTGCCGCGTAAATCATTACTCGCCGAAATTTTCTTGGAGTCTCAGCATTTTGCGGAGCGAACGAGCGAAAGATTCGTATATAAGTCACGTTTGAGAGTTTCTCTCTTTCCCTATCCCCCCCCCCCCCCGAAGAAGTATCGCGCGCCTTTGAGCGGTCAAAGGGGTTGCGAAACAAACTAATTAATGCGCCGCGTTTCTCGCGCGGTTGCTAGCTCTTCTGTTTTCCGAGGAGTTTTACGCCGGGTGATACAAATTACTGTTGACGTATCCGACGGAAGAGTTTTATTGGAAATTATAAGCGGAAAAGAGAGAGAGAGAGAGATAGTCGAGGTGGAGAAGGAGGAGGAAGGGAGACGAAATTATCCATTATGCATTTCCGGCCTATAAAATTAGGCGCTTTATTTCATTAGCTACATCCACTATGCTCATGTTTCACATTTCCGAATTATCGATTTTTGAAATTTAAAATTTGGTATCACAAGTATTCCAAGAGAAATCATAATTTCTTAAAGTCATTTCCTCTTATCTGCAATTATTGCTAAAAAATAAATTGGAATCTATTTTCTTCGAGTATAAAAATATAAAAATATAATAATATGGCTGTGTAAGTTCTTTGACATAATGTTTCCGCTTACAAATTCAATCATCGTTTAAAAGGAAAATTTAATATCGGCTTTAATTAATTTTAAAAAGGTTATAAGCGAAAATAATATACTATGGTTCCTTTGTTCGCGCATGTTTGCAACAGTTGCAAGGAATGAAATTCGTATTGGCGGAATTGGCGATGGGAACGGGGAAACGTTTCGTACTAATAAATGATCGCGGTTAATTACGAAGTTAATTGTAAGATAAGCGTACAAACTGCGCGACGAATTTGTTAGGACGCTTACGTACCTCTCTAATTGATTTTAACAGCGCGAATGCGAATGCATTGTTTCACTCGGTGATTTAGCGAGTACGCGGTTGCGCGAATGCGATACCATCGATAACATGGCATATCAATATTACGCGGCTACGTATCGTAATCTGCGCGTGTAGCGAAAAGCTCTCCTATAATCCGATCAGCGGTAACAACCGCTCGTGGAAATATATATTTTCGGGTTTTCAGCTTTTTTTTTCCCTCCTCTCGCGGCAGAAATTTCGGCGCGGCGAGGACGATGCGTTTAACAATGCGGTTACGAGACCCTGTCTGAGAGACGTAGTATGATTTTCTATGTACTTAATTAACGAGCCGGTGTATCATTACTGTCGCGTGGTACGTGAAATTTACACATGTCTAAACGTTGACTAAAATTGAATAGCCTTTTTAATGAGTCCGCTCGTTGAAAATTACGAAAATTTAATAAATGAGTAAAATAACGAGCCTGCGTAACGAAAAAAAGGTATTAACATTAGCGAATTAACATATTCGCTGCTCGACGTGCAATTGGACACGTCAACCCGCGGTTGAATGGCAACGCGAGCGTGTTACACGTTGAAATAAAAATATGTTAATATGCACGTCGTTCATTTGCATTACTAATCTTGTGACGTGATTATCATACATTTCGCCCTTAATTTTCTAGTTCACCAGTCGATAGCATTCGAAACGATTGGCACATAAAATGCATACCAACAAAATTTTCGTTCGCTTAATCAGCGGGCTGATGTATCATTTTCAGTTTATGTATAAACAAGGTGTCTGAAATTTACTCACGTTCACGCGAGAATTTACGATTAAATATATTAATCTAAATTTGCCCCGCCCCGTTGTAAACGATCAACGATATAAAAGCGTTACGTATCTGCGCAGGTACAAGGCTAAACTTAATATACTTAGTAAACGCGTTAACATTAAGCAAAGTAGCTTAGTCCTTAACGACTGAAACGCGGATTCACTCTGAAATCTCATTTATGAGAGTGCATATCTCCAACTCCGTCGGGATCCGCAATTTACGTCTTTGTTTACCGTCTTGTCCGACAGTGCTCTTTGCGCTCCGAGCGTCAGCGGCAGTCTAGTCCTGTTTCCATTACATCCTGACGGTATTTATGCGCCAGAATCGCGTCTCGGTCGAGAGTGAGCACAAAAGTGTGTTGCATTAACATACGGTTCATTATATGTAATCCTCGCGGTCTCTCATTTTCGTACTATTCGCGCTTAAATCTAGAGTGCTCGCCGGTATACTCGTTATCTTCACCTAGAAAATCATGAGAAATATTATCTTATAAGTGCTATATCGTCCTTTATAATTTCCCAGAACAACGATGTTTAATTACGCGACAAATAGAATTTCTCTCGGATTTTTAAAAATATGATATAAAATCTCTTTATAAAAATTTTTAATTCGCTACGGCAAAGCATCCACAAAATTGAGCTCGCGACGGTCCATTGATGGCACTTGGATTAATTATGCGCTCTCAACAAGAGCCGCGTGCTAAATTCATAATCGATATGTTTATGAAATATTCCATGTTTTGTGTTCTTTTTTCACTTGCAAATTCTTCAAGCAGTTCTAATTTTTCCATGGTAGAAATTTAATTGGTCATAGATTTCAGCTTTCCAACATTCAATTTTAAATATCTTTTCTTTCGAACTTTGGAATTAAAATTTAAAGAAACTTTGATTCCATATTATAAGAAAAATAACGTTCTTCTATATTATCGGAAGAATAGCGTTGTTTTTTTTCACTTTTAAAATTTAAATTATAAGATTCTTTGGATCTTTAATATTCCATAATGCAAAAATTATATTTATGGCTCTTTATCTCATAAAAGAAAATTCAAGATGCATATACAATGCGAAACTACGTTATCAATTTACGGATCTTAAGAATGTTATTAAAGATGATGTGATATGACATTAGCGCACTTGCATTTGATAGCGTCTCGGGAAGGATATAAAACAAAATTATCATGTTACGTGAAGCACTTGGTTTAGATTTTTTTGCGGATATCAATGCGATGTGGATATGAAAGTGATGGAAAATCGAGACCCTCCGGTTATGATAAAACTTTCCTCATCATCGATATATAATCGATCAATAGCGATATACGAGCGGTAAGCAAATAGTATTCTCACATAGACAAGGCAGCAATATATATATATATATATATATATATATGTGTGTGTGTATGCCATTAAAAAATTGCAAAATCATTATCAGCTGCGCCAGACAACACATGGTTCAGAAATATTTAGGTTCGCTTATATAATTAGCGAGTTAACTAATCATAGAAAAACGTTGTTTTCTTCTGAATTTTAAAGTCCACACTTTTCGAGACTTTTTTTATAATTATATATAAGAGTCTGAAGTAGAAATGTGTTGTATTTTCTTGCAAGTGAAAAATAAAAATAGAGATAAAATTGAAGAGCGAAACAAACAACAAGGAGAGATGTATTATATAAGAGAAAGCATGGCGATACGCGAATTTGTGATAGTCAGCAACGAACTTGTGCCACACACGAACGAATCAACGAGAGGAACATTATAATGAAATCGGTTTTCGCTTAGCGCGCTCTCAAGCGGCCTTTATTAAATCTGCGATTTGGCACCTCCTCTCTCTATCTCTTTCTCTCTCTCTCCCCTTTTTTTATTATTATTCACAGCTTGCGAATCTTGCGGCCCTATTCTCGACGGCGGATGGAGGTGAACCTGTCTATTGCCCTTCACTCCTTTTTCCTTTCTCCTCTCTCGCCTTTCGCCGATCTCGAACGAACTTACAATGGCGGCTGCGCCGTCTTTATCGTCTCTTCCGTCCATCGTGGTGGATTGAGAGGGAATAAAACCGTAATGCACGTGAAGCGCTTAACGGTAACTCGACGTATTCAATTTAGTCCGCACTCTTGTATTTCGCGCTTGCAATAGGTGAACCTACGTTCTCGACTTTCCTTTACGACCGGATCTCCACTCGAAGATGCGGCATTGTCTTTTATAGAAAATAAATATTTAATTTGAACGAGAGAGAAAAAAAATCAATTTTTTTTCTCCGATTTTCAAGTGCCGCGAATAGAGTAAATTAAGATTCTAAGAATTTTAATTTCCTTTCTCTTGATTACCGCGCGTGATATATCCCTTTATTTCCCGTTAAAATGTAATAAAGGATTAACCTTTCACAGGTAGGAGAAACTAACATCACCTGCCGCTCGACATGATAAAGCGTTTTGAAGTTTAACGAACGTTAAGCGAGATAGCGATATGATTAGCTGAACACGTAATCGCTATAACTGTAATGTCTTAAGCTCTTTATCTAAAAGTAGAAGAAATTTATCGAGTTATGAGAAGTGTATCGAGTTATCCAAATCCAAAATATCGGATATCAATTCAAATATCAATTAGTTTAATATTTGAAAGGAAACGTAATCCTGTCGAGCTCTCGCAAAGTCGATGAGAATAGTCTCGACACTTTTTCTTTCTTCCCCTTCTTTTTCCTCGGGAGAGACGGTGCGAAAAATGTTTCTTCCTTGATGCGATAGAAAAACTAATTTTCGGCGTGATCTGGGTTTCATCGCTAGCGCTGGAAATACGGAGAACGGAATTAGGAGAGCGCTGTTAGCCGCCGGGTGAAATGGGCTTCGGGTCTCGCTTTGGTCGCGCAGTTAATTTTAGTTTCGTTTGGAACATTTTGTCGGTGATAGCCGTAGGCAATTCTCTTACGCTGTTCCTCGCACACAGGAAAAATGTCGCGACGCAAAAGTTACTATTTCAAACAACGATACACTTGGTAAATAAAATATACATTATTGATGATTACAAATCTGATTTTTGATAAATACTTTTCATAAATATATCGATAAAAAATAAAAAGAAGAGAATATATTACGCGAAAGTATACACCATTAAAATGTTTCACAAATAAAACATTCGCAGTTTGATAAAATTTTTAGAAAAATTTTATGTGGTGCATGTTTGCAACCCGCAATGAAAAAAATGGAATTGATTACATCAGAGAAAATCCTAGATGTTTAACTGACATATAATATTTTCACAGATTTCTTTCTAAATCAAGATTGCTCGATTTCTTTTAAAAATGCAAAATTTTAATTCTTATAATTGAACTAGTCATATGCAGTTGTCAATATATGTACATCAATAATAATTTTTATATAAAAGAAGAGTGACTGATAAGTCTGTACATATTAGTATTTGCATAAAGCAATTGCATTTATAATACCGTATGTTCTGAATATAATTTTTCGATTATGTTAAAGCACGCTTTAACGTTCGCGTGAGCTAAAATCGCGTGCGCAAATCGTTAATAGCCCAATAAAAAAATTATGTTTTTACGACATAGAAAATTTTAGTATTTCTCTAAAATTCTACAGTATTACTAAAAGATGCGATTATATAGGAATCACAACAAGAGCATATTATTCATATATTATTGAAATATGTGATGCAATTGCGATGAGAATAAACGGTGAGAATTATTTGCTAATACTCGTACATAATTAAATCGCATGAAAAAGTAACGCGCGCGAACGCAGAAAAGGACTCGTCGAATCCGATTTGCGTAATTTATATTTCATTGAAACGTTCGAACAGATGCAAATGTTGCTGTCGCGTAATTTTAATCAGAAGAGTAATCCGCTATTTTTCGACATACAACTTCATGGTTGGTATTCTTTCGAGTTTACTTCATCCTTGGTCCCACGAGTGTTTTATAAATGCATATCGCGTGCGGGTGTACCGAGCTAGAAATCGGTCATGCCCCAACTGTTTGCCGATATCGGCAAATCAGTCGGAAAAGATATAAAATCCCAGCGTGATATCACACACAGAGCGGCTTAACGAACTTTTATTAAAATCGAATTCGAGATGCGCGTTGCTCACGTGTCGGACGCTTAGTACGGTAGAAACGAACCGGTAAACCATTTTGTGTGTTCAACGTGACTGTGAAAATATGCGTGGGCATGAAACTAAATTAGTCGCAGTAAGAATTTGAAAGTGGTTAAAAACCTTCCGCCGTGTTCGCCAATAGCAGCACGTACGAGGTATAAAAATGGATTTTACAAGCCGTGTCTTTTCTACTAATTGAGCATAAAATTCGTTATAGTTCGCGCATTAAAGTTCATTATAATGCGTTGGCATACGTGTACCGATCTTTTAGTAAAATAATTTTATTCAAAGAGCGACACGAGATTTTTTATTTTTTTATTGAATAAACATCTTTTCTATGATATTTAAAAAAAAAAAGTCTCAAATTACGTGTTATTTTAAATTACATTTTCATATTACGATAGAAATTAGACGAATTATGTCGAAAGATTACATTTAATAAACTCTGTCATTGTATTGTCATATTGATAAAAATGGGAAATGTATCACCAATTTATAATATTAAATATCTGTGAGCTAAAAAAGATATACGTATCTTTCATTGTGTTAGCTAATTAAAAGGTTAATTAATATCTTCTGGACCTGGAGCAGCAAAATAATAATTGATAAGATCATTGTGTAAAATCATGCCACGGATATGGGAATGTCTGTTTCGTATCATAATAAATAACAGGCGGATATGAAACGGAAAAATGACGATGTTTACGGGGATAATACCAGCATAACATCGATACGTGCAGCTGCAATTGTATAATGGCACTTCGCTTTAACGTCGATAAAATACGCCATGCCGGTATGAATAGCTGTTCTGTGCGTTTTCACGTAACAATAGGTCGCTGTGAAAGATAAAAATGTACTAGCTATATAAAACAACAATTATAAAAATCTCGATTATAGAGATACGGATATTAGTTTTAGCTTTGCCATTTCCTGTTTTCTCTGTTGTTTTTCCATATTTTTATACTTTTATTCCACATTACTGAATTTTATTACATTTGGTACGCTGATGTTTTCGATGACGAAAATGAGAGCTTCAGCATTAGGATAATCGGGCATCAAAGGCTTATTTGGATCGTTAATGATCTGAAAAATCAGTCCGAGCGAAAGAAATGGAGAAAGATGGAGAGGAGGGGGAGGGGGGATTTTTCTTGTCCACTTATTGCGTTATAACGTTATAACTTGGAATCGATAACTTATTCGAGCGCAGTTATGTGTGTGCAATCCTCTGAAGCATTAAACAGCCGCCCGCATTTCTTCAGCGCCTCATCAATTTATTATGCATACCGTAAAACAAACTCATATAAAAGCGAGCCATAAAGGTCCCAGGTAGGTCAGCGTGCAACTCCGCAGCGTCCCGTGTAATCGATGCCCTCTCAAACATACGTGGGGGCGAGGTATTCAGCGTTGTAATATCGCGCCCGTTGCAGGTATTCCGGGCAGAGATCTGCCTGGGGGATTGCATATGTCGTCATCGCGTTGTCAAATATTCAAGTCAATCTAAAGTGCCGACGGCTTCCGGTCCCTATGTCCCGAACTATGTCCCGAACTAATCTAACTAACTCGTGAGCAATTGAACAGCAAGTTCGGAAAACGTGCTAAGTCCGGACGCCATAACGTTTGGACATACGTACGTGCATCGTATAAATGGCTGCTGGCTGGCCGAGCCATACTTGACATAAATTCATTGATAACATGAAATTTTCACGAGAGAATTGCGACGAAGATATACGGTATCATCAGCTGCTTCGAACTATTAATTACATACCAGATATTAATTGGAAATTCATTTTAACATAAAATTCTGCGAGCATAACGTGCAATAGTTATGAAATAGCGGAACATAATGTATCATGTTTTATGGAAATAAAAACTAGCAGGTCGAAGTAATGGTTATTAAAAGAATAATAAAAGTTAGTCATATATGCATATATAAATGCACCATTATAGTCAGTGCATACCGTAACATTTATATGAGTTCGAATTGCATATCGACTAAATTGGTGCAAATTCACATCGCGAGTTAATTTTATTTCAAATCAATAAATTGATTAAATCACTCTTTTCGTGTATGCTAATTTATGTTTACCGATATTATAATTAGAGAATGCATTTCGGAAAAGAAAACATTAATTTGTTATTTTTTCAATGAAAATTATGCTAATTCGTTTATGTGTAAAATATTTCCGAATACAAATTGTAATATTTATCAAGTGATCCAATTATTTATCTTAAAATATTATAAAATTTTTATTGAAAATATTTTTTCATATATTTTATATTTAATTCTTGATATATTTCGGAATAAGATATATGTCGAATTAACTTGAGAAGTTATTTCAAACTTTAGAATGAATGAAGAAACGTGAAGAAACTTTCATCTCGCGCGCAAGTTGTCTTCTATAATATATTCAAAATTCATTAAAAGACAAATTATTATACATTGTGAATATCTTTTTAAAAGAATACAGCCATTAACAATATAATTAATAAATATATCACAAATAAAATATTGTAAAATTTTTTAAGATACGTAGAGAGATATCCAATAAAACCATTTCACTTGTCATGTTTCAGATTTTATAATAAATTTATTATTAATAAAATATTACATATTAAACTGCTTTATTATTATTATATATTAAATTATTTCTGGATTTCAGATAACGTTTAAATCAAATAAAATTTATTTCCTTAAAATTTAGACACTCGTCGCAGTGCCAATTAAACTTCCGAAAGATTCGAGAATCATTTCTTGACTTTTGTGAACAGTGACGTTAAGTATCAATCATGTAATCTTTTTGAGAAAATAACATTTGATATTTATATTATAATACATTTCATATTGTACCAATGAAACTGGAACATTTGTTTCATGATTTATGTAAAGTGCACATTGTACGCGTAATGTAACTTCAACTGGGGTTGCTTGTTGATTCACGATGGTCACGAGCTGGACTTGCTATTCAGATAAAAGGGGTTAATTTCATATTCTTTGCGTGCGCAAAAGCGAATAGCAGGCAAACAACATATATCAGTAGATGTATAGAGTAAATAAACTACCTTTCCTTTTTACATCCGGCGTAACTCACTAAGGGGGGGTGGTTTCGCTTTTTTTTTCTTTTACGAAAGTCAAGCTTGTGTCACTTACATTTGTGTTAAGACTAAGTGCTTTTAAAATAAAATTTAGAAACGCAGTTGCCAATTTTGTCGATACTAATGTAAATTTAGACATAATAGACTTTAAATGTACGCGCGCACATTTTGCATAAAGTGCGTTTGAGGTAAAACCACCTCATATGTGGCGTATCATTTAATTCTAAAAGTAGCGAAACATTATCAAAATTCATTTATGTATCCAGCGAGTTGTTTGCTGCTGATCAAAGTGGAAATATGGCATTAACGCGCAATTTAGTTACGAAGTAGTAGACATAAAGTAGATAATCATTACATATGCTGTATAGCATATTTATGATCTCGATATTATAGCGTAATTTATATTTTAATGTATTTAAATACATTTCAACCATATTTCACGTTTGTGATATCACTTTTTAAATGAATTTTAATTTATTTGACATTGTGATCGATACATTGTATAATCGAGGCATTTATATAAAACTGTATTAAACAAAATACTTTTTGATTTAAAAAGCGCAATTAATGAATTAATAAGATAAATAATTAATATAGACGTATAAAAAAGCATGAAATATGTGAGTATTTTCATTGTATTGTATATTTCTTTAATATATAAGGTCATTTTATTCTTAATTTAATCTCAGATAACAATATCAGTTACCTTTAAATCGTTATTTTAGGTATAATGTAACAAAAAGGAAATAAAATCATTTTGCAATATTGAAGATTAATAATTCACGATTAAAAGTTCCTGATAATCGAATTTTACTCAAGTGTTATCAATAATTACTCTTTGTTCGGATGATGACACGTCGCTTGACATTATCGTCAAAAGATAATGGCTGTCAGCAAAAATGCATTTTGCTACGCGGTTGGCTGTGACATGAAAAAATGCTCTAATGACGTAATTAATTACACGAGAAAAACTTCGGTCCGGTAAGTTTTAAAGTCTAGGGAAGTGGCCACGAGAGAGAAAGGCATCTTTATTGTATGCCCGGCACAAGTTTCGAGAAACCCTGAGAAACACGATATCGAGCTTGGCCGAGCTTTTTCGTCGGCGTGCGAGGTCACATAAACAGTACGATGCAGCTTAAAGAGGAGCTTACGGAGAAATACGTTTGCCAAACGGGGTTGCTTGAATTACGGAGAAATGTTGCGTATCGTTGCCGCAATCTCGCCGAGATTTTTCTCGTTAGTTATTAAAAGCAAGTACAAGGTTCAACGAACTACCATTTTCTCACTTCACCGAATCCGTCGTACAAGATGAAGGATTCCGCATATATTTCCTATAAATGTAAAAATCTTTAAATTTTTAAAATGCAAATCTCGTATTTTCCTTTATCTCAATGATATGAAATGATATTTGTCAGAGAAGAACTAATTGCAGTTGGAAATATTGCTATCAAAATTAATGTAAATTAATAAACCTCCAATTTGGCGTCTCTTTGTTACGATGTGATCTTAATTTAACATTTGTCTAAATAACATGTTTTGAGTTGCTTTAATTGCTTTATTAATTGCGATGTCCGTTACAAATTACGTCTATTTATTTTATTTAATTTCAGTGTTATAAAGATTATTTTACATCGCGTTGTGTTTACAACAATAAACGCAGCAAATATGATGTTAAAGCAATTAGATAAAGCGACTATTCAAATCACTCTTCTGTATCTGCATTACAAAGCTTTAATCTAGCGGAAAGCATATAGAATTCTTGATCCTACATTAATTAACCCAAACTAAATCGGCTTTGCGTTCACGGTCAAAGCTTTAGCTTTTAGATTTAGTCTTGCTTACACAATCAATGTCCACGCAAAAATATTCCGTCGACTTGCTGAGGCTTAATAATGCACAATACATGTGAATTTCAAATGGAATGGCAAACACGAGGGAACGAAGGACGAAATATAGCAAATCACATTTCATACAAGGGGAAAAAACTCAGAAAATAAGTCGTACATCGTCATTTCCGCACAACGCCAGGTACATAGCATGCCTCTAATATCTCTCCCCTATGTTATATAATGCAAAATGATCTCCATGATGAAAGGCCACGATAATGGAACGAAGAACGGTGTGTATTATTGTTCCGTGAAATCCACGGGACCATTCGAAGACGGCCGTTGCTTTAAGGTTGAACTTTTATCCTTCGATATAACGGACGCAGCGCGAGTGCTATTCTCCGAGGCACGAATGAAATTTTATCTGGATATTCCTTTGCTCGCGAAACCTCAAGGTCCTTCCGTGAAACATATCCTTTATGATTTTTCTTTTCTCTCTCTCTCTCTCTCTCTCTCTCTCTCTCTCTCTCTCTCTCTCTGTCTCACTTTCTCTCTTTCTCAAATGAAACAGAACCGGAAAGGTGCCGCTGGCTTAACAAATTTTCCGAGCCGGTTTGTTCGTAATACGAAGTTTGCGTGTATTCGCGCGCATACGTGACGTACACCGTGTATTTATGCACGCCAATATCCTGCTGTCGATCGGCAACGAATAAGGCCTATATGCCTCGATGTGTTTTTACTCTCGCGAACAGAACTGTGGTAAAGCAAGCGGTTATCAAACAGAACTCGGCCGCATCAACCGAACGGTTTTCCCTGTAATTTTCATATTTTATGTGCTTTATCATGTGTGATAACAAACCCGCTTTTTGGGACGTGATATTAGATTTTCATTAACATCCACGTTGTATTTTTTCCTGCGGAAAAGTTTGTCTATTTGCATTTCAGTTTAGCTACCGTATAAAACTTTCCATCGGGTATTTTAGAGTTATAAAAATCCGCGAATCGATACGTAATTGTTGGGGGATTTGTTTGATTTCCACGCTTTCAGGTCTCACGGGAATTTCATGCAATAAAATCTCATCGTTTAGCCCCGAAGAAGACGTGTGGGTTCGGCAAATATTGCGATAACATTTACTTTTTATTATTTTTTATTCTTAGGAAATAATGCAATGATCCTCGGACATTTATCATAAAAATGAAATGCATATTTTATCTCTGTGATAATTTAAATTTACGTGATAGCATAAGTGCGTATAAAAAGGTTTTACGGAGAGATATTTTTTATTAAAAAAAAATTTAATATAATTTATTATTTTGTAAATAGTGATGTACTAGAAATTAGAAATTTAAAATAGCCATATATGCGACGATGTATACGGTCTAGAAATAATAGTATCGGTGTTGCGTGAACTATACAAGCAACTTATCGCAAAACGGGTAACAAACTTTCTGATTATTATAAAGCGTCTAACAACTTGTTGCTATTCCTCGGGAAGCGTTATTGCATAAACAGAGTCATATTTATCTCGAATTATTAATGTATTTTCGAGAAATTGCCATTTCCTTTTTTTCGCGAATTAAAGAGAGCTCGTTATTTAAACTCGCTGCGTTTAACGAGTGCCAGTATATATCGGTTAACACGATCATTCAACATCTTTTCTCTTTCGCTTTAAGCGCATTATCATCGAAATGGTGGCTGCGAGATATCTCATAGGACAAGAGGAAAAATTTCCCACCCTGAAAATTATCATTTAAATTGGCACTCAATATAACTTTCCTCCGACATTATTTGTATCTGTTTCTTTTCGCTTTTGTATCCAGCTGGCCGGTAATAGTTCTTCATCTTGTCGGATTAGGTATTGTGCCGGCTTAAATTTATCGTCCGTTATATCTCTGAAGCGAGAAGGATAAATCTCACGCGACTTTAAGCGTTGAGCGTTACGAAGCGGGATAAACCGCTTTTATAGAGTCATGCTGTTCGATTAGCCGATTCGCAATTATTGGAGAACATTTCGCGGTAACGCCTTGATAATGTGGTGCCGCATTTACACATAAATTATCTGCCAGCAAATACATCAGTCGAATCGACAAAATCATCAGTTTTATATTAGAGAAACTGGAACGTTTGATGTAATTGGAATATCGATTCATTTTGAACTCATTTCTCTCTTTAAATAAGTTTTCTTTTAAAACGAAATTGTTTACTCTTTCTTGTTTAGCTGAATAATATATTTATTTAAATAATGAAATGTCTTAAATAAAATTTATAAATAAAAAAGTAGATAATATAATTTTAAATAATATAATTTAATAAATATATATTTAATATTATTAATAAATATATACTTAATAAATATCAGATAATGAATTTTCTCTTTCTCTCTTTCTCTACTTTAGTCGTAAAAAGAAAGTTCTAAATTATTTGTATTATTAATTGTATAATCTATGACCTAAGTTTAATGACCTGATCTTAATCGAAATTAAATCTGGTTAATTCTAATTCTAATATCTGATTTTCAGTTTAATAGCAAACAGCAAACAAGATTTGGAAGTACTCAAAATATTTTGTGCCTTCTATTTGTTTGTTTGTTTTAATTCATATATATATTTTCGATTAAATATAGAGAAATATATTTGCATTAAAATTTTAATGCAAACTCAGTCCCCAAAATCAGTCGTTTGCATTAATCTATTAAATTTATTAAAATATATGTAAATATGTACGTTTCTATGACATCTACGTTATTTTAACATAACAAGTTTAAAAAATGTTTGAACTTTCGCGATTGTGAATCCTATTAAGATTTTTTTCTCGTTTTAACAATATAACGTGTATCTCAAATTATAAAACAATCAGATATATATAGTCACGTGTACTCATATATAGCATTTTCTTTCTCTCTTTCTCTCGTATGTGATAGACCGTTTTGACAGATTTTCCATTGATTCCCGGAAGCATCCTATTATATGGGGATAAACACGTCTACTTCTAGTCGTCAGATCGAATGAAAATTACAGTCAATACTGGCTATAGAAGTGTGTAGTAATTTGTAGAAACTGGAGGTCAGGTATATGCAAAAGTTGCCTCTCCGTGTTGAAGGACCCTGAAAGAATACACGACCTTCCTCCTCGTCGTGTGCTATGTATCGATCTTGATGCAGACGTCGCGCCCCGTCAGGGATAGAAATGCTATCAGGAACTCAGTTGCATGCCCCGCTACTTTTATTTTTGGCTGACACGATACGCTGTAACGGATACACTACACAGATTGAACTATAAGCGTGCTACACACACGACGATAATCCCTATTCGCTTCTATCCTCCAGACTTCTATCGAGTTTCGTTGTGATTGCGCCACTGCCATTTCGTTTACCTTTAATCCCTCTTCTTCTTCCCATTCTACTCGTCGTGTGAGGGATCTCTCTCTCTCTCTCTCTCTCTCTCTCTCTCTCTCTCTCTCTCTCTCTCTCTCTCGATTCTCCGTTAAAGTTAAGCAGGAGTAAAGTTTTGATGGACACGTGATACATATATATATATATATATATATATATATATATATATATATATATATATACATATATATATACAGAGCTTAATTTGTCAGAGATCCTTTTACCCTAGCGCGCGGGAATAGGAGGTGAGAAAATTTCGTCCTGTTCGACCGTTCTGTCGATAGTCCCGGGAAACTTTTCGGCGAAACTTCCGTCAGTCCGAAACTTCTTGTGTTTGACGTTACGGGAGTGTCTTCAAGATTATGCATTTTCATGAGCAGTTGCTCATACGCTTGCTACACAGGAAGTGGCGAGGAGTACGGTCGAGGCCAGGATCTATTCTCGGGAGGATTTAAAATCAAATCTGTCGGAAGCGCAGCGATTCGGAAACGTACCGTGTATCGAAGTACCGGCTTCGACTTAAGAAATTCTGCGTAGTCAATACTACACGTTGGCTGGTTTGCAGGATATATGCCATCCGTTTCGATCAGATCATCCTCCGCCAATTAGAAGCATCGCCCTCTTTGTCACGTCCGCTCTTTGCCGTCGTGCAGTTTGACTAGAGCTACTGGAATCTATAGCGCAGGTTTTGCAGCTAAATTGTTTGACATGTCTCATCCGCGGTTCTAGCGTAACTAAGTTCGCGCTTGTTCCTCTGGATTCTGGAATTGCCCCGCGGCGAGATATCTCTCTAGAATCCGATTGTACGAAAATGTCGAACTATTACACTCGGCGCCTCCCCCATCCCCCCGGGAACATTATTGATATTTAGGATTTTCAATTTGCAATGATCAAGGAATTGCTTTGCTATTTACCACCAAGGATCCTTACACGTACATACAGATAATACGTAACCTCATGTGTATCATGTATTTACTTTTATGCCATATTTCTTTCTATGTTAGTTTACCAGTAGATTCATACTGTCGGCCAGCAAAATATTTTCGGTTTGACAAAAAAAGCAAAAAAGGAAATTTGTTTTTTTGCAAAAAAGGAAAAATACTTGAAAAACAAATATAATCTTCAAAACGTTACGGCGAAACGGTTAAATTTTTTCCTATGTAGGGCACGTAAAGGTATATTTTGAATGGTTTTTTACAATATCTTCTTCCATAATAAATTGATATTAATAATTTTTCCGCAATCAATATCAATCTTCGGTTTTACTACCACGCTATAACTAATGACTCGCAAACTAATATCGGAGCAGTGATGAAAGTCGACTCGTCTGAAGAACGATGAGAGATTCCAGACGGTTTCTTTTGTGCTCGTTCCCCCGATGGCGTTGCCACAGTCTCCGTATTCCGAGCAGGATTTACCGCAATGATGTAATTAATAGAATCTAAAGAGATTTTAAGTTTCGTCTACCTCCTTGCGGCGTTGCTGTACGCATGTCTTTGTTAGGAAAATTGAGGCTTAAGTCGTGATTTCAATTCAGCGCCAAGTTTCACCTCGCTGGCTTGGTTACCGTAACTTTGTTTCGTTTCTCCGAATGACGGAGAAACTGGTGGCTACGAAGGATAATGGAAGACGGATTGGTTACCGGCATCCGACGACGATTTCCCTGCACATCTCTTTGGCAAGTATTTGTCTAAATGCTCGCGAGCAAAGGTATTTCCTCGATAATATCACCAGCCAATTGTCGAGGACAAATACCGTTAATAGCACGCCCGTGCATTGTATGCGGCGCAATGTTCCACGCATGCAGAATGCCCATATCAAAAGTCACGCGTTCTAGTGTTTGCATACTGTATTTGGAATTGCCTCGGACAGTATAATAACGAGCAGAAGTAGCCTCGTGGGGATTCAAACTAATTTGACCCTTTTGTTTAACCTGCAACGAGGCGGATGCGAGGCTTAAAATCTGCACGCTGTTTAAATTTCAGATAATCCTACCGAGTTTTGAAAATGTATTCGCGTATAGTACATAGCTCGAATTGCGCTTGCATTCTCGAATCTAAATCAGGATATAAATGTAACAGCACTCGGGCCATCTCCATAGAATGACTAAAATGATGAGAAATTGGGGGACACGCGTGAATTTATGGCGAACATTAAAGCCGGAAATGTGGGCTTCTGCTGTTTTTCAGAGGCCAAGGAAACGGTACGATATCGGCATGCGGATTCTTTAAAATTATGGTTATTATGATATATTCGAAGAACATTTTTGAGTCGTCGAATTATGAGACCAAACGAAATCGGATCGCATACTTTCAAATAAATTACTTTCACATAAATTACGATCTTCTTAATACGAATTTATGTGAAAAATTCGTCTGTTGTTTTACAATTAACATGAATAAGCTTTTCAGTATTTTATTTAAAAAGTTATAGCTAAACAATTAGCCTTAAGAATAAATAATTAAATTAAAATCTGCGGCAAAGAAGTAGATTTATTTTACTTTTTTTGTAAAATCGAATTTGTTATTTGATATTTTAATTTAGAACTTTTGTGATCTCAAAGAAAATATAGAATATTTAATTAAATTGAAAAATTGTCAAAGGAAAAGTACGTACAGGTAGCGACTCAAACTTGACATTTAATTTTTATTCTAGAAAAAGAGCAAAATGTGGAAATTTCTAAAAAGTATAAATTTCAATAAATTTTAATTAATTAGATCCATTAACTATAATATGCATGGGAAAACTATTAATCAATTCAAACTATAATATATATGAAAAGTTATCGATCTAATTATACTGTATTATGCATGCAAAGTATTCATAGTCAAATTAAATGTTAAAACAACATGGACTGTTATAATAATAAGCAATATAATAATAAATGTGTAGTGTATAATATATCATAATTTCAATTAATATGTATGTATGTGTGTGTGTGTATATATATATATATATATACATTTACATATGTACATACATACATATATATCTCGTATTCCTTTCTGTACGACTATTAAAAGGCCGATTGATCTTTTATTCAACTTATCATTAATAAAAGAAAAGTCTCCACGGAAAATGTATATAATGTCGAAGTACTTATCGTAGACCCATTGAGTTCCATTGAAATGTTTCAATATGATTTGTAGCAAGTCAGTGCAACTGGCAATGAACATTGAAAGCTCCCGTTTTATATCCATGAAACGTGAATATCACCTTAAATATCCAGAGCGTGACTGCTTTACAATATGAATCAGCCAGAAATTTCTGATGGTTTATGTTCGATGAAATCGACATCAGACTTCGAATGAGAAAATTCGTATGTTTCTCGTGATTACAATATTTTCTTATCCATTTTTCTTATCTTTACTCAAAATGATTAAGTTTCAATAGAGAAAAGCAGAAAATTTTGATTTTTTGTTCGTATTTTTCGTTTAGCGGAATAGAAGAATTAAATTACAACAATAGAGATAACGTTTTCTCTGGTTATTGCTATCATGCTGAAAAATATAATAGTAAATATTTGTAGAAAATTCTTGAAAAAAAAAATAATATTTGTATAGGCAAATGTCGATTCCAGATATAAAAAACAATTGAATAAAAGATATAACAATATTATATTTTGTTATCTTGTTTAGCAACTAGTAATTTGTTAAAGTCACAATTTGTTAAAGTCACAAAAAATTATTTAATATCATCTTGTGCATTTTAAATTTAATTCAATCACGTAATCCTCAGCAAACGTCAGATTTAATCTCAAGTACCAACGGAAGCCTCGTCTTTAAAGATTCTTTTCGTTTTCATGAATGGAAATGTTGGTTTATCTCGGATGCAAGAAGAAATAAAATTATCTCCTTTTTATCTCCTTCACTTAACTTTCCTGGAAGTCCGAATTTTCGTTAGAGGTGTTAAAAAGTGATTTGTTTCTTTCAGTTTGTATTATATAGAGAAAAGAATGAAACATATATATTTTATTTACACAGACACACACGCGCGCGCGCGTCACACACACACACACACACACACACACACACAAAACAGGAAATTGCTTTTACATTTTATCTGCATAATTGAATACAGCGATCTAATGTGAAACTAATGTGAAAATAATAAAAGCAAAATAATAAAGACGTCATTTAAAATATTCCATGTCGCGCTTGAACGAAACACTTGGGGGAGACTTTTAAATAATTGCATTACACCTTGAAAATATTGGAGCAATGTTATGGTACTTCTCGCGGGATATCAAATTTAACTTTGTCGATTCGCGGAGCGATACGCGTTGTTTAATGACGTTTTTCATTTCTCGTCGCAGCGTATGGGAAAAACTTGGCGCAACCTATCTGCGCGCTGGATCGTGAAAAATAATATCTGCCCGCACACGACACACTCGACGCACGAAGCGCGTCGCGCCGGCCGGCCGATGCTCCGGAATGCCATCGCTCCACCGCGAGCCATCGCATCGAACATCGATCACCGGGCATTCGTGTAACGCACGGATCCAACGGGAGAGCCGGATACGTGACGAGTGAAACTCGCGCGAAAAGTCGCGGCGCGCACGCTATCCTCTTCATTAAAGTCGACGGGAGAGAGATGATATCGATCAAAATCACCGGGCGATACGATCACAAACTCGGTGCGGCACACATACCTCTTTACACTTCTGCTCGTCGTAATCACAGACAGATCACTCCTCCGATAGATCCTCCCGGTCGCGCTCGACTGTACGCACCACTGTATCCCACACACCACTCTGGAGTCCGCGCGGGGGCTGCGTCCACTTCCGCGTCCGCTCGCGTCCCTGGTCCCGGCCACGTACGACGAAATAATCACTGTTACTACTGGCGTGGTAATCGCGGTAAACGAGTGCCGGACGTGTGTGTACGTCGCCGACACGTACGTACCGACACAGGATCGCGAAATCGCGCGGAGCGGAGACCGTGGTGCCGCGCGCTGCGCCCACGGTAGACTGGCGCCCGCTCGTTCGTCTGACTCGTTGCTGACTCTCCCTACTTGCCTGGCTCGGCTGAATGGGGCGCTCCGACGCGACACGACAGGGCGGCCGACTGGATGGCAGCGAGCGTGTGCTGCCTGCTTGCACGAGCCTCAAGTATAATCCTTTCTCAGGCGACACTTACCAGTCGGTGTGTTTACGAGCCCGAACGTAATTTGTTCTTATTACATGCACGTCGCATCGTCTCTCGCCGAAGTCCGCTTGTCGAATTTGATGAACGCGTCCCGCGAACTCGACGCTTTCACGATTTTTCGTGAGTGGGAAACTTGATTGCGCGTCTTTCGCGCCGTTGTTTCTCAGTTTGAAAAAACGTTCTCCTAATTAAGATGTAATTTTACATTCCGCCCGCGTAAAGCACATCATTCTTAATTAAACATGGATCCTTTTACTTATTTGTATTCTTGAGGTGCGAGTTGTCAGAGAAATAACGTTAAATAATTTCGAAGAAGCATCACGATAGACAAAATGCTTTTTCGTAAAAGAGACTGATTATAAATTGATCGACAAACACATTTACGGAGAAATTAAATGAGTATGATTGACTACGTTTTTCATTAAAAAGAAAGAAATGTTTTTGAAAACATATATATGTTTATAAAGAAATTGTGTATTTTCTAACAAGATTTCACAATTGTGATTTCACAATGTGTTCAGCATATTTAGAGAAAAATCTTAATAAAATAATTGATTGACAAAAATTTGTATGCAAAAATCAAATTTAGGTTTGACAGAAATAGTTTATTGCATAACAAATAATTTTTATATAGGATTTATTGACATTTGAAGCAAAGAGTAGGACGTATGTTATAATAAATCTTATTTTAAAATAATTTATTTAATTAATCTTATTTTGTCAAATACGTCGTTCAAGTATAATTTTATGTACTCACGTACTTATAATTTACATTTCAAAGTAATGGCAATCACGTTAAATTATGCGTGCATTTCCATGTTGCAACCTTGATTTATTTCTTCTTACTCAATTTATTAATCATTCTTAATGTTTCAGTGATGCTAATGGATACTGATAAGTATCAGTACTATGGAAAATGTATGTACATATTACGTTAAAAGGTACTCGTTAATATAAGATGTATATTAATTATTAAATTTATTAAATTATTAATTTATTAAATTATTAAATTTATTGAATCTAGAAATCGTTGAAATATATTAAAAATTGGAAATTAATATGGTTAATTCGTTTTTTTTTTTCGTAATAACACTTAGACTGTGTTGCTCGGTTCGCGACTTGTGTTAATTTTTCATCTTGGATATTTAGCTGTCTGTTCCACGTCAGTCAAAGTCCTCGTTACATCGTTATAACTGCGTCTTCATTACTATAATAAGCTTTGTTGGAAGTCTACTTGATTGCTTTGAAATTCTTTGTCTTTAACTCGCGGAGTTGACTGCTTTTTCAAACGAAAGTAGTTGTCGATCGTGCAACGTGATGTGACATTGTTATCGATTACAATAGATGTCGTATTGCCACTCATCGCATTACTTTGCATATATTTTTGTTCAATGTCAAATCTATTTATTAGTTCATCAAGTGGCAAGAGGTATAATTGATGAAATTAATGAAATTGATATACATATAAGTATAAGAAATAAACTCGTTTACAATATTAAATAAATAGATAATTTCTTATTACAATTTTTTATAGATATATAAAAATAACTTTATATTAATAATTAAATCTCATTGCCGAAAAGAACATTTTCTGATATCTTTTTATTTTTTCTTAATAAAAATAATATTGATCATCCTATTTAATGAAATTAATGAATAAAGATCTATATAATTTATATAACATAATTTCTATTATCATAATATAATTCAAATATCTTAAAATATTTAGACATACACTTTTAAACTATATGTGTCTGCTTTATCCTTAATGCCTTTCTTATTTCCTTCATTTGCTTTAAATCTACACTCATCTTAATCTTTAAGCAATAAAACGAGTGATCGAAATAGTTCGCGATTGTAAGCTGTATATAACAGAGAGCTTGGAAATGACTTTTGAATCTCAAAATAAATTAAAATCTTATGTGCTAACCTTAAAGTGCACTCTTTGGAAATTTAATGGCATATTAATAAATCATTTAGGAATTGAACTGGTGAACGCGACTTAGGGCTTTTATTACTTTCGGAGTAATCAAGGCGAAAAGTACGACTACGTTATTCAGAAAGTTCGACTCTCGTGAAAGCTAAAGCTTTTCCCCGTTAGTATTGAATCTCGTGTAGCAAATGAGAATTGAATACTTCTTTCCAGCGTATTTTTCATTTTAGTCAATAATTTTCTTGATGTAGATTACAATCTTGATAATACTTTCATTGCTATCACGTTTATTATTTGATTATAAAATTACGCTTAAAACTTTTCCTATTTATTTAAAAACTTGGATTAAAAGCTTGGAAATTTAAATAAGATTTTGGATTTAAATGTAACAATCGAGGCTGAAATAATTAAAATTTTTTGAGATTTTTATTAATATATATATATGTTGATTTAATGTTATTAATATATATATATATGTGTGTGTGTGTGTGTGTGTGTGTGTGTGTGTGTGTGTGTGTGTGTGTGTGTGTGTGTGTATGATTTAATTTAAATAAGGTGTCGAACTAAATTAATGTGCCTATCTATTTAATCTTTTGGAAGTTGATTGAGCTTGTAAATAGCATCCTACGTTATCGTTGAATCACTGCTAAGTACTTAAGTTCTGTTCATTCTGGAACGCTTTACCTTTCACTAGCGAAGCTGCAACGATACGCTTTGGAACGTTTCGACCGCTCGTGTTCTGCTCTAGTTCGATCTCGCGTGATACATTACTGTCCTAAGACACGCTTTAGTAAAGCGCGGCGTGCATTTCTATGATTTAATTTCCATACCTCTTCCATGCTCACAAGATTATTTCGCGTTTATTTCGTCGAATAGCAAGAAGAACTTCGTTTCTCGTTCCAACGAGAGTTACTCACATTTTCTAGAACCGAGTTATTAGGATGTAATAAAATTGTTGAACTTCTCGAGTGAAACAGGGACGAAATTAAACACAGATTCATTAAAATTTCTTTGTACGCAACTTCTCATAATAAATAGGAAGTCCGGATGTTTTTAAATGTGTAAATAAATTTCTGTTTTAAAGGTGCTTATCAAACAGCTTGAAAAAGTAAAAGTATGTCAAAGTGTGTTGTGAATTGTAATCATAAAATAATTTTTATTACGCTTATCAGTAAAGTGTTGCGCGACCTAATATCGATAAGTTGTAGAGTTATGCCGTAACGCTTATGCAATAACGTTCACGTGACTAAACAGGCAACGCACGACGTGAAGGAGCATCACAAAATTGAACGCTTTACGAACTTCCGCTGCGTACGCTGCATATTTGATAAGAGCATATTTTACATATTCTGCATATATTTCGTCTTGTAGGACGCAACAGTGAATCACGTAATTCTCTGTTGGACATGCCGCCATTTACCCGGAGTACGGCGTTATGGTAATTCTAGTGATGTGCAGATCACTGCTTGTTGAGACGTTGAATGAGGTTTCAACAGGAATCAAGTAGTTCCGTACAAATGTTCCGCCCTTTAATAATTTAATCCAGTTATTGGAAGCTCCGAGACTTTAGTCAACTAGAACTGTTCTCTCTCGCGCACAACTGCAAGCTGTGTTATTTAAGTCAGAATTTACGTGGCGTGTGCCATGAAAACATATTTGGATATAATTTTGTGTATGTCGTTCATATAATACAGCTATAAAATTACTTTGCGCAACGCGTGTTGTACAAAGTGGTCCGGGCTTATTCTTCCCTTTCTTACACGGCAGTTGAGTCGGACGACATAATTTCCACTTTTTACTTTGTAATTCCCGTGAAAGTCCTTTAGCGGAACTGTATTCCCGGATAAAATGGCGCGGTGTACGATACTGTCGATCTTTGAAACAAAGTTTTTCGCCGCGGCACGGCACATAAAACTTCTTCAACAGTTTTCATCTTCTTGTTTGATGTGTATACTACATGCACGTTACATCGGTCTTTCGCTATTGTCAGTATTCTTCGCGATGCTTTGAAATAGATGTGTGGTGAGCCTCTTTACGATGGATATCTCTCGTCGATCTGCCGCGTGTATCGTGACGTAAGTGCATGGCACGTTCATGCCTATTTCCTCTGTAATGTGAACTTTAACTAGCAACGTTTTTACGAGAATTAAGTTTTCACTCGTAACCGTTTTTTTTTTTCATATCCAGTAATATATAGGAATTATCCGGTTAAATAAATAAAACTTCGCTGAAATGCGACTTTTCTACAAATTTTGAATATCATAAGATAATTAATGCTAGTAAATTTAATAGAGAGATTAATCAATTCTGGAGAAACTGAAATATATGTTACAAAGTAGAGCTGATGATTTATATTAGTATTTTGTTATGGTATTGATACTAAGTAGCGAAAATTAAGGACAGTAGTCTTTATTTCAGATTAAATCGTATCCAAAATGTTTAGTAAAAAATCTCGCGTTGCCATAATGATTCGTGTAGTCAATTAAATGCCACATTCCGCACGATTTATGTCATTGACTGACGGATACGTGAAACACAGGTTGACAGTATACAGGAATGCGATTTATGGTCCGGCGCTTGAATAAAACGATAAACGGAACAAAATCGCATTTCAAATCTGATGGATAAGCGTTAATACAGAGGGGGTGCCGCGAAAATGGCACGTCAACGTTGTCGGAAATTAAGCGACGAAAAGATCCGTAAGCTAAACGCGGCGGCAATATTTTTCTGGCCCCGCGATACGCACACTCATACGTCACGAAATACATTACGAGCTTGTACCGGCAATTCGTATCCCGCCATATATTTTCGAGTGCAACGTGTGCGCGGGCGTGTACTCGCACGAATATCATCCGCAAGGACTCCCATTAATTGTGCCGCGGCTATCATCGTCATTCGAGCGTGCTCGCGTCGCTCGATCGCCTATTTGTCACCCGCCGATTGCGAAAATGATCGAGATCTGCCGCACAAAGTTGTCAACCGCGATTTCCAGCGGCGCGTGTTGCCCGTAAAAAAACGAAAAACATATCCTCGCTGAGCGCACAAAAAGAATTATGTATGTGTATAGTATACGTGTATAGTTTCGCATTTTGTGAATTCGCTTTTTATAATTTCGTCGGGTTACCTTACAACTGGCATGCGGAAATTTTACTGATATTATTGTTTGAAATGGTGGTTGAAATCAACGGGAGCGTCCTTTCTCGAAACGAGATGTAATATGCATGCTAATCGCGAACACGGTATTCCGTGCGAGCCATCAAGGCGGAACGTGCGGATACATCGCGATAATTAGACGACGTATTATAATTATATTATACGTTCCCTTATTGGGTTCTTCATATTCAATTATTCTTCATATTCAATTTCATGTTCAAATTAATAATAATGGAAAGATGGATCTGCTATATCTCTTGTAAGTAATTAGTCGCTTAACGCGATGATATTAATTGTTTTTTAATTATTATACAAGTTCGTCTTCTTTTTAATTGTTATAAATTCTTGATAAACTGCGTGTACTGTATAGAAATTCAAGATGCAGAAAATTATGCGTAAAATTTAGTTTATTAATAAGTATATGGAGCTATTGCCTTTTTTATTATCTTTGATGAATTTTCAATTGGGAAATAAATAATAACATGTATTAAGACTATTGTATCGCAAGCTTCATTTAAAATTCATAATCGTTATTTGTTTCTACTTATTAGTATTTATTTATGAAATACAATATATTATTTGGAGATTGACTGTATTAATATGCAAATATTATATTATGTTCCTCTGACTAAAGGTAATTGTAAATCGTAACCTAACTTTGCATAATATGCCGCGTGGTAATAGATATTCCATTAATATTAACTGTTATTGGGCGATGTTATAGTAACTAATATATTTTTTTCAAAATGAATATTATAATTCTAAACTTCGATTTGAATGCGTTAATCGAAATTGTTAGTTCTGTTCATTGATTCGTATTAATATTCAATCATCAGCAGCGTTCAATATTAATTATTACTAGTAGTTTTTATTATATTATTTTTCACGTGCATTTTGCATAAGAGGAAATTGATCAGTACATGATAAAAATCAAAACTGCAAACATTTAATTTATCTGTATTACTTTTTTTTTTAAATTTATTTCGCGCGAGTATCTCATACTCTTATTTGTTAAAACGTGCTTTTTAAATAGACCTTCGTATATATATATTGAATATGAGGCAACTCGTGCAAATTCAGAATACAAAAGAGAGAAGAGCAAATAAATAGAACTGACTTTATTACGGCATGAACAATAAGAAAAGAACGCGCGAACAGGAAGTCTTGTACATCCAAGCTGCAATTGTCCTTTTAATTCGGTTGTCGTTTTTTTCTTTTCTTTTTTACTGCAAACAATCAACTATGCAATTTTGCAATATATATATATATATATATATATATATATATATATATATATATTGTAAATTTTTACTATTAATTTATTTTTTCTTAATTATTGCTCCTACTTGTATATGTGTTTATTCTAGGCTATTTTTACAATATATTGTATTGTATTATATTAACAATTATAAAAGCTGGCAAGAGTAACTTAGAATAAACACATTTATAAATAGGAGCAATGAATATTTAAAAAAAAATTACTAATAAAGATAGCAAAATGAAATGAAATGATAATACAATTTCATAACTGAAAATTATATTAATTATTAACTTACAAATAATATGTACCCTATAAACATTTTTCGTTTTCAATCTTTTAATTAAAATATATAGTCGATTCTCTCTTTTTCTTTATGCATGTGCTTATAATTAAGTTAATAATGTTGACCCATTATAGCAGTTAAATTTTAAGCTTAACTAATTGACCTGTTTAAGTAAATGATGATTACATTATTAAAATCTACAAATGGCGAGAAGTTATTTCTCATTTATGACGTATACGAGTGTTTAATTTATATGGAAATTATTAAGAGAAAGAGAGAAAGAGAGAGAGAGAGAGAGAGAGAGAGAGAGAGAGGGGGGGAGAGAGAGAGATATATATATATATATATGAAAGCTTTACATTTAAAATCATATTCGAAATTCCACTGTATAATATTATAGAAACATTGCCCTTACCGGATATGCTGTTTCCTAAGAAGGGTTCATCTCATTTATAAGTGAAACGGCAAAACGCCGTGATGCTCAATCTTACCGTCGGCATCAAAGATTCCCGTGTCAGCTCCATATACGTAGTTGTAACGATCGCAACATGTAACCGCGGGACGGACCTTGTATAATGTATCATGGGGTGGCCGGCGGGTAGCAAGCGACCGAAATCTCAGCGCCGATAACATATGTACCCGTATCTATAGCCAGCGTCTGCATCTGCATAGATTCCGGTGAGGTCGTTTCTCCATGGATATGCACGAGGGGAAAATCCTTTCGCTCGGGGCGAAATTTCGGCAAGACTTAAGTACCCGGCACAGCACCCGGGTGTTGTATGGTCTCCAGGGCCGCGTATAATTGCCGCCTATCTAACGTTAACCGTTTCTCCCACTCGCCCCCTCCGACGCCCTCTTTTAATTTCGCTATCCATCACCGGCCGCCTCCCTTCTTCTGCCCCTACCTTCTGCCCCTTCGTCTCTTCCTCGCTCCTGCCGTTTCTATTTCTGATCTCTTCTTTTTTACATCTCGGAACAATGCGGTCACGATGTACCTACCTGCGTACGCGCACGCGCGCGCACGTAACGCTAGTCGGGGGCGTCGCTAAATTTGCATTCCAACCGAATGAAATATGCATTTCCTGTCGCGCGACGATCTTCCGTTGCCGACTCATACATCCGGCTGTCGCACCATTCGGCGCGTCGCGTCTCAGCTGCTTTCTATTAATTAGCGTCGCGACGCATTCCGTTACGATGCATTCCGTTAGGGGTACAAGCGTGGGAGCGCTTGTTATAGCACGTGGCGCAGCCCGCTGTCATCTCGGACGCAAGACGAAGGGAGAATAGATCGCACGGAATCGTTGTTATCCGCTCGGATTGCCCAGAGCGACTTAAATAAATTACGAGCGGGATCGTTGAACGTTTCCGTCGTGCCTACGTCGCGTGGAGGAGAAACGGCGTCTACCACTTTGCTGCGGTTAGAATACGAAACGATCGTCATTAATGGCGGTTAAATAACGTTTGCAGTAAATCTTCGTTTTTTAGCGAGAGAATAAAAAGCCATACGATATTAGCGAGTTTAATTTTCTCTCTTTAATCTTCCATTGTCAATATTATGTTGATAGATGGTTCAGATAATTACACACAAATCCATTTTAAAAGTGAATCATAGATATTTAGAACCGTTGATATTTATTCTCATTATAAAGCCCAATAAAGTTGAGATGTAGTAAGTTAACATCTCGAGTTTTATTGATTTTTATCGATTTTTCTACATGAAAAATATTTTCGTATAAAAATACGTTTCGTAAAAAGAAAAAAATAAGAGAATTCAGAAAATAGGAAATATTTAATTTACGAATAAACATGTTTTCCGGGCGCTTTCTCTAATTCATTTTATAACAAAGCATATTCCGTCAGAGATGAAGTGTGTGTCCTCGAGAAGATAATTAAGTATAATCAAGTATAATGAAGAAAAGTAAAAAAATTAAGTTGTTTTTCCGAGCGGCACCAGCAGTGCAAGTAAATAAAATGAAACTTCCAAGCGAATTGTTACAAAGCGCTAGAAACCATAATGGGCGAATGTTTCCCTACAACGATGCAATTTTTTTTTTTTTTTTTGACGAGACAAACGAGCTTCCGTATAGCGTATACGTCGGCTCTAACTTCCGGCGACTCGTTTACAACGGGCGGAAAGTTTTTCGCTCGCGTCTGCGAAAGTGTCTGCTTCGAAAATCGGCACGGCGAACGAGAACCTCGCACTTTCCAGCGAGGATCTGATTTTCCGACGTGCTTCCGCGGTCAGACCAAGTTCGTGGATGGCATTTCAAAGAGAGACCTAACTCACTCTGGCTCGCGCGTCCACCCGCGCTTAGAACTCCGTCACTTACGAGTTTAAGATAGACCAGTTTGCCATACCAGCGATCTTGCTCGGTTGGCAGGATTTGTGATGAATGGTGATGTACCCTCGGTTTTATTAGATACACTCGGGATTTGTCGATCATTAAGGTTTCTGAAACCTGGTTATTGCGGCTACATCGGATTATGATGTCAGAAGCGGAAATTCTCTGTCTCTCTTTCCTTATTTCTCTTGTTGTTTCTTTCTCTCTCGTTAAAACTATTATTTTTACACCATACGCGGCGAGATCAATATCCTAACGAAATGTTGCTTCATTGTTATCTGTAATTATTTTTATTATTATCTTTTTATGTGATCAGCTTGTGAGAATAAAGATAGATAGTGCGTATCGTAAATTATAAGGAATTAAAATTTTAATGTTTTCGTGACAGAATATGTCAAAGCATTTGAAAGCACGCAAGTATTTTTCTTAATTTAGGAAGTTAGAATAAATGGAGCTCTAAGTGATTCTTAATCTCTCCCCTTCAAATATATAAATCTATCCGACTAACAGCAATTCCCGAAGGATAAATTGGCCGTGCTGTCTGCGAAAACGAGGCCGCCACGACTGGACTTTATAATGCAGATGTCAAATTAAGCCAGTAAATTAGGTGCTAAATCGCGTTAGTAAGCGAGCAAACGTTAGCTGCATTAAATTTTCACGCACACTTGCAATACTAAAATTGTGTCCTGATACTTATATTATATAAATTTACGCGTAAAGTCGAATCTAGACCAGGCAAACGAACACGAATAAACAACTTATTTCAATTTGCGCGAATATTTATTCTAATTGAAGCAAGTATGATAGTTCGCTCGCATTTCTTCATGTTCATTTGCATGATTTACATCCGAAACTTTAAATATATATAAATATATGTACACAAATACATAATTTCAATAAAACATGTTTTTTATAGCTAAGAAAAATAATGTACAAATTTCTTTCATATAATTCACTGAAACATTACAAAGCGCGAGTTTTGCACGTCATTTATGGTTTTTAACATTATATATTTTTAAATGAATATTTACATCGCATATTACATAATCTCATTAAAATCTCACACAAGTACTAATATTAACATTTGACAATTATATTCAAACAAAGTGAACAAAGCGAAAGAATTAAGAAACGATCAATATTGTTGGAAAAGCGTCAACAATTAAAGTTTTTCATGAACGGAAGTCTTTTCATGAATGGAATCTAATATAAAATTAATATATTCACATATTAAATTTTGTATGGAATATAAAAATTTGCAAAAAAAAATTTGCGTATCGACAAATATTGTCGAAAGCGTTTAGTGTAGTTTATTCTATAATCGATATACATATAATAATAGATTCACGATAATTACGATTATTTTTATAATAGTCTAATCCAAATATCTTTAACATCGGACACTTAAATTCCTATTCTGGATTTTATTATAATTTGCATAGCATTTTGTAATACATACGCATAGCGATAGTTAATTTATTTATTATAACAATTGTTAATTATAATACACATAAGATATATAAGATATCTACATGCTTATTTTTGATAAGTCGTAACTATCGTAACTATCTATTGAACAAAACAGAAAATGCACGATAATAGATTATTCAGAAAATATTTAAAATATACCGATTACAGCATTTAATGTTGAATCATCAAAATTGTAGCGCTTCGTATCAGTTAGATATTATTCGTAATATTAAATTTCTCTTCTTACTACACATTGTTAGCTTTGAATATTGTTTACGCGCCGTGACCTGGCGGCGCGCGCCATGTTTACGCGCTTCATCGCTACCATTCTTTAATGGGCGTTCGTACGAACAGGTAGCAAAGCACGTCGCTCTGCGTTTCTTCGCATTTTACATCGCAAAATGAAATATAAATGTTATATAAAATGTTGCTGCATCATATAAATATAATATTAAATACTTATTAACGATTGATTAATGATTTATAAACAATGACTTTTTAACAAAGTATGTACACATTTCGCGCGACTTACTTCTTTGAAATTTACTTATTTTAAGTAAGTAAATTTAATTACTTTTTGTAAATAGCAACCCCTCCAATGGGTACGGCCTTGACGTGGCAGAGGGGCTCAGTATTCCGAGGGGTTTCGTTGGGTTCTCCAATGGAATCCCAAAGACGAAGAAGCTAACAGTACCCGTTGCACCGTTATTAGTAATATCAATATTAACATTAGTTAATATTACTGTTACTAATAATGTAATAACTAACACAGCATAGCCACGAGTCGTAAAATGGCTCTTATGTGGCAAATGTCGGTTTTTAACCGACCATCATTTTTCCGCCGCCGATTTTTAAGTGAATAAACGAACTGCAATCAGTTCGTCGCGCCGCGCGTTTGCTTCGGGAGCAAGTGCCGTAAGTGATCGGACTAAAAGACTTTTCCTCATTCTGCGAGGGCTCGTTTGACAAATATCATAGTTCGTGCCGGGAGTCGCACTGCCAAGGGGTGCAGAGAGCATGGGATCTCATTGAGGCGTAGTCGGCTACGTCCTCACGCCACGTGCGCCGCGGCACTGGTGATGCCGGCTGTGAATGTTACACACACTCGCACCGCTTGATGTGTTGTGTTTCGCACAGTTGCAACCTGCATTAAACGGCTGATTGAGAACACGCTCTGTCTTCGACAAGTGGTTCGGTCCCAATCGGTAAGATTTCAATCGACTGACTTGTTTTCGTCGCTTCGCTTGATCTCTTATTTTCGACACAGCATTGCCACGAGTCGTGAAAGGGCTCCTATGTGGCGCGTGCGATTATTTAATCGCCAACGACCTTTATTTTCCCTTCCTTAAGAAGTCCTAAACAAATTGCGTGTAATTTGACTCGATCAGAGCTTAGTTCGGACGGTTATTGCGTGTGCCGAGAGGCTGGATCTCAGTTGTCCGATTGTCTAGAGTGTTAGGCATCGGCGGTGGGTACCTTCTCTCTCGTCACATCTACCTGTCTTCTCGATAGCCCGGGTGACGTTTGATATCACGTGTATGGTATCCGCCCTGGTGATTCGACCTGAACCGTTGGCTCTGTGATGGTTGAGTCAATTTCAGACGTGATTTCTAAGAAACAAGAGACGTCGGATTCAAGTCAGTCGATTCGTCTTCTTCCGCTTCGGTCCTAGCCTTTGCTTGAAGAGTTACCGTGTGTCCCGAAAAGCTCACCGACTCGGGTGCTGACTGGACCGACGGAACTTGATATTTTCACGAGCAGCTAAACGCGAAGTGCCGTATCTCCGCGTGAAAGACTTTGAAATTAGTCCGCGCGCGGTTATAATAATTCGCGAGTGTTTTCTCGCGAGTGTCCTGTGCTGCGAGGACATCCGATGACCCGACATCTTGAGAGGAGGAGGAGGCCTAGAAGATGCATCAGGCACCGACGGAGCAACTTTGCGGTAAGCATTCATTTTTTGTCAAGATCAAATTATTTCTTTTCTCATTTATTTGGACCACTGAATTTTGATAATTTAAAATTTATAGTTTGGAAAAGGAAAATAATTTAAAATTTAATATAAATTTATTTCTATAAAGATCTTTTTTGAAAATTATTTATTATTAATTAATTATTAATTATTTTAATAAATATCTAATTAAAAAACAAGTAGATTCGATATACGTAAAAATTTTTAAAATATCTATCATTTAGAACGCTTCTATAATGTGCATCTGTTTGTGTGTTACAGAATCATCGTAGCTACGTGGCAGATTCACTCCGCTGTTGCGCATCAGATCGGTGAATGAGGAATTTTTTTTATTGGGATTACAAATCTGTGAAACTTAGATTATTTTTATATATTTATTTTTATAAAAGTATTGCAGTTGAATATATCTTCACAGATTCATTGTCCTAAAATGAATAGACTTAAACAGTTTAGGATATATATATTTAATTCTGATTTAATCCTGATATTTATTTGACATTTATTGATTTGTCATGTTGAAATGTACATGTACAGACACATAGAGCTCATAAAATAGAGTTCATTGTGTCCACGCTTTATTATTTTATATTTCAATTGAAATGCGAAAGATAATATAAAATGATGTATGCTATTGGTATTTTTTGTTTAAAAATTATGAAATAATCTCGCAAAAGAAAGTGTAAATAAAATCATTTAAATATTTTAAGAAATTAGATATATACCAATATAATATATAAAATAATAAATAATATGGACAATTTAAAAATAATAATGTTGAATTTATTAAATTATTATTTTCTTTGAATAAATTTATGAAGTTTGTTAAATTCATTTAATTTTCGATTTTCTTAAATAAATGTTTAATAATAATAGAAATGGCACAAAACCGCGTAAAAATTTATATTGATATCTTTCTTATTTTATTATATCAATATTTTTTAAAAATTAAGTTTTTATTCAAATCTTTTTATAATAAATCTTTCTCAAGAAAGATAGAAACAATGATTACAAAAAAATATTCATATCTTATATTTATGTATAATATCAATATACATTTCTTAAAATGTGTTCTTTATTTATCTCTCATCTTCCTCTCATCTTCCTAAATTTTACCAGGATTAAATATTTAAATCGGTACATGAAAGACATATGTATATACTATGTATATGTGCATATATTCAGAAACTCTTTTAATAATGTATATTATAAACAGTGGACGAATAATAAAATATAATAATCAATTATATTACAAATACCTGATTTGATCCTAAACATGTATAACCTATTCATCTATATTAATTAATAATTTAGCTTTACATAAGTTAAAGCAATATTTAATATGACGTGAGATTCAATAAATTTTCATCGCGGAATATAATTATTAATTTTCTTTAATTTAAAATATTCGTTTTATATTAAAATCTTTGAAAGTTTATTTTTAATTTAAGTTCTGATTTTTAATATAAGTATTTTTAACATATCATAGGTTTTTTTTATTTATATTGTTTATTAAATTTATTATTGCTTATATTATTGTATTTAATAAATTATGTGAATATGTATACAATATCTGGTATTTATATTGGTATAATAATTTGTAAAGTTTATACATTGCGAATATTGACATGCTAATTATATGCCAGATATGTATTATCTCATTCGGATCTCATGTCATTCTGAATCTTTTATGTCATTCTCATCTAATTCATGATGAGATTTAAATTGCGCTTCGATTGTATGCAAATAATAAGGACGATTATGGGCCTTAGATTTTTTTCGGTTTGAATATATATTATTTATTATGTAAATTACAATCATTTTTATTTTTATTTTATTAATTTTATGCAATATTTTCAACTTATCTTTCAACTCTTTTAAATTATTTTAAATTCATGATCGAATTTCCTTATTTTGAATCGAATCACGCGTATTGCGAAAAAACGTGATGTTGTTAATTAATATTAAAATTAACTTTATTAAAATATTAATATTAAAATTAACTTTATTAACGCAATATTAAAATTAACTTTAAGAATCATTATTTCAAATTTTAAATTTTATTAACGTTTGAATGGCAATCGACACGCACGTGTAAAAATCGAGCGAAAAGTCTTGACCAGCATTGATGATTAGCCGGTAATTAAAGGAGTATATCTCCTTCTTATCCCTGGCTATATGTGGCCAGAATCCCTGATTATGCGGCCGACGATGGAGCAACGTGGCCAGGAACAAAAGATAGGTTCAATCTGGCCTGAAGAATATAAAAGGTTAATCAATAATATATCAAAATGAGTAAAAACGTAAGTAAATTGATTTTTATATGTACATGCGATTGCATGTAATTATGAGGGGAAATTATAAAATACTATCTATATTTTCAAACATAGATTTCTAAATGGTGAACTCCTAAATACATTTCTCATTTAATGATCGCGGGTTAGGAATCCCATTGGAGTACAAAATAGGGATTCAGTTAGGTAGGAAGATCGTGAAAAAATTCGCGGGTAGTTAGAGATACTATTGAAATTCGCAAATGAATAGCAACGCTAAAATTCGGGTGGGTAAAAATTCTGGGGGGTTGATTGAAGCAGATAGAAAAATGTTATAAAAATTAAAAATGTATGATCTAATATTATCTATGAAATCTATAAAGAATCCATATAAAACATTAATTAAGAAATAATACCTTAGGTAGATACTAAAAATTTTGATAACTAATTTATAATTATAAATATTATTATAATTTATGAATTTTATTATAATTTATGAAATGTTAATAAATCGGGTAGATAGAGATATTAAAAAATTCGGGTTAATAAAAAAAGAATGTTATAAATTAACATAATATTCCACGGAATCCGATGCAGAAACTAGACTACTAAGATCACTCTTCACAGAAAAGATTATTAATTTGTTATATTATATAATAAATGTAAGAAAATTTAAAATGTAAAGAGAAGAGGATTCGCCGATTTGATTCAATGATACTACATTTTTTCGATTAAAAAACAGACTTGTTTTTTTTATTTAATCTCAAAAAAATCGCAAGCTGATGCGTCGTATTTTAAAAGTGTTTTTTCATAAAAAATTATCACGTCGGCGTTACTATGTCGGAAACGGAATTACCATTGTTCCGCGCGAATAGACGCTCTCTTTAGTTACGTGCACATTGTGACGCGGCGTCATATTCGGTGAGATGGGTGCCGTCGCGGATGCCTTCATCTTTATATTATCCTGGTTTTCGGTCGCCTGTCAGAAGTTCGTGCGCCCGCTGTCGTCGCCTGTTGGGCCTCAGAATTTTACGAGGTAACGTCACCGCCACGAGGAAGCCAGGATTATGGAATGCAGACGCGAGATTTAGCGACGGCAAGTACGTGTATGCGCCACACAGTATAGCTCTCTTTTGCCGGGTTCTCCCGTTGAGTCCCACGGGGAACGCCGCAAGGCGGCTGCTTCAGACCGCAATTTGCTCAGAACATGACGAAGTAAAATGCAGCATGAGGGCGCACGGGGAATGGGACCCGCGGTTTTTCGCATTTTGCGATTATTGTATCAAGCAGCTAAAGTTCATCGAATGATCAAGTCTTATTAGATTGAATATAATTTGAATAAATATATAATAAAGGTGAGGAAAGAAAATCTCGAAAATATGAATCTATTTACTCAAAAGGGAGAGAACTTACATTTCATTTTACAATAAAGAAGCTTATAAGTCAGGTGCATCAAGAATATTCCAGATATTTCGCTATCTAAAAATGTATGTTATCGATCAAATAATTTATCTTGAGTTAAAGAGATGAAATTATATTTCCTATTTTCTCCATTATTGATTTTGCAGTCCACTTGAATAATTGATGACAAAATATAATTTATACGTCGAATTTTACCATCTCTCTCATTCTTAATGATGCAACGAACATTATTTATATTATGCAACGCTGTTTTAATCTTCATTTAATAATGAATAAGCACAAAATAACGTATTTCGATGTCTATAAAATTTAAACGTCTCAATATTTTGTATAATGCAATACTTTGACTTATCAATATTAAATTCAGAAATAATTGTATATATATATATATATATATATATATATATATATATATATATGTGTGTGTGTTAAAAACAATGCGCTGCATGAAAAATATAAAAATTTAAATACAATAGTATTTATGCATTTTGTTATTTTTCATTTTTATAAAAAGATCAAGTGACTATAAAACTTTAACGTCATTATTTGTGATTTGATAAATAATCTTCAATTTTAAACAAATATTCGTTCCATTAATTGCAATTAATAATAAGTTCATGTGATTTTCATCAAATTTTGGAAATAAGTAGTTTTTGCACAAATATTCTAAATTTATATTAAAATTTTTAACGTGTGTGTGGTCTGAGAATGCATGCCGCCATTATTTATGTACTTTATTTGCGATATCTGTATTATTTATTTAAAACAAATCCGTGTATTGCAAAAAACATTTTATAATATATATTGAAAAGTTATATATTGGAAAGTTTTATTATTTAATTAATAATCTTTAATAAAAAATCTTTAATAAAAGTATAATATGTACTGTATACCTTACTGACAAAATGGAATCAAATTGAAAATTCAATAAATGGTTAATATTTTTATAAGGTGAAATATGTGAGTGTTTAATCATGCATTACAAACTAGACTGTATTTAATGCTACATATAATTAGCTACATATAATTAATTATTTGATGAAGGAAACTTTCAAGAAGTAAAACGCGATGATTCTTCATCTTCGTCTTGATGCTTGGCATTTCTTCGTAAAAGTTAGTACCACTTCGTCACGAACATCTTAGTTATATATGCGATATCCAATTATCGTCCTAGGTAATCCTATCGTAAATACTCAACAGGGCATCAATTCAACTACATCTTTTATGACTTTGCAATTAAAGAACTGAAAGAATTTTCCTCGAGGCAAATTAACGCTTAACAATGTCCCATTTTATTACGCAACTCTCGACTTCATTGTGGTGTAAACTTCAATAAGATAGATACAACGTCGTCGTATTCCAAGGTAAATAAAGGTAGAATAATTCGAGCAAAAGTCGCGCTGCATTAAACGCAACTGCCCTCCGGTTGCCGAATGAATAATTGAAAAGTCACATTAGAAAACGTCGCATCGCTTCTGATAACAAATTAGTCGCGAAACTCCCTCTTATTCCGCCCCCCTCCGGACAAAAATGGCCGAATGTTTCCTGGCGAACTCGACGCTACGAGCATCGTAATTCACCGGTGCTGGTTGATGATCCTTTTGCAATGTCGTGAGTTTCTTAAAGGAGAATACACGCACGAGAAAGAGATAGATAGAGAGAGATGGGGGGCGGGAGGAGACGGGAAGGGGCGGGAGAGAGGGAGCTCAGATCTGACTTTCAGATCCTCTCTTGGAGAGGAGGCGGCCGCCGGCTTAACCGTCCTGCCATAAATTACTGACCTTGATACATTACCACGTGGCTGCTCCACTGAGTTCTGCATCCACCACCGTCTTTGATATATGTACACCGCCGTATCCTCGCGCGGCCGTATGCACGTAGGCGCGTATATGTATGCTGCATGCGCTATACGTCTAACGTGCCACGTATACGCGACAATTTTAATACTACCAAAAAGAGCGAACTCCATTCGAACCCTCCCCCCCCTCCCTTCCTCCCCCCGTAAAACTGTCCGCGCGCATTAGGAACTGCCTGGATAAAATGTCGACGTTGTTCGCGTTGTAACACGCAATGCGGGACAATTTAATTAATGAGCGAGTACGATGGTGTTTTACGTGCGTCACACAATAATTTTCCATGTTAATGATTTAACCATGTCAGCGGTTTAATTTCGAGCATTTTCGACTTTTCGCAGCAATCAATAGATGGAGAACACGGGGTAAATGTATATACTTGAAATAGTCGCTACTTTTTAAATTATAATAATATTAAATTAGTGTCAATAAATATTATCGATATATGAAAGAAGTTGATTATTGAATGTATAATGATATAAAACGATAATTCCTCTATTTATAAACCTCTATTTATTTATCTATTTATAAATCATGAAAATAAAATATAAAAAATATAAAACTCCAAGAGTGAAAGATAAATTTCCGCTATAAATCCGCGATAAATTAACTGCAGATATTAGCTCTTTGAAGCATAAAGAAATAATAAATAAAATTTCAATCAAAGCTTGAAAGAATAAATTAAAAATAATAAAATTTATCGAGGATGAGACTAATGGTATTAAAACTAGAAATACTAATTTACAGAACTTGGTTCTGAGGAAGATTTTCCAAGCTTTTTAAGGATCAGTTTTACGATCAGATTTGCGTTAAATTGACGATTACAACATTATGAAATCTAGCAAAATTTTCGCAGATTGCGAAGTAAAATTTTCAAACTGCAGACTTTCCATGCACGACATAAAGAAAATCTGCGCGTATAATTTGTATGAGCGACGCGACCGAGATGAGACAAGTTATGAGTGGTAGATAAACTTACAAATAGAACGCCCGTGATTTTTTTGCGCGGTTTGGCGACACGGCCGCGTCGAGACAGATTTGAAAATTCCGGCGCAGTAAAATGCGGCAGAACACGACGGGAAAATTTTACACAAACGTAGGACTAAACTCAGGCGTAACAAAACGTGACGCGTTTACGATGCAACTTGGTATAACATTACCTCCATTCTGTACGTGCGTATTGTAGAAATGTACGGTACTTGATATTTTACGGTACGTATGCTCGTACATCATGTGAAAATAGTATTTTTGCATGAAGATAACTGCGGGAGCCTCGAGGGCAGTTAAAAAAACACATCTAGATTCTGACACTCCGGGGTATGATAGCCTGAATCAATTCCTGTTTTTAAATTACAAAACTGGTTGCAATGTTCGAAACACTCCCATGTTTTGAACATAGAACGTGATAATAGACTCGATGCGGACTAAAATACACACGTGGAAATCGCGAGAAGCGACGTTTTTTTTTCTTTTAAGTATCAGCTTGAAGAATATCGATATCTTTTCCTGCATTTCATTCGCAGTAAACATATCGTTACATCAAGATTTCCGATATAAATTATGTGTAAATATTTAAAAAGAAATCATACGACGCGGAAATAACTGACGTTTCGATAGAACTTGATATAAGAAGATAGAAATCTTTGAGAGTTGATATCGGGGTTGATATCGGAGCATGATGCTCATCAAGTCTCGTGCGTGCTGTATTTTTCACTACGTACGTATATAAAAAAATATATATGCGGGTTCGCAGATGTGTCAGGTGCATATATGCATATACATATGTCGCGAGTGGTCATGTATACAGCCGCGAATTTCCATTCGAACGATTCAATTTCTCGACAGTAGCGTCGCCGTCTACCATCGACGCTCTGTTGCGGGTTGAAAAAAGTGTTTGCATATGTGTGTGTGTGTGTGTGTGTGGGGGGGGGGTGACGCGGAGATTTTACACATGCTCAGACCCGTCGTTATTTCACATTTCGCCATGGCACGCAAAAATGAGCGAGTGATTAATGAGAAGAGATTAACGATATTGTTAGACATCGCCACTTATAATCCATGCGTCACATTCCAGATTGACATTATTGCGCGGTGTACAACATCGTTGTGTAAATATGTATTTTATACTAATTCACTACTGTTCTATTAATTATTTCTTTAAGATCTACAGAAGTTTTTTTAAGAAGCAAGTTCGTAGTTGTGCTTTGCACTTGTTACATTTAATTATAATATATTTGCAAAAGCACTTTGCGATCACAAAGAATAAAAATTGATTGAAAATATTTTATTACATATATTTAGTGTATTTTACATTGATTTTGTAACTTTGTCAACTAATACAAGATGCTATATAAGCTAATTATTATTAAATATAACTTCAACACAGCGATAATGTTCAGTAGTTAATCTTGAGTATCAAGATGAATTTGTGTATATAATTAATTATACAATATAATATAATTATACAAAATTAATTCTCTAAAGATTTCTATATTTTTCTCTAAAGTTACTCTTGCGTTTAACAACTCGCACTCTTGCGACAGACCTGATCGTATCGAAGTACATGTATGTATATACGTGTCTGTGTGTGTGTGTGTGTGTGTGTGTGTGTGTGTGTGTGTGTGTGTGTGTGTGTGTGTGTGTGTGTGTGTTGAGAGAGGGAAGAAACAGTTTTAAATTAAACTGCGGCCAATTCCAATTTGATCCCAGGCAGGTGGATTAGCAGACGCCTGTCGAATGCAAGGACGTTTACAGGATAGGGGATGATTACTGCTTTCCTCCCTTGAGTATCCGACGTCCCGTATAGGAATTGTTTCGCGAATCGAAAGGATATTAACAGTGCGCGTCCTGCCGACTGGAAATTATGCCGTCAGCAGTATGTTACATATCGCGGAAGCGACATTTCTGTTACTTCTTTTTTTTCGTCATATTGTGCCGTTTTACCGGGCGTGAACGCGGCTAGCGCATACGGAAGGCGGCATTAATTAAATCTAAAAAACCTTTAATTACGGCGAGTTGGTTTTCCATACAAAGATGAGGGGCGGATATAATTACGGGCAGTAAGAATCGTCGACTTTTCATAAAAATCCAGGTGGCGACGGGGCTTTAGCAGAGAAATCGTAGACGAGTGTGTGGGATTATTTTTCGTTTGTGTGGTGGTAGAGAATAGCACCGCTGCACGTCGGAAGAAACGTTTAATGAGACTCTTTGTGCTTCGTTTACACTCGAAAATGACGCCACGGCTCCGGTCCGTGATTCGGTACCGAATTGTAAATTAAACTAATTTTGATTAATTTCACAGCAACGTTGAAACTTCTCGAGATTAAAGTTTAATTTCTTGTCAAGCTTATGAAATGGAGGAAGTGTTTGGACAGTAAATGAAAAGTATACTTCCTAATATTATTTGGACAGAAGAGAAAGGAGGAGAGCGAGAGAAAGAAAGGAGAGAGTCATTATTTTATTTTCAAAATCAAATACTTCAGTCAAATACTTTTTCAAAAGGAAATTTTATCGCATTGTAATGAGAAGAGTGAGATCTTATATGTATTATATATATTATATGTACAGAAAATTATTAACATGTTATATATTATTATATTAATAATATAGTCAAGGATATATATTATAATCGCATTAATTATTAAAGTACTAATCTATTAATGACTAGCCTAATTATTATCAGATACAATTTGTATAATGAATAAATAAATTAATATCTCTGAATGTGAAATGTACATACACATAATTTGGAGATGTAACGCACCCTTGTCTGAGCGACATTTCGCGCATAAAATATCTAGACATATGTTGTTATATATATGTGTTATATATATATGAACTGTTATAAATCGAATTGCCGATCGCACTTTCCTTTGGATATATGTGCAATTTAGTCGACATTACTTATTTCGTGGGTATACCGAGACAGCTGTTTCACCGTCGCGGAGCAATGCGCCGCCGACATTTTCTCTGAATAGCCGCCGATCCATTCGGCCGTAAGTTTAGATTTATGCAGTAACGGTATGTTAAATGGAAAAGCGGTGAAGATCCGCTTCATGATATATGACAAAGCCCTCTGGTTTTGTCGATTTTTTCTGTTATATATACCGATATTATATACCGATATTACATACACAATACGCGGATTTATAATTTATGACAATAAATTATAATTAATAATTTATATATGGTTTCGCTATAATTAATAAAAACTATTTTATTAATAGCAGTCGATTCATGTGTGTTACTACACACTGTATTATTACTATTCTAGTACCTTTCCCGCGGTCTCGCCATCGCATTCTTATTCTACTAGAATTAACGAGAATACAAAGCACCAGAGAGGATTCTGTGCGCGGCGGCGAACAAAACGGCAAAACCCCGACGATTAAGCAGTCCGGGGCGACGGTTCGCGGGGTAAAAAAGTTCGGCTTCGTAGCAGTCAACCGGGCTATTGATGTGTTAAGGTCGGCGGTGACGGCTATGGCGGCCGTTACATGTATCGCGGCGCGAAAAACGCATCTCGTAAAAAGCAATAACCGCTGCCAACTTTTATTTCGCGCCCGCAATTCAGAAGGCGCAATAGGGCATGCGGCCGGACAGCCGGACAAAGCGGAATACACCGTACAATTTTCTCGAAACGAATGCGTCGCCGACGAGGGCGACTTCTTTTGTGCCTGGGTAACCGGTACCCGGCGTGAATCACATTAACACGGCATTTCGCATCGGGTCGATGCAACTTCCTGCTCTCTCTGTCTTTCTGTCTCTTCTCTCTCTCTCTCTCTCTCTCTCTCTCTCTCTCTCTCTCTCTCTTCTTCTCTTTGCTACTCGGTCAACATCCTCCCGCCAGCCCGGCTGTCCCCTGCCGAGCACAACCGCCCAGATCGCTTTGCTCCCGTTGTTGCGTTCCCATCGCGTTCTCTCGGCGCAATTTTAACGGTGAACACCGACCAAAGGATTCCCGAGTCGGTCTTTTGCATCTTCGAAAAAGATCGCGTCCGCACTTTAATGAAAAAAAAACAGCTTTTTCCATAACGGTTCGGTGCAGCTCGAGACTCTGCTCTGAGAGTCGCGCTGTTTCTCTTTCTTCGGCGCCGTCCCTCTGGATCGAGCGCGCATCGCTTCAGCTATATCAAGGGCTATATTGTATAATGCAATAGTGGAGCTTGTCGGCAACGGCGCCGACAGCCCGCCAACGAACCCTTTTTTATGGGCTCGTTTGACAATCCTTTATCTCCGCGAGAGCCTTTTTTGCACGAGAGACCCGTGTCGAGGCAGTTAATAAAAATGCATGTAACGTTCTCTCGTTCTCGCGAGAACAACGACTAGACGGTAATTGCACCGGGTAGAAGCGGGAGGGCACGAAACGAAGAATGGGTATGATAGATTCCCCAGCTTTCTGATAGCGAGATTTTATTGAATCCGAGCTATTTGAGCCGTTAATTCGGTTATGAACACATACGATCGCTCGGCTGAGTGCCTTGCTATTAAATCGACTTGTAGTATCTCCGTGCAGTTTGGCTCGCTCGTCGACTTATTGGAAAAACAAAAATAGCATGCGTTATTAAGAAATTTGCTTTTCTAATTAGCATATCAAGTTATATCAATTAAAACCTGAAAATCAATTATCTCTATTCTCTTTATCATTTATAAAAAGAGTATCTTTGGCTCTCTGTTAAAATGTGTTTTTAAAATGTGTAATAAAGTTTATTATGAAAATTAATATAAAAAGTTTATTGTATACGGAATTGCATTTAAATATAAAGGATGTGATAATATCAGATTGGATATGAATGTCTTAGGCTTATACGTTTGAAATACGATTGGTACGCGTCGGCGATCACTCCCTTATTAAAGCTCCGCACGATTAAAGGGCTTTATTTCAAACGATCTCACCGCATTTCCTGTGACGTGATTCGTTCACGTGAAGCGAGTTGAAAGCGTTATTAGTCCGTCCCGAGAGTAACATGCGAAAGGATACAATTCAGTTGTGATTCGTGAATAAGAAAATCGGTAGGAACGTCTCGTAACGGCGATACGAAGCACCGTGGTTTCCTGTCCGTACCATGTCGCTTGCGGTAGTAATACGCGGCAGACATCCGTGTCGCTCGAAGGAAGATGTATGATATCGAGCTCCTACGAGCGCACGGCGTTGTAACCTACAGTAAAGCGGATAGTAATAACGAATCCCGCGCGACAACGTTCCCTCCCTCTCACCCTCACACCCCCCCCCGTACACCATCGTATTCAGTGCATGCTCCGTCGTAACAATTTCTGTAAAGAATTGTAAAGAGTTGTTCCAATTCGTCAAATTTTTCTATTCTGCCGAGGAAATAATAAAATTTTATCGACAGTTTCTCTCTCCTACATCGGTTTAATTTTAAATGAATTAGTTTATAATTTTATATTCTTTTGTTTGAAGGAAATTTTGTTTCTTCCATTGTTTCCATTTCTTTTAATAATTTTAATGAAACAATTTGTTATTTACTACTGTAATTTGATACCAATACTTAATAATTATCGATAGAAATTTTGCTAAAAATAGATATTTCATGTAAAAATGGAAATGAACTATCCGAACATTTAATCCTTTAAATTTCCAGATTATGTGATAGTGTAGTAATTAGTGTAGTAATGTAATTAATTAACCTATTACATCGGCATTTCTCTCTCTCTCTCTCTCTCTCTCTCTCTCTCTCTTCCTCTCTCCTCCTCCTTATATAACTACAGATACGCACCACATCATACCGCGCGTACCTTACATAATTCCATACGCTATCGGTTCGCGCTGCTAGCGCATGTAACTATAACGTTAATGTTACTATGTAGATGCTGGTCGGGCAAACGGCGTCCCACCAAGACGAATCAGAGAGCGGAGTGTCATAGAGAGGGTTCAGGAGCTGGCCGGTTGTCACAAAGCACGTCGAGTGATCTATAGCTCTAATTAATGGCAATCTCCGGAGGGTCCTCTGGCTTTCCACGTGGATTTCAATTATCTCGCATCGGTCCGCCTGGGTAGTCCAGTAAACCGATTAAAGTTTTTGCGATGGAGCGCACTCCATTCGCTTTCATCTCCATTTCTCCTCCACCTGCGTTTCGGACTCCCTGTCGGTATAATGCTATTAAAATCTCACGTACTACGTTATATTTATAGGAAAGCTGCATAAGAAGTCTAATTAAACTTGTGCAACCTTCGTGACTTTTCAAGATAGAAATATGTATACGAGGCTAGTAACGAAACGTAATTTTGTTAAAAAGTATATTTTACGCGAAGAAACATATTTTCTTATTTAATAAAATATTGGATATTATTCTAAAATTAGACAGAATCTACAATCTCAATGTTGTTTGTATATAGGATATATCGTTTTCAGCTTAATGTTTAATATATTAAAATGTATTACAGCAACATTAAGGTTTAATAGCATTATGGAGCATTTGCTTTTAATGTAATATATTACGACAACCGTGTAACTATCTACGCAATTGCGACGTATCCAGACATTATTTGTGTTTACTTTTATGACAATCCTCTTAGGGAACGTTTCGCACGTTTGCTTTACGCGATGCTGACGGAATGGAGATTATCGCTCGAGAGTGTTTGCAAGGCAGTCAAATACCCTCTTTAAGATACTTGCCGAGATCTTCGAAGTTGTTTGCACTGTTGTGTGTGAGGGAGACATTCAGTTTTGTTGCCACTTCGTGATTGTAATACTGAAACACCGGCTGCCCGAGTGGCTGTTAGATGTCAATGTCTATTTCAACACAAATTTAATGTAATACGACCACTAAGTTTCGATCTTGTTAAAGACTTTGTTTCCAATCATCTTGGAAATTATACAAATGTATACAATCGCGCTTTATACGTTTTCTAAAGCGCTACGGTGATTGTATTTCTCTTCGTAAAAACGTAATGTAAGAATAATGAAAAGGATTTTTAAATAACTTTCTTGAACATTAATATTTGCTAATTACTGTAATGTATAAATACATGAAGTTTATTTGTTGTATTCAACAAGAAATTTAATGCTACAAAAAATATTATCTTTTCAAGTAAAGAAAACGGATAAATAATTGTCATTTTCTGCATTATGCGTTTGCCACTGCGTCCGATGGTAGGAAAATACGCAACGCTACAAAATGAAATGACAGATCGTCGCGTTTCTATTAATTAGCGCACTATAATTAGCGCGTATAATTAACAGAGTTTTTTAAAATGAACATTCAGATGCAACGGAGAATGCTGCAAAGAAAATACAGAGCAGATTTATTTGTGTTTGTACGAATACCTAACAGAATTTCGTCGCTTTTGCATTGTTCGCGCGCTATATTTAGCACGATATATTTAGCGAGAGACAGTATCTCTTAACGCATTCTACACATAATACACAGATTAGATCGAAATAATATATAATGAATGAATTTTATTTCCGTCATTTTCTTCTCTATTGGCTGATGTAACTAGTCACTTGTCGATCGACAGAATCGCTTCAGTGAAGCTTGTTGCGTTTGGTCTCTTTTTGTGAAACAGATGTTTCTGCACCTACTCGTGCACCTACTTCGCAATTACTGTACCGATGTATGGAACATGCATTTGTAAAAATACTATTTAATTGAATCTGGTCTTAAATGAAAATTATCACCATTCGACACGTTAATTACAAATAATTTGCAGAAATTTTGGCAATATTATATTTAAAAAAAAAAAGATAAGAATATAACAAAAATAAAAAAATTGACAAATGTCGAACAAGAAACGGCGGTAGTAAATACATTTTGAATGAACAGATTTCAGATATCCTCTTTTTAATTTTCCGCTAAAATTTTAACTGAGATCAATGCTTCGATATACTTGTTTCACAAGCTACTCCTGACCGTTGCGGATATGAAACATTAACGTGACGATCAGATAAATGTTGCATATCGCTTTTAGGCAGATCTGCATACAGCCATAGGGACGTGTAATCAATTAAAAAGCTGTTGATGAAAAAACAAGAGAGAGAGAGAGAGAGAGAGAGAGAGAGAGAGAGAGAGAGAGAGAGAGAGAGAGAGATGAATACAGAGAGAAGGAGAAAAGTAAATCGGTGAAAGAAGTGTCTTCAGTTTTAGTTCAATTTAGGGGTTAATGGATGCGGAATTCCCAAGACAACTGTGACCGCATGCTTGTGCGGAGACATGCCGACCAACAATAACGGCAAGTGCAACAGATCCGTGCGTGAAACTGTCGATCCGGCTCAGAGGGATTCGTCATCAATCATGCGCAAAGCGATGTTCGTATAAGTATACATAGGTCATCCCATTCGATATGCCCGCACGTATATATTCCCCTGCTTCTGCATTCGCGCACCCACCGACGACACCGACGACATCCAGGTCGCTCGTTTGATGGACGGCTCTAATCGCTATCGATCATTATTATACGTGCGCGTGTAATACACGCGGGGGCCCCGCCTGTGTCGTACGCGAACCACGCGTATTATATATATATCGACGCGTGTATAAAATAGGGGACCGTGATGTGAGTGATACTCAACGTCGCATCCGTTCGTGAATGATCGATCGATCGGACAGGTGGATGATAGACAACGTTCGTCGTCGAAAAGTTCTTGCTCGTCTTGCGTCTCTGCGCTCTCTGATGGAATATCTATTCTTTCTTTTCCTTGGAATAAAAATCAAGCGAGCGAGCCACCGCTTTGGCACGCATGATTGACAAAGCTTGATATATTTTTATCAAACTTTTAAGAGCCAAAGAAATATTATATTTGATAGATTATTTGATAGATATGAAAACTTCACAAATAGCAGCTTGTTATTATTATTGACTGTTATTATTGACAAATATACGAGAGAGATCGATGATTTAGTCGACTTGGGATCAAAACAATTTATTTAATTATGAGTTAAAATGATTTTTAAACGTCAGTCCTGTTTTCCTCGTCAAAATAATTTATTTAATTATGAGTTAAAATGATTTTTAAACGTCAATCCAGTTTTATTTTATTATTAAAGAGAATTAATTTTTGTAAATCTTTTTCGTTAAAATTGAGAATAATGAATTTTCATGTGTGAAACGCCTCGAAATTAAAACAGAGTTGAAACGAGCACAGTTCAAAAAGACGACGAGATTCGAAAACCCGATTATAGATTTTACGTCTTGAGCAATACTGGGATAACTCCGTATTATAGTTGTAACTTTGTGAGGAAGCGCGTTACAGTAACCCTGTAAATTTGCACGTCAAACTTATAGGTTTGTGATCCCAAAACTTACTGTATATCCTTTAAGACTTGTCAATGTCTCAGTGGTATGTCTGAATTCCGTGCGATGCGGAAAGTTTAATGAATTTCGACGCAAGGAAAATTTAGCGCGCAGATCCAAATTGGAGTGAATAACCGGATAATTAGGTCGTTTACAATCGCATTCGCGTTAATCCATTTGCTTAATGGGAAATTTGATTTTAACGTTAATCCAGTTTAATCTCTGCCCATTATATCAAAACATCACTCATTTAGCGAAGCGAAGTAATGTTTTATTCACTTTTTGTAGTGAAATTTTGTAAACATGTTCTTTAATCTTTTCGCAAATTATTTGGAAACATAAATGAATTTCATCTTTACATTTACATATTTTTACATACTGTTTGAGAAACGAAAACTGGTTAATTGTTCTCGTTATATATGAGAGAAAGATTAATATGGATATTGTTTCAAATTTGCTGTCGTACAACTTTACAAAGCCCGATATGTGTGCGGTTTAATATCAAAGCCGAGTAATTCTCACGTGATCGGTAATGTAAGCGAAGCATGAAGGTCTTTCTTTCGCAACGCACTTTTTTCTGATAAATGTGCGATGAGAATTTCTAAATCGCGATAACGTGAAAAGTTGCTAGTCACGTTTTCTTGCGTTCAACGCACGTTGTCGTCACCTCGATTGCCTCGTTTGCCTCTCGCGATACCGGATTAATTTACGTAACAGCTAATCCAATTAAAAATAGCAATCCGATTTTCCCAGATCCAACAAAAAATTTTCATATTGTATTTTAAATTAGATAATAAGATTAATAAGATATCCAGCAATATAAAATCCGCAAGTTTTTGCCAATTCAGTCAGTCAATTTATACGAAAAAAATGCAAATTACTTTTATCAACGCTACATATTTCTCTGATGCAGGTAATCTTTCTAAATTTATATAATTTTCGATCTGTTGTTGCACATACATAAAACCGAGGAACATGCATACGCAAAATAATTTTTTCTTTGCACATTCAATATAAGTCACGTGCAGAGTCTTTTTTACAAAATAACAGAAAAAATGGTTAATATCTGTAATTATTACAGTAACAGATCGAAATTTCGATATTTCTTGTCAAACTTTCAATTTAATTTCGCGTAGAAATATCGATGATTAAAAGTCATCAGAGAAAAGTGACGGGGAGGTCCCGGGAAAACCAAAATAGGAGTCGACTCATCGGCGGTGACGCAGCTGCAACTGCATGACAGTCGCCATCCTCATCGTGACCTTTCCCGCTCGTTGGCCATGTGAACAATTTTTCTTCCAGCGTGTTACCGCGCGTTTCATTTTATTCTTCTTTTTCTATTTTTTTTTGTTTTTTAGAAGATCGCTTTTCCACCCACTCGCGTCCATAAAACCAAAAGCGTGTTGTATGCATACGCAGGAGGGCGAAACGAGATAGGTAGATGGGTGGATGCGACGGTGGTTCGCCCAGCCATTTTGATCGTGCCAACTGTCTAAATCCTCAGGCATTGTTTGCAATGCTTTGTGCTGTTCCGCGGAGGTATTCGCCACTCCTCTGTAACGAGTCGTTTTCTCTCACATACACACACGCGCGCTCTCTCTCAGTCTCTCTTTCTCTTTCGCTTGCAACCCTCTTCCAATTCCTGCACGAGTACTCCAGCCGTTGCGTTTGGTCGCAACTATAGGTACCATATTCCACGGGGTGGTCGAACAACGATCCGGATAGAAGAGGAGAGATGGTTCGGCGACGAGTAATATAAGGGTGGTTTGATGCCGCTAGTAGATGGGTGATAGAAACGATGTAGAAGTAGCAAACGAGTAAAATGAAGGGAAGAGTGTCAGGAAGGGAGCCAGGAAGTGGCGTTCAGAACAATTTCGCGGTTGGATAATCGCGCTTTGGCTGTCCCTTGTTGTGAAAGAGAGCTGAGAGAAAGCGAGAAGGGAAGATAACGAAGGAGAGAGAGCGAGAGAGAGAGAGAGAGAGAGAGAGAGAGAGAGAGAGAGAGAGAGAGAAGGAAACTGAGAAAGCGAGAGTTAGAAGACAAGCGTGGCGGCGTTCCCATCCCTTTCGAGTATCTAATCCAATGCGGGCGGATGTCTTACGAGCCATTTAAGAAGGAATTTACGTATTTGGCTCGATACCGGATATCGGGGGAAAACGCTCTTAGTTTGCCTTATATAATAGTGGGCGTGTTTATCGGAGAAAATACGACGCTGGAAGGCATCCCGAAACTAAAAGTACTTAAATAACGTTCGGTGAAATGAAATGAAATATAACGACGTTTAATTGCGTCGCGTGAAAGGGATGTACAAAATGATGTCTGCGGCGTCTAATTTAGTTTCGCAGCCTCTGCGACGCGAATAGAAATACCGAATATAAGGTATATTCGACTAAGTTACGCTTGAAATATGCACGGGCGGAGCTTTTTTGAAGGAAAACTCTCTCTTTCTCTCCTCCGTCCGCTCTTTCTTCGCTTAAGCTTCTTCCAATCCTACTCGACGTGTCACTTCCTTCCATTCATCGTCAATCCCTTTTGCGGGCAACGAGTCACGTTCGGAACTACCGCAGACACGTGTACGCGCGAATACATGCGCGTACACACACACACACACACACACACACACACACACACACACACACACACGCGCGCGCGCGCGCGCGCGCGCGTCTCTCGAAGGCGGGATCGGCTGTTGCAACTTAGAAGCAGTTTATTGCTATAAACTTATTTATTGCTATAAACCATGCCGTACGGGGGATCACCGTATGTGTATAGCGAAAAGACGTTGTTGGAAAAGATACACTCACTCGTATTCGAAATTGCACGTATAGGATTCGAGGATATCCGAGGATACCTCTTGAGAAAGTAATCGTACATACTTCTTCTTCGTATCGTGCCGCCGGGTTCTTTACCGAAAGCTATTTCTTCAATCTGAAATGTATTTTTAAATATAGCCTCGTACCGGCAATTACATGATATTTCGATCCAATGATATATGTTAATGGCAACCTACACCACGTTATTACGCGAATTTTTACTGGACAATGAATACGGTTCGTGAGCTTTGCGAAATTGAGCTGTTTAAATATCCATGATCGCATTTGTTCTTTAAATAACTCGATAACCGATTTGATAGTCTATTATAATCTCATCACACGACATCGTTGCGAATCTAAGCAAATAATTTTCTCATTACGAAATCGATTTGATAATAAGACCGAAGTAAGAAAGCCGAGCAAATAATTAACGGGAGTAGCATAAGTAATAAGTCAGTTTTAATAAAGTTTCGTACTCACGGAAGAAAAATCAATATTCAATATTTAATCTCTATAAAATCAGTCTTTTTACAATTTATTATCTCGCGGCTAAGTATCATAAATCAAGGCGGTTTGCTTGTGGTTTATTCATGGATTTTGGTATTACCTTTAATTATCATTAGCGAACTCCTTAAACGCTTTCATGCGGTCGAGTGGTAAGTCAGCTTTCTTTTTAGCGGCGTGATATTAATAATTCAGCTCCACAAGGCTAATAAAGTTCGTCGTCGGAAGTTTAGTTTCCTTCCACGCTTGTCCCTCCGGTTTATCGACCTCGTTTATCACTGCCGCTACTTTATTCCGTACCACCGCCGACAACACCTAACCGTCTCTCATACAGAGAGGTGTACGGCGGAGTATGGATGAGAAAATAATCGAAACCCCCTTTACTGCGGTCGGCGTATATACGTTGCGTGCACGGACGTATTGCACGGCCGCAGGAAGACACGTACGATCCATAAATATGCCATAAACACCGCGCAGGGAAAACGGGAAATCATTAGAGCGCCGTTCAATTTGCGGGGTACACCCTCGAAAAGGATGAACTCAATTTGGCCGGTGCAGCTGGGGGCCGGTTTCCAGTTGCGAAAAAGTCGAGTTGCGTGGTCCATTCTCGCATTTTGCGATAATCCAAATTCGGTCCCGGGCCGATAACGGCCGAAGGAAGAAACAAGGTGGCGAACTCCGCGCGAACTCCTAGAAGGAGAGAATTGTCGTGGCTTGTAAATAATTAGATTTAGTTTGGAAAGTACGTACAGGAAAGGCGCAGTCACAGGAAGTTTTGTAATTAGAAACGCGCACTAATCTTCCTATACGAATGTAGCTCTCGCTACATATAATTTACGTTCATTTTTAAATAATTTTAACTAACATAGCGAACAAAAGGGATTAAAGTAAAAATATACATTAGTTTGGAAGTTGTCAAATACGTTTGCTCGAAAACAAAATTGCTAATAGAATGGAAATAAATTGTTTCCTTGTTCGGTCGCTATCAAATGTCGCTTCATGTAAAATTATTTTCAAATCCGCTCAAGCGCTCCGAATCGAAATTTCTAAAAAAAGGACCTATTTTTTTGATCTTTCGTGTACACCGACATGTCAGGTAACGATGGAAAACTGATAACGGTAATGACGAACCGCTGATAGCCTGTCAACTATCGACGTGTAGAAATTCTATACGTGAGCGACCTGGTGCTTATACTCGCGCGGAAAAAGTATACGCTTCCATAGCAAAATCTGGCGAGGCTACGTGATCACAGGATCACAGGGAAAAGCAGTATCGTACACCCGTCTCTCGATATCGCACGTACAGCAGATACCGTATATATTTACGTAGTTCGCACGTGCAAGCCGCACTTACGTACATGCCGTTCACGAATAGCAGCAGCAAGCCGATACAGGCGAGCATCCCTCTCCCCCGCTATCCGTGAATTGAATTTTCATACATCCCTCCGTCTCGCGATACGTCAACCGGTTGTCATGCCAGACGCAGCTCGCGATCGGTATCTCCAATTTCTCTCCGATCGCTTCACCACGCGACCATGAATAAAATATTACGCGTCTATTTATGCCTCTCTGATGCGATTTGAGGTAGATCAAGAAAGCGATTCAAAATGACCCTTTATTCATTCAATTTTATTATTAATTTATAATCGATATCTTCAAATTAATAATAAAACTAGACTCAAAGAGTAGCTTGCTCTGCATTTGATATAAATGTAAATCTCGAACGATATTTTTAAGGAAGTTACGTGTTACTTAGTTAAATAACAATCGTTACACAATGGCCAAAGGTTGAGATCTCCGTTTATTCTCAGGATATGGCTCCCGCGGCATCTCTGTTGTATTCTCGCTTTGTGACGCTTTGCATATGCTCGGAATTTTGACAGCGCATGTACATTCGTAGGAACGCGCCGCACGTAGAAACATAAGCGTTTGTGCATTAACGCTTTGCGGTTCTCTGAATTTTCAGCACGGATGTCTAGAAGCGCAAAGGAGCTTAGGGTCAATTGTAACAAGGGACAGTGGTAATATTCGGGTTGTGTGATAATTCGGCTACACGATTGCTATCTATGTCGAGTAATATGCATCAAGTATCAGTTACGCTCTAATAACTGGATATGTTATATAAATACAATGTGAAATTTGATATCTTGATATCAAATATATACTTTGATATACATCTATTAAACATATATCTATTGCCATATTTAAGAATGTATTAAAGAAATTTTTTCTATCTTACGGTAGTTTTTATAATATTTTTAAATATTTTTTTATAAGAAATACATCAAATCTGAACAGATCTATTTAATTTCTGATTTATTTCTCACATTCTTTTATTTCGAATTAAAAATTCTGATTGCTAATTAATTTTGTTCACGCAATCACATCGTTGAACTCCAATGCGATAAAAGTTTCTCGCCAGTTATATAATTATGAATAACGTGAACAGCAATTCAGCGATTCTAATGCAATAAATTTTGTATCGTTAAAAATCGCGCCAGCTCTAAACACCTCGGGTCCGCCTTAATTAAGTTCCGCCGGTGGTATTAATGATAAAATGAATTATCGTTTAGCTCGCGAGGTCTAATAGGTGCCCGCCCCTCTCGCTCTCCGTCGTTCACGACGTCTTCTTAAATGGGAAGCGACGTGTCGCAGCGATAATATATTCGCCCGCTTTTCATTAGTACAGCCAGTTATCGCGCCTCGCCCCCCTTCGTCACATCGCGTAATCTACCGTAGACCGATGACTCTCGGCCAATACCATCGAAGTTATGTGAAAGCGTTCCCCATAAACAAGCATTTAATAGAGCGGACGATTAGTTTCGTCCTGTCGAAAGAGGCGATTCGATGATATCCCATGACTCGAAATACAAGCGGTTTAATTTAACTTGTGGACTATCCGGGAGCGAGGGGGGGGGGAGAGGTGAGAACTTTACGAGCGTGTTATCTACGCGCGTGCGTAAAGCTGGATCTGGAACGGGCAAACGAGCAAAAGCGAATAAGCGAATTGTTCACAAGCAAGGGTGAATGCCACCTTGTATTCGCACTCATTTGTTTGGTTTGCCCCTGACTTTACGGAACGGATTATCCGTAAAATACGTGTACTTGTGCGATATGACATACAGACAGACTTACTATGCAACAACGACATAAAGCGACATAAAGATACGTAATAATGAGCACTGTGACCTCGATATGTGGGCCAAACACTGAAGCGTTACCCGCATCACATGTAGACTATTGCATAGACTAAGCGATATATGTGATTTATATGCGACAGTGGATTCTCTCATTAAAGTGCGAACAGTTAGGAAGTAATACTCGAATGGGCAAGCGTTTCGCGAAAGGAGCCTGGATTCTCAGGGAGAGTGATGATGAGGCTCATATACGGCGCAGCTTCACGTTTCTCTTCCTTCAGCGTGAGACTACCGCCACGCTATGTTTCACTGTAAAATCTGTCAGATTATGATCCGAATCCCGAGTTTGTGGTTGCATAAATTTATTTTCAATCAACCTTTAGTCGAAGTAATTTTTTATCATATTCTTCATTTAATATCCGTCTATTTTTCCACTGTCGATGTTATCAGAAATGAAATTTCATAAAATACGTTAATTTAAACATTACAATCGTGCATTTTTACTATTTTTTTTCCCGAGCATTCTTATAACGCAATTTCATTAGATAAGTCATTTTGGAGTATATTTGCACAGATGCTTGGGTGACACGCGATATGCAAATTACAAACGGAAGATTATTAGTGCTTACATGGCAAGGCAGGTTTGATTACAAATGCTCTAATTAACGACAAAAGCGTAATCGTGGCCATTGATTTATTAGGGAGAAGGAGCACCGAACAACGTACGTGTGCAAAGGCAATTCTAGGTCTGTCATTAGTTCATACGGGCAAATGGTCCAAGGATTAATAGGAGGTTGATTATGTTGTACAATTTGTAGCTCTGTATCTGACGACATATCTGTGTGCACTCAAACGGGACGTCATGCGGATTATCTACAAAATGATGTCAATTTCTTGGTGGTGCAACCAAGGGAAAGCAAAATAGAGCAATATTAATTAAGTTCATCTCATCAAGAATAACAAAATTTATTTTGTAAAACATAGAATTTTCGTGCTGCAGCAAACAAAGATAAAGTAACGAAAAAAATTAAAATAACGTCAGAGAAGTGTATTCTGTAGGGAGGGACAAAAAACGTTATATGCAAATAGTTTTATTTAATTTCAGTCAAGCTAAATTATACACATAACATATATTTTTATATAACATATAAAAATTTACAAATGTATACTATAAATAATATTTTTTTAAGATTTTTATATGTATAATAATGTATATAAAAAATTATAAATATAAAATTACATGTTATATCAAGATTAATTCTACCATGGAAATATTGAAAATACATTAACTAATATATTACATTATGCATCTGTACTTGTTAATTACTAGCATGTATATTTTTGATTAAAGATGAATCTTTTTTAAGTTAATATTATTTGCGTTGATATGAATTTAAATCTCGATTTTAATACAATCTCTTATACTATTCTTATACTTTCCTATATTATTTTATATTTATACTAGATTTAATATTGCTATACATAAATCACAAGTCATATTACATTACACACACACACACACACACACACACACACACACACACACACACACACACACACACACACACACACACACACACACGCACGCACGCACGCACGCACGCACGCACGCACGCACACACACACACACACACACACACACACACACACACACACACACACACACATATATATATATTATATAAATATCTATAATACAGATTTAATATAAACTCAAGCAGACTTTGTATAACATCAGTATATTCAACTTTCAATAATATCTCATGTCTCCTTTTAAATGAAATTCGCATTCGTTGAAACTTAAAAATTTTGAATCGTCTGTCTCCGTGCGAATTTAGTGAGGAGGTAAATTTCACGCCGGAGTATGGTCGAACGATTTCGATTTCTACTCGTTAACTACGAGCGCTCGCCAGTATCACTTCAAAGGGGATAATCGCCGAGGGAATTATCGGGAACTCGAAATGGGAACGATATCTTTCTCGTTTCGAACAGATACGTGCAGGAACGTGCGAACGTAGTTTCAGATCCTGGTTGCATAACCAGGATCTGAATCATCGCGCACTTAAACGAGCCTGTAAGTTGGGAATGCAGGAGCAACTTGATGTACGAGGGAGAAGAAACTCGGCCGAACTTCTGGAACTCACGGAGACGGATTACGGTAGGATGAATGATGCGTATCGGCTCGATTTTGCAGGATGACAGACTTCATGCTCGTTAAAGTGCGAGCGCTTCAAAGAGCTCTTTGAAAGGAGCACAGTCGCGGTGAGCGGCGAAAGCGCGTTATTGAGCTGGGCACTGCTAGAAAGCTCCGGGAACGAAGTTTAATTTCAGAAGTGGAGGATGCGCCGCCGGTCGATTCAAGCCCCCATATTGCGAGCAATAGTTTCAAATTCATATTGATGACTCTGTATCGCGAACTTAATCTATCTGTTGAAGTCTATATTTTTTTGTATTTGATCGTTGGCTGTGTTGGTAAATGAATTACGAGCTGGAAAAATGGATATATAGACGTTTCCCTCTTAAACTGAGTAATGAATAAATTTTACAATATTGATTTTATACGAGAAAACATTTGATTATAATACCTAATAAGAACCTTTCGATGGCGGTACATAAATCGATGATAGTTATAATTAATTACATATGGTTGAAATTTGGAGCATTTCTTTGGGGAGAAAAGAAAAGTTTTCAAATTTTATCTGAAATTAATTAAATTAATACGTATATCAATGGTTTAAAGAAGCGTGACAGAAAGAAATATTGTAATTTAAGAAAGATGTAATATAAGAAAAATATAATAATTTAATATAATAAGATTTGAGCAATTCTAAGTCTTGAGAAGTTTTTTTAATTTTATATAAAAATAAGGTATAGATAGATATATAAAACAGATAAAAAAATAATATTATTTATATCTGGGAATAACGGTGAATAAATTTTTGTTTGTAGCAACAATAAATTACAATTCTATTATAGTCCATTAACAAACACAGTCATTATGTTTTTTTACGAGGCGGTTGGTACATAAATTTAACACAGAAGCGCGCTATTTACAGCTGACCAATACTCGAGCCGATAAATTGAAATGTTCGAAACAGTTTATAGCATTGGCCGATTCCCTTCCAATTCGAAGAGTCGATACTAATACGTTGTATTGTTTCCGCTGTCAATAACGTACAATAACGTACAATTTCATTCATTCTTAGAATGTCTCACATTTATTTCTCAATGCATCGTGATTGTGAAAATATATATCCGCCATCATTATTAGTAGCTGAAATTATAAATTTAGTTATCAATCTGGAGGAGTCTTATCGTGGGACACCACACAAGTGGCAAGTTAAAAGCGCGTTCATCCGGCGCACTCGTATAAATATTCCACTATCGCCGTGTAAACTACGAAACTAAATTTCGTTCAGCACTTGCTCGGAGTACAGCATGAATGTCACATATGCCTTGCGGCAAGTTATTATTCTGGTCATTTGCTTAACAGAATTATGCAAAATCGTGGAGGTTCGGAACCCTTATCGTAGAAGCGACACGTGTGACTGTAGCGCTCTGTATTCCGTTGTAATATATATTCATAAACGTTAAAAAAAAAAAACGCCCAAATCTCTCTGCAATCCTATTTAAACCCTGAGCGATCACGTTGCTGTGCTCTATGTTGCCGTTTAGTACAAGGGCAATTTTATAGATATGGAAGAGTAATAAAATGGAACGGTTTGCCGTGGAAATAGCGCTTATAAAGAAATACATAGACATAAAATTTCAACGTTTCAATACTCTTAAATGTATCAATATTGTAATATATAACCATTGATCGAATTAGAATTAATTGTGATGGCCATTTTAATTTCTTATTTAGCATTTAGAACATTATTTTACAATATACAAAACAATAATTTGATAAATAATAATGAGGTACATATAATATGTACAATACGAGAACTGCTGTTATAAATACTGCTTCTCTATTAATTGTTAAATGCAAAAGCTAATTATAATCTAAATATGTTTATCAATAATTAAAGAGTATACAGGTAAAATTGAGTCATTGGCTCATCGAATCATTGAGCGTAATTTTAGAGCATGCAAACAAGATAATAAAAATTATCAATTGGACGTAAGCCGATTTACGAACGATCCTAGAGCATGAAGCACGGAGGATTTATTGCAATTTCAAGCTTACAAATATTGGTGCGATTTTGGAATCCCTGTATATCGTGATGCCACAGCGTGTGCAACGTGCGTGTTGCAATGCCATTTTTCAACGGGAGTATGATAGACGAAGCGATGTTATTTTAGCTTGAAGGTAATTACTCCAGTTATTTTGATATATATATATATATATATATATATATAGATAGATAGATAGATATATATCTCTGTGTGTGTGTGTGTGTTACACACACACACACACACACACACACACACAAAATCTACGATTTCTACATATATCTAAACGTAAATCGATTCGTACGAAAATGTAGATAGTAATTACAAACACGCTTCGTGAAATTGATAGCGATATTGATTCAACCTCAAATCGTTGTTACAGCTGGAAATCCGTATATTTTTGCGAAAATATTGCTAACAGATCGAAAGATTATACTCCATGTAATTGGACCTGACATGTTGTGGCCAAATTTATCCTTTTACATCTACGCTTTATTCCACAGATAATTTTCGAGATATTTTAATATTGTAAGAAGGATTTAAAATATATCAGATAGCAAATAATTTTGATTTTATTTCATCGTAGCTGTTTTCGAAGAATTTTTAGAAATATGCTAATCTAATATAACGATAATAGCTGGAATAAAATGAGATAGATAAATAGCTTTGATAATTGATAATAAAATTTAGATTGAAAGCAGAGGAAGTTTTAATATAGAAAGGAAAAGAAATATAATTTTTTTTGTATTAAGTATTCATAAAATAAAAAACGGATTTTGAAAGAATATCGATTTTTTAGGTTTATAGAATTTACCGTCACTATACACATACATTGTAATCTATATTTACAGCGTTAGAGTGAGTAAAAGTTTATATTTTTCCGAGGGATTTTCGAAAAATGAAAATTTATGCGTTATATAGCGACATGTTTTGCAGCGCTTCTTGTCAGAATTTTCCATAAGCTTATTACATCTTCATGATGGAAGAGATTTTAAATTGCTATGGAGTTCAGATTTGATCTGTGTCGAGAACTTGTTCGAGTTGGATTGAACAGATTTATAATCTACGAAGAGATCTGCGTAAGCGAGATCTTTCGCATTTTCTTGACAGTGATGATCCCGCAGGAAGACTTGTGAAATCTTTCAGCACTGATGATTGAATTTTGTTGCGAACTTGTAGAAGTTAGGTTGCCCCCCGTTATGTTCTTGCATAACCGATTTATGGGGAGCCTCAACCTGATAGATCGTCGCTTTATTTATTTACAACAGTTTTATAACCTCGATTTGATTTTACTTTTATACTAAAAATTTTATATGTAACATACTATGTTTGTCTAACCAGCTTAATCAAATATTTTTCTATTTTGTTAACTCGCGTCCGCCCTCCAATTACTTCAGCATGAATTTTTGAAGTTAGTACAGCGAAGCTTGCACGCAACTACTATAAGGGTATTTTCGTACCTTTTAGAAAAGAAGAAAAATGTTTTCTGACGCGTAATTTGTTCTTTGTTACATATATTGATCGTAAATTTTGAAGGCAAGGGAAGAGAAAGAGAGAGAGAGGGAAGAGGGGAAACAGAAAAAAATTTTTCACGCAACTATCAGTTACGTGTCACAAAGGATTGGCATTATTATTTAAAAACGAGTATGGATTATCATAAAATAATAAAATAATAATAAATAAACGGCGGATTGCAAAAATTCGTAATCTTTAAACTGTCGTGTTTTTCACTAAAAATGATATATAATCGCATCGAATTCTTCATACATTAACGATAATCCGATTTTACACATATCCAGATACAATTACATTGTGTGTGTAACGTTTAAATTTAATTTTGATGATTACGCACATTCATGGAATTAAATAATTTAATAATAGCAAGAATCGGTTCAATGATTAATGCGTGAGTACGTGCCACTGGATATAATATTACATCAACGATTATGGTATCAAGTTATTTAATGCGATACGTGTGGAATGCATACTGTAAACGACAGTTCTGTCAATATAACGTTGTGTTTGAACATGAAAGGAATTGCGTAATGTCGCGCAATATACATGCAATTAAATTTCGAACGCGTAAAATCGTTATTAATTAATATTACTTTCTATAAGTCCATATTATAATTGTTTAATTATAAATATGTTCTCTTTATTATATTGTATACGAATAAATATATTTTTGTAGCAAATGAAAATATGATTATATGTTTGTAATAGCCATATTTTTTATAAAGTAGCTTTTCTCGTTAAAAATATTACACTTTTTATGAGATCCTAAAATCTAAAATATATAATTCTTAGAATCAAATACATATTGCTGTTTTTTTTTCTCATTTTCTATCTCACTTTCTCATTCTATATTTGTAATTAATAAAAGTTAGTAATTAATAAAAGTCTTTTATAAACTAATTCATCTCGTGTGTCCTACAAAAGCATTCTGTAATAATCTTCAATAGAAGACCATAAGAGCCATCGCAAAAATTAAAAAATGTGTTACAAATGGATGTTAACACAAGTTCAAATTGCTTATGTCATTGTTCAAAGTACATGCATGTATATAAACATATCGCATAGTAAATAATAGGGACATTCGACCCGCAATGAAATTGGACGGTAACTCGAGCACATAGCTATGTGGTTGCCTCATCACTATGGCACCGCTATCATGTTATACGATATGGAAACAACTTAATGACGCGCAAACAGCCATTCGAATCTATGGAAATCATTTCTTTCCTGTCGGCGATTATGCCTATTATCTCTGTGCAATTCGAGATCATAAATTTCCCAGTATAACGTAGTCTTCATAACTTACCTCTGTGTATGTGATAGTCAATTTTTCTTTCACATCTAACGTGAATATAAAAATATAAAAGTATTTAATAAATAACTGAGATTGTTTCTTTTTGTGCGTGTCTTATTGCTATTAAACAATTTTTGCGAAGATGGAAGATAATAATTTCATATTTATTGTCTGATTTCTGAAACACAGAAGTTATAATCTTGGAAGTTTGTAATACTATACTTTGTTATTAAAGGATCAATGAAGTTGCTCAAGCATGATATATCTTGTTATTAAAGTAATAGTATATATATATATATATATATATATATATATATTTATACTTCAATAAGAAATTGCCTCACGAAAGTACTCCACGTTTAAATTATATTTATAATATTTAATTATAAATTTGTGGTATATATTTTTCTATGCAATAAATACCACAAATAAAAAATGATTAAACTTATCGATTAAACAATTTGCGATCAATTTCTTAAAACTATTTATACAATCTATATAAATAAAAATCTCTGTCTTACATATATAAGATTATTAATATTTTCTCGAAAGATTTATCAAGCAGCCCATGCAAAATTCAAATGCGCTCTTTCAATAGAAAACAAGACTCGAGTCTAAAATGATCCGAAATTAATCAAATTATACTTCTGAAATTAAAGATTTGAAATCTCTTAAATGTCATTCCTATTTCTGGTTACCTAAATCAAAATCCTCCCAAGCATCATTTCTGTCTTCATTACTCGAGCGATCTCCAAACTGCGATTCGAATTACCGGATAGATTCTATTTTGTTCGGCAATTTATCACCGTTAGTCCCTTGCACTTGTAGCGAAAGTAATTCGTCCGCGAAAGATTTGCATGCCGATGGATTGCCTCGTGAGGCCACACACGCTCGCCTTTGCGAGCGTGTGTCGCGCGTGTCGACAAAATAAATCAAACGTGGGAGTACGACGATGCAACGAACAATTAACGTGTCGGCCCTGCGCGCGGCTTTGTTACGGCAAACAAATCCCGTAAAGCCGTGCAGGATTCGCCGTCAGTTTTCTTCTATTCGCCACTCGATCGACTCAATGTATGAACTTGCTGCGTTCGACGAACGAGAGGGGAATGTCACGCTTGGGGGAATCCCTGACGCTCGAGAGTCAGATTATTCCATTAAGGGGGACGTTTCAGGGATAAAGTGATGCGACAGCAAATCATGAAATAAAAGAGAAAATGCACGCGACGGAGACGACCATCGATCGATAGTAATACGAAACATGCAGATGCAAAAAGAACGAGACATACATCCGGGCACAAAGCGTCTTGCTCTTGTGATCCGGTGCTTGAAATAGTTCCTTGAAACTATTATGCGCGTAAAATTGGATCTTTTATGCGTTTTTATAAACATTCCCTGAGTCAGGAATTTCCTGTATTTTCAGAGGATTGGAGTTGTGGATTCTTTCTTGAAGAGAAAGGGTGGAAGAGAGGCATCTTTTCCTCATCAAGAATGCCCGGGAATTCTTTAATATTCGCGTAGTACTGCTCGTACGACCTACTGCCTGCATTATTTATGACGCACGCGTGAGGAGCGTTTAAAGGAAGTACATTTACTCCTCTTCTTTTTTTTTTAAGCCAAAGGAAATGACTTACTTTGTTTAAGAATCATTATCTTAATTCCTATCTGTTAACATAATCGTTAATAAAAAAAAAAATGATTAAAAATTTAATACAATACTTCTCTTCAAGATAAGAGACAGTAATGACAGACACTTGTAATTAATTTATCAGCGTATATTAATAAATTTCCGCGAATATCTTAGTCTATACGATTATTATCTACAACTTTCGGGATTGTAAAAAAAGGACAAAACGGAAGCTCTTTCGGTACAGTCCTTCTTTTTAATTTCGTTATAATAAGACAATAAATTACAAATTTTTTTACGAGTGTGTTACAGTTCATCATGAAATGGATATGTTGTTTTATAAGGGTCTATTGTCTACCGCTTCCAGGATGTAACAATGAGAAGTTGCTTTCTATTATGCGGAAGAAATGGAAATTGAAGTCGCGATACACAATGGGCGGGAAAATCGCCGAGAGATAACGTTTCCACAGTGCGGCATATTAATGGCGCCGGTTTTTCCGTATATTCGCGGCTAGCGCGCGGCCGATGGAAATAAAGTTCGCGGTGCTGTCATCAAATTAGCGCGCGCGCGCACCCGCTAGCCATTTTCACTCGAATGGACGCAACAATGAGGGCGGAAATGGATATTCGATGTAAATGTCAACGTAGCGCAATTCCGTGATATCGGCGAGCGTATCCCATATTTCGCGACGATCAGAAACTTATATTAATAATTTATTAGTTACTCGTCCTCTCTCTCCCTCTCCCTTTCCCTCTTTTTCTCTCTTTCTCTTACTTCCTCCTCCTTCTCTTTCTCTTCCCTCCCTCCCCTCTCTCTCTCTCTCTTTCAATGTGCGTTCTCATCGGTTTACATTCGGTTTCATATTTTATATATAGAAATTCCGAGAGACGGCAATTTACAGTCATTGAACGTAACTTTAACGAGCTAATCAAGAAGTTTGATATTTGATGCACTCTTTGCTCCTAATAAGCTTCTTAAACTTGTGACGCTGTTTATACTATTTTCTGGTAACTTTAACATCAGTTAGGAAAAAATTTAATTGGTGCAAATGAAAATCTATATATATATATATATATATATATGACATTTCTCAAATATCTATACAACGATAGTGAAACATTCCTTATTGAAACAATGTTTAATAAAAATTCAATTGGTTGTCATTCTATACTTACAATATTAATAAATAATTCTGCATCTCGAGGATTCGGTTTCGATTTTTCTTTTTCTTTTTTAATTCAATTCAATTGAATTATTTTTTTAAACAAAACATCATATGATGAAAACTCAAGAAAGAACGTGATCTTATCATCATTATATTTTTTGAAATGCTTTGTAGAGTAGAAAATTACACTTCTTTCGCAAAAATTCTTCGTGGAAGCTTAAAAAGAGGGAAAAGAAAAAAAAAATAGATAGTTGGAAGGGAGAAACAAGAAAAATAATTTTCTGCTTCTTCCGAATCGTCGTTTTCTCGCGAGTAGTGCGTGCAGCGCACCGGTTAAAGACAGCAAGTGAGTGTCGCATTGCGGTGCTCTCACCCCTGAAATTGGAACTTGTACGTAGTTAAACCGTTATGCCCGGCAGTGTCGCGATATTGTTAGACCACGACAGTAGAAACCAATAGTGATGTAGTCGGCGGTCTCGTTGAATTTATTCACAGCACCGTGGAATATTTATATGCGCTCTGTGTCATGTATAGAATTGCCGGCGATGCCATTCATCGCATTATATGGAGGGTCAAAATTATTTCTCATTGAGATCGATACGAATAAAACATGCGATTAAAACATTTTCGGTACATCATAGCGCAGAAATAACGAGTCACATGTCAATTTTAATGTCCCTCTTCCTCCTCTCTGCTTAAAAAAAATTAAATTACAATCACAGTATTTTTATACGATTTATTTTTTCTCGATCTATTATTTCCGCGATAGATTTAAAATACAAATACAAATAATAAATATGACTCGACACAGTTTTATATTTACGTATGTCAATGACCGAGTTAATTGTTATGTTAAAATAGACATGCAACAGATTCTTTTATGTTTTTATTATTTTTATATCGGATTATTATATATTTGATTTTTTTAAAATCTGGATAATTATTTAATATTATGACATTCGCTAATCAAAGGATTATAATTGCTGATGTTAATTGCTTGTGACAAATGTAAAATGCGTGATGAATGCCAAATGATTATTATTCATGAATTATAGTTTTCTGGCTTCACGGAAAACCCGCATAGGTAGCTCGAAACGCAAACAATAAAGAATCAATCTGTGTTCGTGACATACAGATATAGCTAATTCATTATATAACGTGATTAAGCTTTTGATGATACGCCGAACGCATTTCACATTCGTGGTGTCCCTAATTCATTTCATACTTTGTCCACGCGTAATTATAGACGAGATGACAAAGAGACTCATTCGCTCATTAAGAGAATGCGATCTTTTGGTCGCATGTCTGTTGTACGGCACAAAGAAATGTAATTAATTAATTTTACCTTTGAACAAGGCCTCGATTTATTCTATGTTTGATAGATTGAAAAAAACACGTGCGGTGAAAGATGTTAATATAAATAACGTACTTCGGTCTGAAAGTTTTTGCCTATATTTCAAAATCTTTTATTTATAATCAAGCAACTTTCGTATTCCATTATATCTTATATAATGCAGGATTTACGTTACAGATTTTAATAGTCACATATATTTAATGATTTATATCTTAAAAGAGCTATTTAAAAAAATTTCAATCTAATTAAAGATAAGTGACTGCACTAATACGGCTACTTGCATATTTACATTGCAATTATTTCTGTAGATAATATATAATAAATTTCATTAAATATATCTTGTGGAAAATACATACTTGCGACAAGATAATATAACATTATTAATTTTAAATTTTCTCCACTGCTTACTCAAGCAAAATTAATTTCCGTGAGTAAGTTTACCATAGCAAAAATAGTTTCCTTGATAGTTTTCACAATTTTAAATATCATAAATTCGAGCATTATGAACGTTCGCGCGGGCAAACCAACGCTCCGTAAAAAATAGATGCTATTTCGAGGATACACTTTGTGTTGCAAGATGGATACTCAGATATCGTGGACAAAATCTGGCGTGGTTTATGATGTTATTCGTTGATTCTATTTTATGGTCGACAAAGTAAATGCCAGTTATACTCAATTTCGACATCTTCAGATATTTCGCTTTGAATTAACTTGTTGATATTTATGACGCAATCCGCCGCAAAATAGGAGGGTAACTCTCTGTATTGGATAGCGATTTTTAGCATCGACGTCGAGAAAAGCGTGATAAGCAGGGACATCCTGCTATATTGTAACCCGATATCTTCGACCAAACTACACAGAGAAAAGTAACATTCCTATGTCAATATGACGACGGCGAGGTTGCCGAACCCGAAGCTTATCTCGATTCCCGAGAGACGTTACCGCATTGAAGAAACCGTCAGTACATTTCACCACTCTCTCCTGCTCGCGTCTGGAAAGGGCTGTTTTATGTTTACGGCCTGCTTGTGGTATTTAATGGATCTTAAAACGTCCAAGTACCCTTTACCAGCTCGTGCACGCGTTCACTCGTGGCTTACAGGCACCATATCTTCCGTTTTGAACATATCAGTTACAAGAAACATCCGCGGGTTCGCTCACCTCCCAATGTCTTTGTGGAACTTTATGGAGTTGTAAAATAGTCTCAAATAAAAAAACGTCCATGTTTAAGAAAACGTGACACTGCGAAAGTTTCTTTCTATACGCCACTTTGACGAATGATATACACTCTATCGCGAGAGTTGCAGGCAAAACGACAGCTCCGAGAGTAAGCGGGGATGAAAAATATGTAAAATGTTTTCTATTTATTCACTTAAATGTTATACCACTGAATATTTACAAGTATGAATTGTTTCGTTATAACGTGTATCGTAATAACGCGTTCTTAGAAAATAGAATCGAATATAAGACTACTAAAGGTGTTCGTTGCATAGTGCATGTACAATCCGCTGTATCGCAAGCAATCGCCTAAGTTATTATAATGTATTCCGAGGAAAAATAACTTTCGTCATTTGTGCGACTATGTCCCGCGCAAATCTACATAGCGTCATTGCAAACTGAATAACAAAGTTACAAAGGTCTCATTTTAAAATCTTTGTTTTGCGTGATATCGCTCGGTGGAAAGACTACTTTTGATCGCAATCTATCTTGGAACAAAAGAAGACCTCGTTAATCAGATTTTAGATCGATTAATACTTTATGTAAGAATGTAAGCGATTTAAACTTTAATATAATTTCTACGACTTCCAAAACCCTCTAATTTTATTAGCACTGAATTTATTAATATCATACGTATACATTTATATTACATTTTATACTCTAATTATACATTAATTAGCCTGATCTATTTCGATCATGTAAGTTACTTATATTGTATAATTTATTTAACATAAATAAAAGAGTTACAACTATCTAAATAAAAATTTCATATTTTAAATTCTTATTCAATTGTTTTAATATACTTTTAATTACTCTTTTTATTAATTAAATCTTTTGAATCATAAAACATTGACTCTATAAGGAATATTCTTACTTAGCAAGAATATTCTTACTTAACAGATCAAAAATAAATTATTTAATTAATTTTATTATAATTGGGATCCAGTTTATCAAATTAATATCTCTAATTTTATTGTTATATAAAGTTTTATCGTTATATTAATCTAAACAATTACGTGACGAAACTTATTCAAATCGTTTAATGCGATACAGATACAAAATATCCGTTCACCTAAATATCGTTGCTTCGTCACCGACGTATATATATAGATTGACGCATTTTTCGCATGACCATGGAAAGAACAAGAGGCTTATATTCTTCGCGAGGGTGTCACGGCCTATCGATCAGCCTTAAGAACGTAGGTAAACGTGAAAGTAGTACATTCTACTCGCGCCCTGCTTTTATTAACTTACAATTGCGAATGTCAACACGGAGGAAAGATAAGAGCGTCACCGTTACGCCACGTTTGTAGAAACACGGTCTGAATACTCTGATCAGAATTTGACGGCGACACGTAAAACAGCGCGAATGCTTTCCGGACGGACGAGTCCGAATGTACAAATCTCCCACTTTCTCTCTCTCTCTCTCTCTCCCCTTTTAAATGAATGACCATTATCATCGTATAAATACTCATTGTTTCCTCGATGCATCATTGCATTGTTCTATCGGTATTCGCCATGCTTTACGCCGTCCACCCGGAGAACGAATGGCCGCACCTATTCCAATGTATTATACATTTCCGCGCTGTCAGTGAGCGCGATGCGGCCAATTTCTCACGCGATAAATCAAGCTTCGGTGGCGTGCATTCTAGGGTGCGCACGGCGAAAGAAGCAAGATCTGGCCGCGATCTGTCCGAAGGATCATGGATTCGTGATCAATCGGCGCGAGTTCGACGACTGCGCCTCGAACGGACATGCGAGGCAATGCGACGCGAATTCCGGGACCGCGGGACTAAAAAAAGATTAAAAACTGTGCTAAGGCTAAGGCACTAGACTATAGCGAAACTTCCCCTAATTGCTCGGTCGCAGGGCTTTGCGACCAGCTCGCGTGTAATCAGATCGCGCGACTCTCGCAAGGTTGAGCATCGGCCGGGCTACCCTCGTTTCTCGCGAATGAGGCCGCTCGATCGCGTTCGGTCACACGTGTTTTATGCCTCTTGATTTATTCCCGTGTGCTTAATACATATATGCATTGAGGGTCCTATGTCGCGGGCGTATTGAGGATACGGCTTGATAAACGTCGGGGAGGATGACGGTAGTACGGAACAAGATAGAAGCGCCAGAGGACAGATCTCAACGACGGACGAACTCGTGCGAGAGAATTGCCGATGTTGTTCGAGGGTCACGAATGTAGAGAGAGCGCCTAGGGACGAGTTGCACAGGTCAGGCACGTACTTGTGACCAAGGTCCCGTATACACCTATCAAGTAGATCAGGTCGTTATATCTTGTACCAGGAATACTTATTTAGAATAACAATCTCCATATCTCTTCTACCGCCCGTATCACGTTCTAAGAATACTCACGTTGTATCTCTAAGAATATCGTACGTAACGACGTTTTTCCGATCTAATGAATTCCGAACGTAAAGCGATCTCGAACAATTTAAAATAAACATCTGCTAGATAAAAGACTCTTCTTTACGATACTCTTTAAGGCAATTGCTTGCATTTTGCACGGAAATAAACGTAACTTTCGTCAGTTTTTACAGATGTTAAGGGAGAAGCGAAAGTAGAGCGTAGCATTTTCTAGTCGATGATTGCGTGGCTATTATTCGATGGTGTTCACATTCACGCGTCGCTGCATTCGCCGCGATGTTTGCCGGAGTCTTTTAAGCGGCAATGCCGGCTGTTCGATTGGAATCGTTTATTTAAGAGAGACTCCGGGCCGAGTGTTTGCGAGTGCGACGCGCTCTTCGTTGGAAAGTGCTAAATAAAGCGTACACTTTTTTTTTGTCAAGAAGCTATTTGATTAGTATTTTAGAATGGTCGTTTATGCGCCGATCGATCGATCTTCGTGAACATAAGAGCTTTTTCAAAGGTTTTCAGAACTATGTCCTATAACCCTTTTGTGATTTGTTGTAAGGAAACAGTGTAAAAAATGTGGGTTTACTTTCCGTTATTGCACGCAATTGTTCCATTTCTTTCCACGTGACCCTTTTCACGTGGATTTCTCTCTCTTTCTCTCTCTCTTTCTCTCTGGGTTCTCCACGTAACACCTCGATACCATAAATTTACTTACGTTTGCTTTATCGTTCCGTTTTCACATTATACAATTGCTTTGTGGAAGGAGTACAATTTCGGAACAGCAAGTTGGCAGAAGCGGGCAAATTGTTGGTAAAGTGATTAGTCTCCATGAAACTGGCATCTTCCTCCGCACTCTACTTCATTGTAGACTACATAAAATGGAGTAACAAACGTGCCGGCACTTGCTATCTCGGAGGTTGGGTACCAACTCCAACCTCCCTCTAAGTACAATTTAAGCGCACAATTATAACAAATAATGAACCTTTGAAAGAATCAGCATTTAGATGGAGTATTAAGCTCTGAAAGTCCGGCTAGTCCCCTTTAAATATCTTCGTGATGTGATTTCACCACTTGCGCAGACAACTCCCGTGAGACGGTATCGTTAGTGTGGATAAGATTTCTTCCGGTTATAAAATTTTTACAAAGACAACTTCTGTAAGCTTTTTTTATTTTATCAAAAAAGTCCAAACTAGAGTAAAAAGATAAAACGGGTGGTACGCCGAGTGGATGGGACCTGTGATTGCCCTTCTGCCTTTCTCGAAAATCGAAATATCAATCGCGTACGTTAGAGAGAAGCGCGGCGTATCGTATTATTTTTCACGGCTAAAAATCCCACGGATATTAGGCGCGATCGATATTCAAATAGCACGTCACCGGCCGCAAAAATAACCCGCGGCGTTCTACCGAGTTACGATCGCATCGGCCAATTTTCGAAAACACGCCGAAAGGTCGGACTTGTTACGCGCGGGCGCCATAAAAATCAATCGCGTCGGACGCGAGCGGCTGAAATTGAAACAGAGCCCGGTTACCTCCGTTACAGACGGAGCGGCGGCGGAGCCTGGTCCCAAACGATACTCGCGAACTATTCATTTTAACGCTCCTCTTCCGCCACGGTTCCCCCATCGTTTCCCCGCCGTCCGGCCGTTACGGGGGTAACATCGTCCGACGCCGTTGTACATCCTAAGCCTCGCGCTCGTACCTCACCGCACTAAAGCACATTTGGTCTGACACTGTGAAATCCTAGGATTTCATAAAGCACATCACGTACAAGTGCACCGTAAATATGTATTATATTAGAGGAGGAGGGGAAGGGGGGGGGACGAGATGGAGGTGGCGGAGGAGCGTCCTAACGACGTACGCGCCCGCGTCGAGCAATAAGCTCGGCGCGTTCGTGCGGTCTACGTTTCTTGCAATTAGGCTGAAAAGGGGTCGATTCACGAATTAGCGCGATAAGGCGCGCTAACACGATACAGCGCGTGGTCGCCGACCCGTTTTTAATATGTAATAACGGCTCAGGACGCCGCGGGATTATAACGGTGCTCGTATCTAATTTGCAACGGAAAATATGATCTATTATCATAGACCGATAAGAAGCCCGACCCCGGCGCTGAGTACCTGCTTTTTGATAATAATGATCGATAAGCAAATGGATCGAGCGGTTCGCATACGAAATAATATAGTTTTTATTAACGTATCTGTAAGTGCTATTTAATTATATCTCGAACTCGTCGGGTTCGAAACATTTTTCATCTGCATCAAATTAAATGGATAATTTTTTAATTTGACCCAGATCTACTTAAAGGAGTTGCCATGTATAATAATCTCCTCTGACATTTTTCCATATGAATTTTCTCAAATTAAGCTGACAATAAGTAAAAGGTTCTTAATATCATATAAGTTCTCGATTATATCGTGCGATATTGATTGCCGGCGCGACTCCGTTCATTTCCCAGGATACCAACGAATCACATTGTCGTAAATTACATGCAATGTTTTGCCGGAATGCCCCGCGTCACGCCCCGCAATCGTTATATTTTGCCGAAACGATCGCCCGGCCGCCTCGCATCGCCAATTTCACGACAATCTGCATAAGCGCGTTGCCTGCCTGCGAGGCGCGTGAGTTTCGTTTCGGCCGTTGGATTTTCGGTGATTATCGCGAAACTCAAGTACCTACCTCCTACTCGTTAGAGAATCTAACAGATTTGCCGTGCGGGATGTTCACGGGAGCGTGCGGCTTTTCGCGATTACGACCGAGGTTGTTATCGTTGACTGCGCGGATACGTCGGCTCCAGTAAAATTGAAAGCGCAAATGCGAACCGCAGAAAGTTATTCAGACAGGCGTCAGTGACAGGCGAATTCCAAGTAAAATTAAATATCTAGCTCTCGTGTGGCGGATCACGAGATCTCATATGTCCATCGCGAAATTGATCCCGTACATGTTCTACAAAACTCCATAAAAAAAAAAAAAAAAAACATTCGCGTTTATTTATTGCCGAAATAGGCGTGCCGATAAAAAAAAAAAACAACAGAATATTGTAGATGATTTGAACTTTCGTATTGTATTTTTCTCTTGTAAGTCTTTCGTTGTCTTTATGAAATGTTTTATCTCACAGACAGTAATATTAGAAAATATATAACTTTTGCAAGAAGAAATGTGAATGTGAGACAAAATACGTATTGTATTATAAAATAAAATGAATTACTATCATTACAAATATCGATAATTATATATATTTGAAATATATTAATAATTGTTGCTCTTGTTTTTACCATGCATTCAACTTTTTTATTTGCTCTTTAGCTCGTGCATAATGGATTGCAGCATCGCTGATGTAAATACAATGATAATATTGGTAATGTGGTAAGCGTGGATCGACATCGACGTCGATGATAATGCATGAGAAGCGTCGCGCCTTTAGTTAATGAAAAATTAACCGGATATTTGGTTATTAAATTTTTCAATGATTCTCGTGAGGGCGCCTTTATTAACCGCTGTCTATATTTATCGGTTAGCGAATGGTATAAAAAGAAATAAATAAGTTTTATTTATGGGATAAATAGTCCGTTTATTAGTCACTTAAAGTATGTTTAGTCGAAAAATCTACTATAAAAACTATAGAATAGAATTTATTTATTATTGATTATAATTTTGCTTTATGTTATTACATTTTTTTGGTACACAGTTTAAAAGTCACACTTAATTTAGCGGCATTTTCTTGATAAATTATTGTATTGTTCAAGAAATTATATGAAATTGATGTTTCCATTTACGAAGTAGATAAACAAGGTTATTTTATGATGTACTGATAAAACCGAATCAATCATTTGTAATTAAGTCTGCAAACTCTGCTGTTGCTTCGCCTGAAAATTTATTTACGTTACACGGGAGATCGAGAAAGTCTCGCGAATTTTCGCGATGCATTTTATAACTTATTATTGACTCAAACGAGAGAAACTTGGAAACGCGTTTGGTATATTTCCACTTTTCAGGAGTCACAGGAGTTGAATATACAGCAGGTCGTTAAAAACGAATCGATGTTATAACGATAACGTGATGCACTCTCGCGTTATTAATCTCTCGGGGGTTGCTAAGGGAAACGCTTAAGCGTGCCTTATCGCGTCTCATTGCACTTTGCCGAGCGGATTTCATTTTACGTAACTCCCACTCTTATTAGTATAACTAACCGAAGTACGAAAGAAAAAAAAGAGAAAGACGGAAGCGGACATCGTCCTGTCGGCTTATATCCTACTCCACTGAACAAAGTTTTGAGTGGTAACATGGACCCCCTCATTCGTTAAAAAAAAAAAAAAAAAAAATTTGAGGAACGTGCGGTTATACGCGCAGAAAGGGACACGGGCGGCAGATCAGCGATACGGCAGCAATAATTTATCGGCCAATTTGCTGGCATTGATATCTCGCGATTAAACGCTCGACGTCCGGCGATTGCCGAACTTCTCTGCTGTCCGGCCGAAATTGCAGCGCGAGTTTCGCGCAATATCGATGTGTTTGTACGCTGTCGACCGTCGTGTCGTCCACGGTCTGGCGAAATATCGTTTTAAAAATTCATGGCGTTATAGGCATGTGAAATATCTGCAGCGTCGAAAAAAAGCAGTCCCCCAGGCTGATGGAGGATGTTGAGTTTAAACTTTATGCGAAAACACAGGCGCGGCGACTAAGAGGATTACAGATACTAATCTTTAACGTTCGACATGTTTAGCTCTGTGATCCATTCGCGTCTGTGCGGAGGCTAGACGGACGCCATTGATGCAATATTTCTGAAATAATTAAATTTTGGCGTTCCATGATTGTTGTTAATTGAATCCAATTACTTTTACAGTGCTTCTCGGTTAAATGCAGTGTTGGTGTAACAAGCGAAAAAAATATTTTTGGATGTTACGTAAAAAGCAAAAAGTGCATCGCGTCGACTAAATCGCATGGCACTGCAGAATAATTCTGTCGCGAATAAAAAAAAAAAAAAAAAGATTGAACACGGTTGATATATCTTTTTCAATTTTCGTGCTAATAAATACGTGTAAATAAATACTGCCGATCATAATGGACGGTTTTTAATCGAGTGCGTATAATGGAAGTTCGTACGAAGTCATTTTCAGTGTAACAATAATGCACGATAAAGTGATAATTATATCGCGGCTAATATTGTTAAAATTATCCGTGTGCAAAACGCTGTGGCACAAATGCATCATTTTATTAATGCGCGATTTATTATTATGATAGAATTCATTAATTAATTCTAGCGTGCGGCCCCAAGATGCGGTGATTATTATGACAGATTTATGCGTACGTAGCGAAATTTCGTAAATGCAGGTTTCACATGTATTTATCGGCGCGTATTTAGCGACCGTGCGTACCCGATAACCCGTTAAAAGTGCACGACACATAAAATTAAATTTGTGTAATTTTCTATTTTTTTCCCCCCTCCCTCCCATTATTACAAACAAAATCGATTCTGCCATTGTCTTCACGCCTGAAATATCGTGGTTCCGGATGTTACAAGCGTAATAACGATAATACATCAATGTACATCCAACTTTGTAGAGAGCGCATATAAATGCGCTGCGAGGTATACAAATGCACGCAATTTTATGCGCGAGCTACGAGTAGCTTAAGAGAGAAGATGTATACTCCGTAGAACTTACGCTTAAGATCCGTGTCTCAACATAAAGAAAGCGCGCCGCGTTATATGATGAGACAGGTTGCCGTTGAGACGGGAAAATTCGATATAAGCTGCCGCAGAGTTTACAGTATCGCGCGCTCTTCGGACGCACTTTATGAAATTTACACTAACTGCATTACCGTGTCTTCTATGCCCAGCTGAATACAATTTCACGAGAAATATAAGCGTCGCGCGACGTTACGCCGTATATATCATTTTTGAACTGAAAAATCTTTGTTGCAAATTCATTTCTCGTACGCATATAGAACCGCAATTTATTCTTTTTTTCTTATAACCTTTTTCGTATAACTGTGTGAGACGCGGCGGGTCTGCACTCCCATAAACGCCATAGAAATTTTCTCGTATTAATTCATCGTTTAATATCTTGGCATGTCGAGCATTTTATTTCTAATATTCATAATAAAACATAAATGCCGCGTGACAATAGATTTTTGCGTTTCAAGTCATCTTATTCATGGCATTGACGGTAGTTATATTTACCGAGAATTAAAGCGTCCGGGTATCGATCGATCCGCTGGCTTGGGGCACGCTTTTACGCCGTGCTGTCCCGAATTCTTTCAGAATAAGTTAATTGGAAAACTTTCTATAGTTCTCGAGATTTTGTTCCGTTCTCTTTGTCTTCTCTCAAGATACACGGTTTGCTTGCTTCGAAGATTTCCGTAATGCTGCGTCAGCATCTTTGCGCTACACGTGTAAGTTAAATGGTTTCTTGTAGAGTCGATTCTGTAACGTCATCAAGAGGAGTGGCTTGCGTCCGCCGATGCTCGATATTCGAGATCAGGATATGCTACATAAACTCGCAAAATGTTACAGCGCATTCTTTATACTTTAACAAGATGTAGGCACACACTCAATATGGAGTAATGCAACGACAGATCAGACTAACTTGGCGAACGAACCTAATATAAACTCCAAAGTTTCATCTTTTTCAGCAAAGCATCGATTTTTTATGAGCTCCGAGAGAACATCGTAAATGATAAAGAACACGATGGCAGACTTGACGCAAGAAAATTCGAGCTTTTCTCATTAGCACTAACATGCAAAAGAGTTATTTTTGCAACATTATTCATAATCAAATTTTAAACATTTTTTTTGTTGTATTATGCAGTTGCATTACTTTTCGATTTACTATCCTTATAATTAGATTATAAAAAAAATAGGTGTTATATTGTGAAAAATTTTTGAAATAAATTTTAAAATAATTTGAAATAGTCACTTCTTTAGTGTGAAAAGTGAAAAAAAGATTTGTTTTGTAATCATTAATAAAATTATAAATTATTTTAATTACGTTATTTATAATTTGTAGTTTTAGAACTCATACGCAATATATGTTTATTAAATACTATATTGTCATGAGAAAATCATGAATTTGTGAAACCGATATACTTTTATCGAATATTGTGAAAAAATATCGTAGATTATTTTGAATATTGAATGGCAATAGTTCTCTCTTTGATTCTCGAAATCTTGTTTATTGTGTGACATCGGAGACTGGTTAGTATATCGTTATAAATAATTCCTCCGTATAATACTTATCATGCGAATAAACAAGGCGGTAATTCTATCTTTTCTGAGTGGTTTCAATACGATCAGAAAGTATCGGAACAAGCGTATATCGCAGAATCGTTCTCCTTCGTAGCCGCGAATTACTTTGCGGGTGTCATTGGTATTTCTATTGGAATTTCTAACAGTGGAATTTCGCATGACCTTGGTGCAAGAATGTCCCGAGAGAAGTTTGATATTCAAAGCACGTAATCATCTGAACATTCCTCCCTTCTCACCTGAATAATATGTTATTGCAGCGCAAGCATATTAAAAATCCATAGCGCGTGCGGGATATTGAGTGCACTATGTCTGAAATATTCTTCACATTTTAATGTCTTTTTAATGTCTTCTTAATTTTAACGATCAACGTATTATACAATTTTAATGTCAAATTCTTTAAGATATTAATCTTAGATTTTAAATTTTAAATCCAATCCATTTTAAATCTCTGAATAATTAACATGTCAAATAACAGAATTATGTCAAGATAGGTAGAACATAAAAAAAAATTAGTTTTAAATTAAGAAAAATGTTCTCATATATGACTAAGGATATTATAATCTATAAAAATTTTAGATTTATATTTTTGCTTAATTCAAGATTAAAAATTCTTGATTTGATTACTTTTGCTTAATTCAAGATTAAAAAGTTTTGATTTGATCGAATTTATATTGATGCAAGTATTACTTTTGCTTAATTCAAGATGAAAAATTTTCTATATAAAGATTGTAATATTCTTATTTATATATGAGAATATATAATGTTCAAGACTAATTTTTTTTCCGTGTAGAACGCAATATTATATTTTTACGCAACGTATCAAATCTCACGAATTAGTTGAAAGGTTGTAGACACGCGACACATACGTGTTTCTGAGAGTGCGATCGGTACAAAGACGGTTTTACGAGACGCCACGGAGTTTTACGTCGTCGAAGTACCAGCGGCGAGTTCTCTGCAGACGTAATTTCAGATATTGTCCCGCGCTAGATTGGATTCGGCCGGTCGGAATTGCGACGTTTCCGCGGCGTTTCGCCTCGCACTTTCTCGCTAAGAAGAAAAGACGGGGCTGTAAAATTATGAAGTGAGATCCCCGTGTGATTCCTTAAGAGGTGAATGGGAACACCGACGTCGGCGTCGTCGCCGACGCCATTGGCGTCGTACGTGCTCGCGAAAGTTGGAGGGCTGGTTTGGTTCGTCGTCAAGGGTTACTCACGTCGACGCTCGCTTTCAGACCGACGGAGTGCGCGCTTTACAGACTTGCGTATCCTCTCGCGGAAGCATTTTCGCGTGCGAAAATTATGCAACTTTCGAGAGGTCGCGCGCGTATATTGCGCGCCGGGAGTCGGTACCGGAGTAATATATACGCGTGCACGGGATGCGTCCCGACGCGTTACGTTTTCTATACTTTCTCGCGTAAGTCACCATTTCTACGCCTTCGAACTCCTGTCCTCTCCCCCTAGAGATACAGTCCGCAACAGAAGGTGATCACGTTCGTTGCATTTTTCATCTAGCACCTGGGAATCGAGCGTGGAAGAAAGACTTTTATAAAGTGGAACGACTTACTCGGATAATAAAGAAAATGTATCTCGATTGGCATCTGATTGCATTAGATGATTAAATGTAGAATTTCGATCTTTAAATAAAACTTCAAGGAATATTAAAAAGCCCATTGAAATATCTTGATATAGTGTAGATATATCCAGAATATAGCAGAAGTCAGGGAAAATAGAAATGATAATTTGTGATAATCACTTACTCTGCCTTACTGTACTTTTATGTTATATATTAGTATTGCGTTATGATTTCAATTTTTTACTGTTAATATTAACGAAATTAGTATGAATTGAATCAATTTGTTCATATAGTAAGTATCGCAATAAATGTATTACAACCTATCTAAAATGATTACTACAGTGAGTGTAAAAGGCTTAGAGGTTTCTTCGTGATATATAAGTACAGAAGGATAGTAAAAATAAAGTAATATAGCAAAATACAAGTGCTTTTGTATTCTTTGTTCAGCTTAACGTCTTGTATATCCCATTTGTTTGGGATATACGACATTTTTAGTGCGCGGAGTTTATGTCACAATACAAACGCTCCATGTTAAATAAATATATATCATTTTGTATTAATGAATAAATAAATTTAAGATTATTTTATTACTTCGTACATGTATCATTCTTATTCTATAATAAAACTTTGTAAATACATTTTATAAGCTACTGTGTCACTTTATGTTTTATTTGTAAATTTTTTATATCTCACTTATTATTATGAGATATACGGCAAAAATATAAGGGTACTAAAAGTTTTCTTTTTAAAATAAAAAATAAATATTTCATGTTTCTAATTTTTTTATAGTAAATAATATAACATTTTTATCTGTATAGTTTATTTGCCTTAAACATATTAAAAATAAAATAATACTTAAATAATATTTAAATTAAATTTTCGTTAACGATAGATGTCGCATATATACCGGAATTACCTTGTATCAAAATAACGAGAAAAGTAGGAGAATTAATCGAAGAGAGGATATTTGCTCTACAAACATCTTGGCGAGCAAAAGCCACCGGTGACATTTAAACGGACATTTCGTATTCTGCGCTTCGGGAGAATCGTATTGTTTTAAAGTACGAGCTGGTTTCTTTTTTGTAAAAGAAATGACAGAAGGCACAGGAAAAGAGGACGCGATCGTAAGACAGACGCGCAATATGCGGGATCGCAATATCGCGGGGGTAGATTTACCGTATCTTTCGCTCAATGGTTATCGATAGTGGCTTGAGTGGTTGCAAAACTTCCTAGTTTCACGTAAACTTCGCCAACGTCGCCATTCGCGTGAATCCGAATGTGACAGTTTTGAATATAGGGTGGAAAGTTTCGCATTGTGCTGCGCGTTGCGCACCACTACTCGTTAACTCTTCTCCATGAGGCATTTAAAGCGATCCCTATACTGTATTATCTCACGAAACAATCGCTACTTTGTTAGTCATCACATTGTATCGCGGTACATTCAACTTCAAAGGTGCGAATGCGCTTCGCTAGTGTAGCGTAGTGTTAGTGCAGCCTCGACCGCCACGATTGTGACTCGTGTTCTACTTATCAGTTGTTCTTATTATTTATTATTCAGTAAGGAAGGTCCAAAGAAAGGATCCAAAATATTTTAACTAACATTAATTAATTACCTTACTCTCCTTCCTATCTGTTTCTTAAATCAAATGTGATTTGACAACAAATGATTTAGTTTTTTACTATTTTTACTTGCGTAAACTTGTTATTATTTCTTAAAGATTGTTTACGATTAAGAGTAATATAAAAATATTTGTAATTTATTACTTATTGATTCTCCATTTTACTAATTCGCGTACTGCTGCAATTACAAATTGTTGCAGCAGAGTTCATTATTGCAGCCGTAAGCATAAGTATAACTAGACTATGGTAATTGTGACGAGGCATTGTATGTTGTCAATGTAATTTGGTATTTATTAATTGCAACCACAATTCTGTTTAATAATGGCGTGATCCACAATTGCCTATATTATTAATACTGTCGCATTCATCTACAACACATCCATTACATTCCGGTCCATTACATTCCATCCATTTCCGGTGTCTCGGAATATAACGTCAAACTTACATTAATGAAATATAAATACAGTTATATCTAATGTAAAATGTCACATAATTAAGTTACTAAATCCCACGAGTAGCCAGGAAGATAAATGTCTTAAATATACGTAAGAAGTGTCTTCCACATCGAAAGAATATTATTTATTTATTTATGAAATATGTACACACAATATATTTTTATACTATTTAATAATCATTTTCTTTTTATTATAATTTATATTAAGAATATAAGAGAATATATCTTTTTAAAAAAATATAGATAATATAATATAACAATAATAAAATTTTTAATTTTATGTCTAAATAAATTATTTCAATTAAAAGCAGATGATGTTAACAATTAAAATATCTTAATCGCATAGTAATAATTGTTTTATAACCTTATTTGTTGACATCATTCAAATGCTGACATTAAATTTATATAAAGGTTGAAAAACAAAAAATATAAAATATAATTTTTTTGAAAATGAAAAATAAATTAATTGCTTTGATCTATTAGGATCTGGACAGCAAGCTATTGTTTCAAAAAAATTCTTTCAAAACATGTTCTTGTGCGTCAGTGTGTTCTCATGTATGGAAATTTTTTAATTTTTTATAGTATTGAAAAAAACACTTCAATCTATAAAATATCTCAGAAAATTTAAAATAAAAATAGTATTAAATATACATATCAGAAAGAAAACAACATAGAATATTATTTAAGTTTCATATTTTTATAACGTAAAATTTATTTAAGATTTTTAGAATGGCGTACCTGAGTAAAATTATATGATTATGTTAATTTCGATTATCTATTTAATTAAATATCAATTAAAATTAGCTTTAATTAAATATTAATTATAATTAGCTTTAATTAAATATCAATTATAATTAGCTTTAATTAAAATTTGAATAACCATGATTAAAATTTAATCATTACGAAAAATCATTACACTCATTAGATTCACTTGAATATATTATTTTATTATAACGAGAATATTAAAAAAAATATATCGCGTTATTTGAAGAATCGTCAAAATTACTTTTTCGATGAACGTGTTCGATTTGCCTTGCGTGGCGCGAATATGCAATAATCGATTGCCATTCTTACGTTTCGTTTGCCGGGTAAAGGTATCGTGAAAAATATGAAGATGCACATAAGATGCACATCTGTCATTTCACAATTTTTTTCTACGATGCACGCGATTTCTCGAGATCCTTGTTCCCCTTCTCCGAAGAGTCTCAGGTGAGCTTGATCCCGGAAGCTGCGAAGGGAGAATGGGTTGCGGTTGCGGGCGGCTCGTCGATCATCGCTGTAGGTCAGTATAGTCGATCCATCTTTGTAAAGCAACCCTTGTCGATGAGGGTACTGTCACGAACTCCTGTTTATCTCCCACAGGAATACGTATCGTGAATTCCCGCGACAAGGTAAACTTGCGTGTTTTTGGCGCAAATTGACAGATTGCAATGCAGACACGTCGATGATATTCTCGCAATGCATTGCGAATCTGATCTGTCTGACTGTTCGCCGACAAGAAAATGAATGCGGAGATTCATTAACATTTCGTCGGTTTATTTAAAATTTCGCCATATCAAATAATGTGAATAAAATGAATATACATTAACATTTTTAATAGTTTTTTAATGTAATTTTATATTATTTATAAATTTATCATTTATAAACAGAAGAAATTATGTAATTATTAGTATCATTATTTTGTAATAGTTATTTAAGCAATTATCATATTGTTAGTAATTATAAGGAAAAAATATTTGTTATTTTATTAGTAATAATTATCATTTTATTTATTCTAAAAAAAATTTATACTAGTTGCAGCCTGTATTCAATAGAGACAATGTCCATCTGTCGAACATGCCGCGCTGGTAACGACTCGATAACACGTCCGAGTTTTATCGATGTGAGTCTTTTCAGCTGCCGCGTTTCGTTTTCCGAGAAATTTGTGTCCAATAAATCCGGATTTGTACAACGTTTCGGCTCCGGGCTATCTCATCGATACAGCACGACGAATTTCCGAGTTAACAGGTATTAGAGAGACCGCCATCTTGATATTGATCTTGTTCCTTACCGGTTCCTTGGCATTTCCGGCTTGTTCTGCCGCTCTACGTGATGTTAGAACTATGTTAGCTGTTCTGAATAGGAATTTGGCGCTAACTACAAGTAGTCTCACGATTACGGGTAACAGAGCGTTGCTAATGTCGCGTCTCGGGAAAGTCTTACATATAATCAGGATGTGATACGGAACCATAATTGTATATCTGACACTAACTTTGATCTTTAACGAAAGATCATTATGGAGACAGTTTCCAATATATCGTAGTAAAATAAATCGTTTACCTCAACAAGATAATATTTTAAACTGCATCACTGCAATTTTAATCAAGTGGCATATATATAGTTCAAAAGGTAGGTATACTTGTGAAATATGCACGCTATAAAATATGCAAACTTCTCTTAAAATATTTTAGGAGATTTTCTTTCTGCGATTTAAAATTTATTAGACAATTCAAATGCGAAAAAATCATTTATATAAAAGTTGAACGTCGTCTCTTTATGCATTCAGAATTAAATGTTTAAGAAGAAAAAAAATCAATTTTGAATTAATAAATAAAAAAGATTTAAGTATTTTGATTGGTTAACACCTGGTTTATGTTAAAACACCTTTTAAGATAATTTCCAATATATTAACAATAATACAAGGGTATTAGCTATTCAAGACAAATTTGCAGGCGAAATTTTTTCGATCGTGTTTCATTGTAGCCACGCTAAAATTAACGGCGGAACAGCCTTGGTAAGTGCCGAGAGTTCTAGTTCTTGCTCGTTTACATGCAAATTACGTATATTTCACTCCAAGGTAGATGGTATCGAACTGTACACGTTCGAAGCACGTGTCTGACTCAATGTCAGGGCCAATACGCCGAAACTTCGAGGTAAGACAGGTATGCGATGCGATAAGATAATCATTCGTTCTGCAATTTGTTTTAAAAATATATATTTTTTTATCATTTATTAACGTGCTATGTAGAGGTATTAAAGTATCGTCGTAATCAGGTATCAGGCGATGCACAAATAATGATATATAGTCGATAATTCTCGATTATAAATGAAGAGAAGAAGATTTGCATCTTAAATTCATTTCATTCTCAGATACGAGCGACTTATGTCGAGGGGTATCGAGTAACTTTGCATCGATAACACCGCAACCGTTTAAACGCGAAGCCAAGTTGGATGAAACCCACACCATCACTTACATATTATACCGATATTATTGAAGTTTGTAGCGCAAGTAATGGCGTGTCGAGGATGATGTAAATAGCTTCGCAATAATCGGCTGCCACAGGAACCGCTTTGTCACATTGCAACACTTATGTCGATATATTCGACTAAACTCGATTTACCGTACGCGCCGGTATGTAACCGCTTTATGGCATGCACGGCACACTTACGTTCGCTGAAATTCTGTTTATGTATACGTCGTCCTGCTAGGAGCGCGTTCCATGGCCCACATCGCATACCACAAACAATCGTTTATCCCAATAGCCTTATTACAATTGTCGCAGTATGTTGTGGCGAAGCACATCGCGATCCACATGCTTGTGGAGAATTGTTTCGCAATGCCTGTAATTATTTCGCAAAGTTGCGGAGAAAATGGTTGAAAAAGAAAGCGGGAAAAGGGAAAAGGAGGCGACGGTCCTTTGCGTCGCGATAATTTTATTTTCAAGCATACACTTGGCACATTTTTGCGTTACTTGCATTCATATTTATTTATTTTCTTTCTTTGAAAGGGGGGTTTACTCCCTGCAGATGCACTCAGTCCTGCATTATCGGTAAATTTCTTTGGAGCAGGCCACGTAATCGAATAATTTCGAGGATTTCGTGCCGGTATTAAATTGCATGCCAACTTGCGGCTTTAGCATTGCTTTCCCTCAACATGGCTGGAATCGAATTGCTGGAGCTTCGGGCACCACCAAGGACCATTTCATACGATTCCCACCTTCGATGACAAAATCTACCTCGTTTGTTCTCGCGATTCTGTGAGGGCGAATCTGATTATTTCGATTCTCACCTTGCGTGATATTCGCTTCCACACCCCTTTCGGTGAATTTCTGTAGTATCTACAGAAATTCCCAGAATAACTCAGTTATAATAAAATGTCGCGACGAATTTTAACATTTTATGATCTTCTTATTTTAATGAGTGTTATGTATAGATTATGTATGAGTGTATATAGATATATATTTTTGAATAAAATTAGGCTCATAGTCAGATTACAATTAATTCACATTAGAATCAGCAAAGCTATTTATTTCGTCAAATACTACAATTTATTAAGAATATTTTAAAAAATTTACGATTATCGGGATCAGATTGGAATAAAAAAAAGTATAGTCCGTAACTCAATTACATTATATCTGCCGTTATTTCGATCCTAAGAAGAAATGATATCAAATTCCGAGTAGTAAACGAAGAAGAAATATTGGGAATCACTAATCTCAAAAAGCAATGGGAAAGTTGTGCTACCGCCTCGGGGCAAAGAGTAAGTTCACGTTTTTAGAAAAACGTGAACTTTCGTCGTTTTTCTCCCTTTGCAAAATTGGAGAACTGCAATCGTTATCCGAGTGCGCCGCTCTTGATTGACCTCAATCGAATATCCAATAATTTATCGCTGAGTAGATGTGGAATGAATAGACGTTCACGTGCAGATAAGGTGGCAGGACACATTTACAACACAATACAATTTGTAATTCTTAATTTCTTCATACATTAGGTGCTGTCATTTCTGACAGGCATTAAAAGCTTAATTAATAGGAATTATAACTTTATTTCGCGAGTCGATATAAACGTAAAGGATATAAATTTTGTTGTTGTAATTACATCACGTTTTCTATATTATATTACGATATGTCGTATCTCAGAGACAACGATATTTCTGTATAATTAGATCAATGTTACTTTTAATCGTAGCAAGGAAAGAAACGTCTTTCTTCAGTTTATAAACGACGATTCCTCGAATATTCCACGAATACAGACGAAATCCGTCGACGTCGCCATGTCTCATGGAATGGTCTTAATATTTTATATCAATACTTTTGTTTCTGCGAGAGAGAAAAAGCTCGGACAGCGAAAGGGGGCTCGATTCGACGCGTTCGCTCACGCGAGTAACTGATAAATCACATTTTACAATGAACTGTATCGAATCGAGATGGATGTCGACGTCATAGGGAAAGAAAACCGGGGAGGAGAAAGTAGAGAGGAGGAAGGGGGGGGGGGGTGGCGGAAGAATAAGATCAGGCAAAAAGGCAGACGTCCACGATACTTCACGCTCACGATAAACGCGTCTCCATAAAGATGTTTTCACCGTAAGCCGATCTTAATTCACCTTCGTTGCGCAAAGCGGGATGTAACTGAGACAAACAAAAGACCGAGCGCGATTTTATTCTATTCGGAACAAGCGGGTGCGTAATAATGCCTTTATGTAAACGCAAAGAGACGAGAACTTGCATCGGAGAGGTAATGAAGCGACGCGGCTCGTGAAAACTTCTCCGGCATTGGTAGCTATAGCTTCCGTCCCCCCCCCCCCCTTCCCCCGTCGACATTAAGCACGATAGTGGAACTGAATCGAAATGTCTGACGGTTCTCTTTGACCGCGGCGTAAAGAAGCGTTGTAGAACAGACCGGGGGGGAGGGGGAGAAACTTGTTTCGAGTGCCCCTCGGTGAGGTTGTTTGCGAATTCATGAGCGTTTACGTCGGTGTGCATGAACCAGCCCTGGTTACAAGTTAAAGAGTTTCAGAGTATCTGCTTAAACCATGAAATATTTTAAATGCGATCGCGCGCAGAGTTCTCGCGAATGTCATAACTCGCGTCCCGACGTAGTTAAGGCATAAGCCGAAAAATTGCTTTTTTAAGTAGAGAAAGGCAAGCGGTTTTTAGAAAGAGAACGACGTAACCATTTAAATTCCCATAGAGACTTTGCATCACTTTGTCCGCGTATTAGTCTGCGTTTCTGCGGAATTATCGCGCGTTTTAGCCGTCGCAGTTTTATCAGTATAGTTTCCCTCATTTATAGAAGATATCAATAGCAAGCGCTATCCGAGTAACACGTAGCATGTCGAGTCATAGCACTGATCTTTTATTGCCATTTAGATTGCGTATCGCATCGATTCGCAATCGAAGAATTCTTTTTGCGCAACGCAACTCTGCAGATAAGACCTTATCCGCGAGTATTACACGTGTGGCTCGTTGGGTGGATCTCCCACGATTCATCGCGCTGCGAGAGACGCCCCCGTCCCGACACGCGCGCGATTCGCAAGCGCACGGACGCCTGATGAATGGCCGAGGGCCACTTTTCATCAGGGTTTCGGACGTTTGTGTGCGCCGGGAATTACGTATCCTCGAAGGTGCCGCGAATGTTGCGCGATGTTACCCGCGCGATTCCCGCAGGTAGCGGCGCGCACAAGAGCACTTTGTGTTCCGAGGTGCCTTAAAAGTTTTCCCATTTCCGTGGTGCACACTATCGCGTTCTCGAGCACTACGTTGCACCGCTGCCGGGAATACGCCGTGCCATTGCTCGCGAACACGTCTATCAGACGAGCTCGCGAATGGTTTAGCTCTTGGCCTGGATTGCTCCGGTTTTTCGAGGGGGGCAGAAGGGGGCCGGGAGATTCATACACAGCGTGCCTAAGAGGAGGCTCGAATCAAACCGGAAGGAGGAGGAGGAAGAGGAGGAAGAGGAGGAGGAGGAGGAGGAGGAGGAGGAGGAGGAGGAGGAGGAGGAGGAGGAGGAGGAGGAGGAGGAGGAGGAGGAGGAGGAGGAGGAGGAGGAGGAGGAGGAGGAGGAGGAGGAGGAGGAGGAGGAGGAGGAGGAGGAGGAGGAGGAGGAGGAGGAGGAGAAAGGGATCCGCGAATGAACGGAGGAACAGGGAGAGAGGGATGAAAGGGAAAAGGGAAGTGAATGAGATCAAAGGATGGTATGGGCGGTGAGAGGAATCATCGTCGGGTAAATATGTCGTTCAATTCTCCGCGATTTTTCTCATGCTTAGCCACAGCAGTAGCTTTTCGAGATTTTTCATTTTCATCAGAGTAAAATTTCCGATCGGAGTAAAATTTATGATTAATCGAATAGAAATTTTCACGAGAATATAAAAGCGTAATTATTTGTATTATAATATGCACGGCAGATTTCTAGAAGCGAAAGGTTTTGTTCCTGTCAAATAAACAAATAGGTTTCGAAATACAGAAACGTCAGAAAATTATATATTTTTTTATGCTAAAAACACACTACTATTCTTTGTTATTTATTTTTGTAAAAATATGCGTACATCTATTCTTCTTTATACTTAGACGTCATTTCCATTTTTTTCCTACTATCTTTTTCTTCTGAGAAAGAATGGTGAGATTTGATAAAATCAACTTTGATTGGAATATAGAGTTGCTTTGCGCGATTTATAATATATTTTTGATCAAAGCAATAAGATCAAAGTGATACAAGCACTTGCCTGTCTCGTTGAGCAACGCGCAAGATTGCGTTATACTTGAATGTCACAAACGATATCCGAGACGGATTTAATAAAATCATCTCGCGTCGTAAGAGCGAGAAGGCCGAAGGGACGGAAAGAAAACTTGTTACTGCAGCCGTCAAGCTGTATATGGAAGAAAATGTTTTGTAGAAATATGAGGGTGCGATGGTGGCACACCCAGCGGTGATGAAATGTTTCCTTTATAAGACTTAAACGCCTTATTCTTATGATGGATGCAAGCGAAACAAATTCAAGATATAATTTGTTTCGCAGAAATGCCTGGAATGTACCGAATTCTGGTATTCTCATTAAATATTTTCCGTCCACCATGTAGTAGTCATTGCGTTTCTGAAGAAGATAATGTATATTTAATATCTTACAATTAGTGATCGAGTAACTTATTCATCACTACTATTCTTAAAATCTGACCGATAATGAAATTCAGCAATTTATTTTGCGAAAGGTTATTTTTTGAATCGGTTACGTTATTTTAAAAATTCTCAAGAATAATGCTTTAAAACTATATGTAAATAGCTTCGAGCTTAGATTAATTCAATAGCCTTTTTAAAAAACTGTTGCAGATAAAGAACAAATTTATATTTCTACGCGTATATACACACTGGAGAAATCACTGGAGAATATCAAATTCACTGGAGAATATCAAATTCTAATTTATATTCTGTATAAACTCAGTGGAATACTTTCATATAGAAAAATCCGTGCTTTTTAACTCTCTAATGCATTTAAAATATACAAATCTGATTTGTAAGGCATTAAAATAAAATTTAAATCGCATTTAAAAACCTTTGCTTTTTTGCATATTCTTTGAGTGGCATTAAAATTAATTAAATAATTTTGGACTTTTATTTAAATGTAAAAATACTGCATACAATAGCGTTTTCGATCTGAAAAATGTTTTAGAAATCATACAGAATCCGATGAACGAAAGATAAGCGATATGAATAAAATTGATATCAATACATATTATAGAATTAAATATTTTTTTTTCGATTTGTTCTCCAAACAATCAATTTTACTATTAACGTGATTCAATTACGCTGCCATTTCTTTGTGCCGACGTAGCTGGCAAAAGCTTTGGAAATTGTTAGATGCGCATTCATATTACAAATCACTGATGGTGTTATATAACTGATGGTGTTATATTTTAGTAGCAAAAATATCCGGATATGTGAGTCCGTAGTACGCTGTCATATTTTTAAAGAGTAAAAATTATAAAAATCCAAATTAATGCAGGCATACGAAGAGAAACGAAGCAGACGATTTCTCACACAAATATTATAATATCAATTATTATGCTTATTATGCTTATATTATGCTTATTTAGGAGTGAAAAATAAATAATAAAATTTTTGCGTGTGAATAAAAGAGGAGAAAAATAAAAATATTCTTTTAGAAATATATTAATCGTCTCCTATATTCAGCTTTCGCTTCTCGATTCTGTATATATTAGCAGTCTGATGTGATATAGAGATATGTATTGTGATACGAATACTATAAAATAGATGCGAATAAATCGCGAGCGCGTAACGAGGCTCGACAGTCTCCGGAAACAAGGCTTGACGATCGGGATGGACGGTCCCCCGTTGCAATTCATCTTTGTCTCTTTTTCGATCAACGGACGACTGAATTATCCACATGAGGTCCCGGTGTAACCACACACACGATGGATTACGCGGCGCACGTATCACACGGGGAATTCGGTAATGAAATGTCCAGCCTGTCGGGGGTAGCAATTTGCGTTTCCGAGATGAAAAGTCGAATATTTGCCGATCCCCCACCCTTCCGCCCGTGCGAATTTTCGGACTTCGGCCGTACGCCCGAGCGTAAACGTGCACACGGACGTACATGCTGGAATTTTAATCGCGAAACATTTTCGCAGCCCCCGCCATTAATTTAACTGTTGTTAATGTTGACAATTAGCCTCGCGTGCGTCGGCTGCAAAGTATCGGCCTGTTTCATTGAATTTCGCTATTTGCTACGTCGTTTCGGGTTTTCCGTAGTGTATTTCTGGGACATGATGTATCGCGTTCATTGTCGTTTCCGCATGTAAATTAGCATTTCGAGTGACTGCGCGTAAACGGACGAAGTCGATATTTAGTACGGTGTTGGCTGCAACGAAAACGACACGACAGCGGTTAAGCTGGGACGAAGACTTCGATAGATATACAGACAAAGCAGTCGCGAAAGGTTCATGACCCACGCGGGCGGGCAACTTAGTCGCGTGGAAGGAGGTACTTACTTTTTAACTAGTAGAACTAAAATTCATAAAAAGCTCCGATGTTACGTAATGCCCGAAGTTCGAACGCAAACTCGATCGTCACATGACGACGGAGGGAATGGAATTTCCGCGTCTTGATCTTCGCCTTCCATTCCTCGTCGTCCCGCACAGATTCCACCCTCTCCTCCTCCGCGGGAGAGAAGTTTCAATCGTTGGAATTACAATTTCGATCTTCAAATAGCCGAGCCCCTTCCCCTTTCGCGGGTTAATATTTCATTCCTACTAGTCTTTAAACAGGCGAATCGATTTCTCAGATATCGAATTCCAGGACCGCATTATATTCGGGACCGGAACCAATTTAACCGGTGGACACAGTCGCTCCCGGTACCGATTCACTGAGATGAGAATTAAAGCGATTTCCATAGACGTCGACGATCGAATTTCATCACTATTCCGTGTAATGAATTTTTTTTTCAAGAGTTTTCTTAAAGGGTAGAGAAATGCATTTCAAATCCTTTTGAAAATTATATTGTTCTTAATTAATCTGCGCGCGTATTGAATGTAAAATGAAATGCGTATAATAAAAAATATGTGCGTTTATCTACATTTTTACAAATTGCTTTGTACACATTTGATAACAACAGATATTGTTGTGTAAAATGTATTGTAAAATAACCAATAATTTACTATGAGGTTTATTTTATTGGTTCGGTCAGTAAATAATAATTTTACATGTATAAATATTACGGTGCACGCGCGCGCGTCCTGGGTAAAACACTCACAATCAGTTGTCAGACTGTAATCCGGCATCACTTCACTTGTGTCCTAAATTCGGTTTGACGCGCGACAATACGCGCGGAAGTCACAACGATACGCGACAACCCCCGGTTTAATTGACCAGTAGAGAGCGCGGCACAAAGGAAGCTTAATTTCGCGCGAGTCGGCAACCACGGCGAAAAGTTCCCCGGTTATTTGTTTTCAAAATTAAATGTCCACAGTCTACACATTGTCGGCAAGATGAAAAGCAATTTATACAGCCAGCCTGCGCCGCGGCGCCGTCACCCACGGAGTGCTATGTTAACACGAATGCCGCCTTTGAAATCGCGAGTTATCCCCAGCCGAGCCCAAACTTTCGTAAATTGAAGCCCGAGCGGAATATTCCGGTAGTCAATGAAACGACTTACCCACAACGCGGCACACAGATCTACTCCTCCTCCCCCCTTCCCTTCCCCTTCCGCTTCCGCGTTTCATCTCTTCGTTTCCGTTCATCGTACCGAATACTCCGGGGATCATTATACGGATTCGCTGGGTATTATAAGGACTTGGGTGAAATGGTCTCGGTCGAAATGCATAGGGTGAGATCGCTGGGTAGTACCGTTGTCAAAGATGTACCGGGAACAAGCGAGTTTCTCGTAGGTCTAACTCATCGAAATTTCACGAAAGCGCTTATTTTCTCTACGTGGCGCTTACCGAATACACTCCGTGAAATCACCTCGCCTAAAACCGCTCTGCCGCAATAGAGAATTTCACGTTCTAAAGCGAGGTGCGGCGCACTTTTAAGACAGAAGCTAGCCGGTCTCAACGGTTGAAGCGTGCAAGAGGAAAAAGGAGAAAAAGAGGTCTCGAGGTCTCGAGTGGAAACGACAAACAGGTGCGGCAAAAAGGATGTAAACTGCACCGCGCGGAGTTCCTTTTTATATTTCGGGGCGCAAATGCGTTTCAGTGCGACTCTATTTGGACCCGTGCTCGTTAGCCGCTCCTTTCGCGATGACAAAATTGAACTTCTCCGAGTTTCCCCCCACCTGTCGCCCGCAATATTTTTCATCTCGTTCAATCTGTAGTTTCGTCGGTTGTCGAGTGGCACCTGTGACGCGTCGACCGCCCTCGTGAATATTAATTGAATTCTACGGGTGACAGGTGACTGATCGATATGTACGGCCGGTCGACCGCCGCCAGTTCTGTACGCTCTCGTTAAGTTTCGATGAAAGTTGATAAGATAAGCGCGAGCTTGACAAATAAGAGCTGGCTCCAAAAGGATTCTGCTTGGTCGATCGTGCGAGCGCTACTTACCCCGGTTTCTTCGATCTTCTTCCAGGTCTATCAAACTTCCAGTACCGTCGTTCCTCAAACTTTCTTTCCAACGGTAATCGCTTGTCACTTGGTAGAAAATATATTCACAGAATTACGTACTGTACCAAACAGAGAGAGAGAGAGAGAGAGATAAAGTCGGATTTTTTCGAAGTAGGGGTAAATTTTTCGCGATAACGTTACGCCGGCCGAGGAGGTTGGATATTTTTGCGATTTCGATTCGATCTCGCTTATCGCCGATATCCGCACACACTTGTCGTCATAAGTAAAGAAAGTCCCTCAAATTGCGAAAGATATTCACGCCGATGTTACAACTCGCGTTACGTTGCCGTGACGGCGACTAACTCAAGGCTCTCGACCACGCGACTCGAGCTTACGACGCGCAATTGCTTCGCGCATTCGAAAACACGCCGGGGCCGCGCATCAACGCCAACGGAAGCTGAGATTATGCGCTCGATGCTTCGCGATGGAACTCGGTCACTCGGTACTAACAACATGCCGGATGTTCCGCGACTTATCATGACTTTATAATTTCTCGATTCCCTTGACTTCCCCTTTAAATGCCAAATGTGAATGTGGATGTGACTGTCGATGGTGCAATTTTATCGAGTACCTGAATAATTTTCGATACGATAATAGTAAAAAGGAAATAGTAATTGTATAAACAACCTTTATAATACGTTTTATAATTTATTACGTATTTGTCGATACGTGGATCACGTAGATGCTTCCTCCTTTCCTACTGTACGATATAACTTAGGATGGGCGTTAAGATACAGGATTTACGATGTGAGAAATTTATGTTGGACGATAGAAAGCTTACAATCCTCCCCGTCAGCTTTTGTTCATACGATCCATCGTATTGATTTATTGAGGAATCTGACCCATACAGTATCTTTGGAATCGTATAGAAACTAAGTTAAGCAGTTACAGAAACTTTATGCTGTTCTCCGTAAAGCGGAGTTTTATTTTTATGCCGTTTTATTTCTGTAAATCAAATTTCATCCAAGCGGCTTCAATGGAACAGGAGAAAGAGAGAGAGATTGAGAGAAGAGAGATGAGGATAGGAGGGGGCGGTGCGCAGAAGAAATTTTTCGAATGTGACGTATGATGCGCATGTATGACACTCGTGATAGAATGTTGTCAGTACACTAGTAGCCCGCTTTTCGCGTATTAGAGTTCTTCGAAGGGAGGCTGCCGGAGGGTTTACACAGGATTTTCAGGGATTCGAACGTCGAGCTGTCAGTGCGGCGGAAAAGTTAGCCGACGTGCACCATCGTTTGGCTTCCGTTTCTCGCGACGGGGATTTCTCAAATGTAAATTTAAAGTCGCGTCTACAGTCGGTGCAAATTTCACCACTTTCGAGTCACGGCGGCGTGTGACACTTAGCCGTCACATTATACATGCATATTACATCTCGAAACGAGAAACTTTTAAGTTACGCCGCATTAATTATGCGGCGTGTTTTAATTGTCGCCCATCCGTCAATTATCCAACAATATGAAATAAAATTTCATCAAGATCAAGATTCTCGTTTGGATGTATCCATCTTTCTATAGCAGTTACGAAGTTATCTTATTTCTCTTGGCTTAGACAATCTGGCGTCTATCTCTAAACTTTCATGCAAATTATATTTTAATATTTAGAATTTAATATTTTATGAAACATGATTATTTCTATTTTATGACAGCTTAATATGATACGTGAAGATCATCAGACTAACTGTGTTTGATTGTTTCTTGGAAATATAGTTTTCTCATTATACTTATGCATCGCTTTTGACTAACAGAGCATTTCTATTTTCATAATATTCTATCATTTTATTATTTCATCAATCTTATCAATCCTCGATTCAAATTTCATCAACTGTCTTTCTTGTAGCGTTTCGATAAAATTTTATTCTTTTGTATAGTATTGTATTTATTATTTTATACTATTTTATTTATTTATACTGTAGAATTTGGAAATAGTTTTCATTTTTTAAAATTCATGTTTTTCAAAATTTGTGTTGTTTTCATTTTTCAAAATTTAAATTGGCTTTAAAAAGAACAAAAGATTTCGTTAATAAATTTCCTCAGCTTGCAGAGTATTATAATGGATAGAAAGATAAAATGCCTGTACCCGCCGTTTATCCAACGTTTGATATGGATTTTAAGTGCTTACAGGGACTAGAATTCTCATTTCATAAAGTGACGATATTGCTTACTCGTACAAATGCTCGCACGACGAGTCTGCCGCGACTTGGAAACACGCTCGTAAGCTCGGACATAAACGTATGCATGAACACGTAAAGCACACGTTTGCGCTATGCGCACCTATATAGGTATCGCGTCGTGCCGTGCAAGAAAAAGGATGAAGAGCCGTGGCAGAGACCCGTAATAAATGTGAACGCGGAGGGTGGTGAATAGCCGGAACTCCCGACGTTGCCAACCCATCGCGCTCTCTTCCGCCTTCTCGTTGTCGTTCGCTTCATTATTTCCACACGCCGTAGTTTCGCCAGGGTTTTCTTCTTCGGAGTAGGTTTGGATGTGGAGAGTACCCTCTTTCAAACCTCCTCCTCCTCCTCCTCCTTCTTCTCCTTACTATTCAAGTCGCAACGGAGTGAAGGGGAAGGATGCGTCCCGGGGCGTTTCGGGGGCTGCGAGGATATATCCGCTTTAATGAGAACATCAATCGGCCCCTCTTCGGCGATTTTCATCGAAATTGGCGGTTTTTGTTTCGACACGACCGACGCTTGGCATTAGATTTTCGCGGCGGGTAGCACTGACTAATTATAGCGGGGACCTAAATCCAGCGAGAGCCGCGATGTATCGCGCCGGAGGAAAAATAATCTCGCGTTGAGAGGCGCCATTTCACAGGCGTGACTTTATCTTTACTTTCCGTCGTCGTTTGGACGCTTTAAAATTTTTTCACATTGACTATGCTCCTCTTGCTGTCAGACACTTAAAAAATTTTCCACTCATGAATTACAGTATAATTTGCATAAGCAAATGATATGCGACGGTACCTTAAGACTTAATCCAGAGAGAAACGGGTTTTAAAAGTAGTTCGCGCAATTTTTTCATATATAAACTGTCAAACAAGACGAATGTATTTCGTATCAAATTTTTGTGTAGCTTGTAAAGTAAAATGATCGCAGAAATAAAACATGTCGCAACAAAGTGTACATGTCTCTCCATCTTCTTTTTTTCGTTGTTGATATTGAACATCAATCTTCTTTGCTCCACGCGCGGTATAGCTTGCGGTAATAATTTGCGGTGCAATCGATCGAAAATCAGAAACCACCGTGCCCTCTCATCGTGTCTACGGTTTCGCAAAACCGATCGTGCGGCATAAGGGACAAAGGTGGTCGGGATTCAACGGTGCTCGGCAGATATCTGACGGGATACGAGTCGGGGCGGGCCACGCATACCATTAATCTCACATAATTGTCATGCGTTCCCACATGTGTGCGCGTGTCCCGGTCGGATATCGCGAACTAACGCTTGGAATACGCCCTTCTGCACTCAGTCAGTCAGTTACGAGAGCCGCTTGACGATAGCTACTGTTTCAATGGATAAGAGCGGGTCTTCGCTCGTGAACGATGGGATATTAGACGTGGTAGTTATCGTCTGCTCGAAGAAGATTGACGATCTGTCGAGAACGCGGCGGGAATATAAGCCTGGACCTTTACAGGGTGTAACGTAATGTATAAAAACGGTCAATGGCTGTAACGTGTAATCTATTCTGCTGTAAAAAAATTCTGACAATCCCGTGGTCTGTATAGGGCAAAGGCCTTATTACGTGGCAGAGATATTCTTATTTTACATTGATTGATATAGTTTACATTGATTTTATTACATTTAAGGAAGGATGTGAAATATTTTAAACAAAAGTGAAATATTTCTGGGGCAAAGACGTTTAAAAAAAAAAATTAAAAAATAATTCTTATTTTTAAAAAAATAGATAGATATACATATGGTATTCTTTTATTTAAATTGATTCTCCTTGCAATGTCAATTTCATGTTATGGTAATTATTTTCTAAATTGTGCGTGATTTGTTTCTAAATATATAATAATGTAACGTTGTAGTATACATATATGTGGCACTGTATAATTATATGTGAATTTCACTTTAACGTTCTAGCACGAACGTTGTACCGTCGCGCGTATTAATTACCGAGTGCATAAAGCAATTATATGCAACGTTAGCCGCGGGACGATCCTATTGATTTAAAATTCTTAATAATCATTGACGTTTGGATAATTGACCTTCCGCCGTTGCTGATTAATGGCTGTCATTGCTATGCCGCCCGTATTCGAGAAATGATGCGTCACGAATTTGAATTCACGGAGTTAAATTCCCGTAAATTTTGATGGTTTCGCTATTATGTTACAGCCACGACCGTCGTATCATTTCTAAAGAGGTACATTAACGCGCTTGAAATTTCATTTACGTATAATTAATGCATTGATTCATCCTCTTGTTATCAGCCCTTATTAATTAATATTACCTATAACGATTAAGAGTAAAATAATAATTACAGGAATATTCCATGCGGGTCTGTTTATTCGCTGCCAATACAATAAACGTTTGCAGGTTAATTGCTTTTGTTTCCCTAATCATAAAAATACAGCAAGATATCGAAAAAATTTAGACCTTGTCATGTTCACCGTTACCAATTACGGATGTTTTTCATTTATCTCCAATATACTAACGCACGTGGAAATATTTTACATTTTCGCGATTTATATTTTTAATACAGATGGTTAATTGCAACAGAGCAAACGAGAATATGAATTTGTGATTTAATTCTTGTTGCCGTTGTGTACGCACATATATTATAAAAATACCGTACCGTTAAGGGATTAAATTGGTCCCATGTCGGATACGATCGGCTTTATAAATCAATTTCATATCGGCGGTCTAGCAGCAGTATTAACAGTTTTCGATACCACAACGTTCTCGTCCGATTATTCGAGTCGCGATCGTGCCATCTGCACGACTTTGATACACTGCCAATATTATTCATAGGAAAGACATACAGACTGATTGAATTCCAAATGGCGTCGGTTCGGTAATGGAGAACGGCGAGAGGGTGGCGAAAGGTGCGCGCAAGAAAGGGCGCGCTCTTTGGGGGAACGATTTTATTGTCGAATACGGGGAGAGGGGGGGGGATCGGCAACGAGGTAACACCGTCGATCGTGATCGCGATCGCGAGTGCGTGTGCGTAAACACGCGTATCGGCGTTACGCTTTCGGTGGAAAGACTGCCACGAGGGTTGGTTTCTTTTGCAATTCAATTTGACCGACGATTCCGCAAATCCCTTTTTATCCGTCGATATTTGCAATCGTTCGGATAAAAAGGGATTGTCGCCGCGTTCTAGCGTAACGTCAAACGCCAAGCGTGTTTTCGAGAGGAGGAATTCCCTCCTCTTGAGGACCGTAGAAAAATATTTGTTTCGTGCGATTGACGACAATGCGCGTCGGCTGTAACCGACGATTTTTGACTTACACACGAAGGAAGATACGGAGGATAAGTGCGCGACCGTTTTTGACAATTTATGTCTGTGTATACAAGGGCGATTTTCCGACCTTTCCGGCACACACTACCGGAATATATGGCCATAATATTCTATATATATAGTCATAATATTCTATTTCAGTACCGCACAGGTTACAAGTATATACAAATAAAAAATAGAGTGATTAATTTAAAAGGCCACGAAGATGCTGCGAAGATTAAATTTTTTTCCAACCAAGTAGATTTAACGTAAATTATACGTAAATTATACGTTTGTGCAACATTTGAAATTTTTATAATTTCACCACCAGAGATATTTCTCTCTGAAATCTCCATCTTATCATAATCTCGATTATCGCATTCATTTTGTTTGAATTATCACGTTTTTTTCCTATTAAAATTAATAACTTCAAAGAAACTTGAATTCCGAGGGGGAGATGTGATTGGCGAAGGAAATTTGCGGATTTAAATACAGCTAATACGTCAGCCAGTCTGACAGGTTTTTACCACTTGTACGTGTTATGATTGATGCGCGTGTGCACATAGCGAGGCTGATTCGTTTCGTATCGCTATGATTTTCATTCGGGACAATTTACAGACGGCACGTTCAGCTTTCATCGCGTAAGGCTGTGTATGATCGATGACGCCTAGTCTGGCGATAATTACTGGCATTATGAAGCGCTATCAGCTGGTTCATAGGGTTGGACGTGGGTAATACTGGCTCGATTTCGGCTGTTCCTATATCGGGAATTATGATGCTTCAATGAGGGTGTTGATTGCATTATGCGCTAATCAGCTTGACGTCGTGTAACCAAATTCAGCATCGGCTGACGCCTTCGTATGACAAACTCGATCGGGTGCGTAATCTGCTGGCACACGTGACGTACGCCAAACGTAAAACGTCTCCACTTAAATTGATGCCGTTGAAAATACACCAAGGCAGCTTTTCTGTGCGGATAGCGCGCTAGAAGAATAAATCATTTATTCTCGCTTGTTGAAAAATATTATCGCTCGAAAATCGATGGAAACAATTCCGCACTATGTATTATCCTCGTCTTAAACTTTAAGAAGTTGCAATCAAGAGCCGCGTAACTTCGTGAAGCATCGTGAGATACAGGCTGACGTTTCTGCGACGTTATCTATGAAATATTTATTAGTCGTCTTGTGTCGACGATGAATTAGTTGCAAACTTGTTACGACGATAAAGCGCGCGAGTTCGTGCTATCAGTGTTTAATGGCTGCATGCATCTCTTGTCGGGCGATCCACAAGTGACCGTTCGAAGGATAGATACGGGATGGAGCAAGAAAATCGCATTGGCGTGAGGCGTCTCGCAAACTGGCCGAATTCCTCGTTTCGCCGACGGCAAAGTATTGGCCTGGCACTCTACGTGTCCCGAATGCTTCGGGATGGCGCGGTACGACTGTGAGCCAGGCCTTAGCTGCTTTGCACATTGGTATTCTCGCTATTTCCAACTTACCGGGACTGGTGTGTCTACCGGAGCGCAATTTCACCGTATTTTTCCGATCGCCTTTTTCCCTTCCTCCTCCCCCTCCCTTCCTCTCCCGCCTGATCTTCCTCCTCGCGGGCGCGAGTACTTTTTGTTGTATATAAAGTGTATTCGCCACGCGATCGCCGATTCTTCTTTTAGCGATAGCACGAGCGATTCCTGGGAAGTAGTTCCGTCGGTGAAGCCGCGAAGTCGAGAGGTTTTTTTCTTCGCGTTTTCGGGGGGCGAGAAGGGCCCCCGAATCGAAAGCAGATACTTTCCGTGAATTAAAAAGTTAACTGTAGCACGAGGCTCCACAAGCGCGAAGTTGTTACTTTGCGCTTGCAGTGATCTTTACACCTCCTCCTTGGAAAATATTTATTTTATTAATTTCGTTATGTCGATCGAAATCACAATCGAGAATGTTAATAAAGATAATTGGGGAGAAAATATTATTGACTTTACATTTACATTTGTGTTCTGTGCGCGGAATTATAATACTTCAAACTTTCCTACTGTTTCGATAAAATTATATGCATTTTCCAATGTACGTTTCGAAGAAAGTTGGTATGTTAAGGACGATTCGACTGATACAGGAAGTTTAGCGAATCGATGATGGTAGAAATGGAGCTTTCTGGAAAAAGCTGATGTGAGACATCGAACTATCCTATTTGTAGTTTCGAGTATTGACGTAATGGCGTGGAATGAGGCGCAGTACAATTTCATCCAAAATGCTCTTTTATCGTCGAGACGTGACAGATAATGCATTCTGATGTAGACAGCTTGCGAATGCATGACAACGTCGATCAAAATTTGGGCCGTTATATAACAGCCCGATCATACTACGTTAATTAATAGATGATATTATCAATTAATTGTATTTTCGAACTAATAGAATTCTTAATCATTATCAACATGGTTTATATTTTTCACTTTTATAAATAATACATGTAGTACAAACATCTTTATCTATGCATTTGTTAATTTAAATAATATTAAAGTAAGAAGTAAATTTAAGTAAAAAGCAATATAATAATGTAATATACTTAAACAACTTGTACTTGTTATCGTGTTGTTACGCGTATCTCTGTTATACTGAAAACTGATTTTATCGTCAAATAAAATTTCACGATACACAACATGCACACGAAAAAGAATTGAATGTTCTTTTTTATTTTACCAAATCTATGAATTCATTGACTTCATGGCGAGTATCTCTCAGCAGAAATGCACCCTGAGGAGTTTCCGCGCACATTGAAATTCGTGGAGATACGTACGTTTTGCCGTTTCAGGGCATTCGCGTGGAATATATCGACGCGCTGTACACGCACCGACGCCTCGTGTAACTCGACGTGTATTCCTCGCGGGCGGGAAAAAAAAAATCAGAGACGACAACCGGCTAATGCCGATTACATTGCTGCGACCTGGTTTCCCATCCGCTGCCCCTGGCTAGACGAAAATGTCATGTGCTCGCTCTGAAATCCGGTACAAACCCTAACTTTGCGCGCGTAACCCGCGGCGATACTCGATTGTTACAATCCCAGGATCGCCTCATGAATTTTACATCGAGGCGACGAACTATTATCAAATTCCAATAGACAATTGGTGTTCTCGGAGGCTAATGGGATTGCGGTACGGCGCTGACACGGGGGGGGGGGAGGCGAGGGGGTGCGAGGGGAGCTGCAAAGGTTACGAGGAACGTGCCGCGCGCAGGAGTGCTTCCTTGTAGATGCGGGCGATCGTCTCTGAGGAGTTTAAGGATAGGGGCGATTTTCCTCCTCCCCGATCTTTCCGTACCTTTCCCGCCTCCGATACCAAGCGGTAGAAAAGCGGCCGTAGTGGAGAGAGGTAACGTGTACCGCCTCGATAATCGATGTAGCGTGCATCCACCTGAGTCCAATGCCTGCCATCCAGTTGACCCGAGAGAAATTTCTATTTCGAGGCAGCGCGCGCCGTCGCGGCGAGGCCGTGCGTTGTGCCGGGGAACTGCATAACCGCGGGCACGATGAAATTCTGATCGAGACACGGTGTGACTCGGCGAACTCATTTTGCGAATACTTTTTGCGAAGGGCAGGCGAACCTGTCCCACTTCGGCGACAATGCTGAAAGAATAATTCTATGCAAAAATACATATAGCTTAATAAACTTGAGAATATACGACGTAGGAACTGATTGGATATTGGAGACTTGGATATGTGGAATTCAGCAGCATATTTTTATAAAAAATATTTTATATCCAGACAAATTTGAGAAATTTTCTTTCTCTTCTTTTAATTTTAGATATTTGAAATTAATTATATACGTCACACGAACGCCTATGAATTGTATACGCGTGATTTAAAAAAAATTCGATAAACATTTTTATATTTTTTTTCTATCTGAAATCCGTATGTTTAATAATGAGGCTAATTTATTACAGCTCTCTACGTAGATCTCGGTATCCTCGAAGTATACGCCAAGATAGCTGAACTAACTCGATGCGATGCAATCTTATTCTTCGTAATATTTCCCGCAAGTTAATCAGACAAGTTATCTGAGAATAATATTGATGGGGAGTTCGCCGATGTGCAACATTTTCCGACCAAGGCAAAATATTTTACACTACTTGGTTGTGAGTGAGTTTACGGTACAAATTACGAATGTTTCTCTCTCGAGATAGTAGGCAGGTTGTATCAAGCAAGTACATACTTCAGAGACGGCAACTGAAAGTGTTCACCGCGATAGTTTCCCCCTTTAACTTTTCTTTTTTGCACCGCCCGATTTCACCGACGCGCGGAAACTTCCTTCTTTCTCTTCCTGTATATCTCTTTCTCCCTTATTCATACCTATTTTAAATTTCTGAGTGAAACTTGCCAGTGAAACAAGATTATCTAAATCAAAGTGACTCGAGAAGTCAGCGCCTGCGGCGGACGGTCCTTTCATCAGCTTTGTAACCAATGAACTAAGGGAAACATGAATCTTGCTTCCTCGTATGTTTCGTTAATTCACAAACGGCGCGCGAAAATACGTTCGTCAACGTACTTCAAATTTGTTCTGTAATAATTGTAACTATAATATATTTATAATTATAACAAATAATGATATGAAATTTAAGTTTCCTTCATTTCATTTTAGTGATATTTTAATAGCGATAAGTAAATCGATATTTCTCTTTTTTAAACTTGCAGAGAATAAAAAGATCTCTGAACAGCTATTAATACAATTCCCCGCTGTGCTGATTATCCGAGAAAGAAAGGAAAAAGAAACGTAAAACAATGCTTCCTTTTTCTTTCGTATTTTTTATAGAATATTTTTCTATTTCTCACGGAATGCACTAATTAATTCGTGTATATGTGTGATTTCATCAATTTCGCGTAAAAGCCTTCATCGGGCAGCATTTGCGTAATGTCAGATAATAACGTGACTTCGTATCGATCCTCCGGTATCTTGGGAGTACATTAGACGTTGTTTTTGATTTATCTTTAATGATACTCGCGACTCGAATGTGTCTCGTGTCTCTTCTCATCGCCCATTCACGATCGCTGGCAAGGCCGACTCGCCACGATCGATGGCTTTAAGTCGAGAAAAACGAGCCGCGCGGGACGATTACCTCAGGCATGCCTGTTGCGGAAGTGAGCTACCGGTAACTGCTTCGAAACACGAGAAAACCGTAGGAAACTCGGCAATAACCGCGCGAGGAAAATCGACGATGCTATCAGACAGTGATAAAAGCACACGCGTACGAGACAATACATGATTTATAATTCCGAAACAGATAATGTTAAATTATAGTATTGAAAAATATTACATTTTCGAGTCAAAAACTTTGGAGAATTATGTTGCGTGAACAATTCGAGAAAATCTAATCTTTATCTTACGATCGATAAAACTTCAAGATAAAGTGAAAAATGGATTTTACGTCATAGAATTAAATAATGAACCATAATACGTTCGAGTTATCTCGAGCGTATGTTGTCTTCTCATTAAACCGGAAGTTTAAGCAGCAAGCTCCTTTAGTTGAAAAACAAGTAAAGAACTTACAAATCTTCGTCGCGGAAGCCTGACAGTTGCTATTTGCGTACAACGCACGAAAGATTCGCGAACGCATGCAAAACTCGAGTTATTTGAGACTGACAGGATCGAAGGGGAGAGGTGCTTGGTTAGACGCGGAGACTAAAATTGTTTAGTTAAACTGAGACACAGAGATTTGTAGAATCGGGAATTTTTGGCACCCGTTCAGGTACACAAAGCTCGGTACGTGGACAAATACACGTCTAGTGTTAGAGCTTGTGTGTGTGTGTGGAGACTACTTTTACCCCGCCGTGGAAGTAACGTACGGTCCACTCGTACGTTTTTCGCACATGTCGTGGCGGGTGTATTTTAGTCACAGAGACGCGCACGAGGAGGGCACAGGATACCTCGCTACTGGAAGTCCTCCAAATGGTACGAAAAACTAAAACGGTCGGCAGAAATATGGCAACCGTATAGCCCCGGTCTCGTATATCAAATATTACTTCGAGATAGCACGAAGTATCGCGATAGCTTTGCAGCGCGCAACCCTTTCGAAACGCAGAATGCGCGCGCTTTATCTCGCACGAGGTTGAGTCCCGAAGGACGAGAGATTCCTGCACGACGGCACATTTTTCGAAATCCGCGACGCAAAGACGGACGTAAAGCAGCGTAACGCCGCGCGAATTGTGAACGTCGCGTTTCGTCGTGATGTGATAATCCGAGAAAATGTAGTCGAGATTTTTTTTCCGGAACTAAATCCCCGTTCTTATCTCTAAGCTGGCCGGCAGAAGAAACAGAGTTGTTTTTTAACATTTAAAACAGAGAAAAAGAGAAACACATGTGCATATTATATATTAAATATTAATATAATTTAATACTTTTGCTGCATTATAAGAGAGAGAGAGAGTACAATAGAAATGAGGTCTCCATTGATGGATGTCCATTAACTTGTTGCTCACGTAATGTAGATAAATTGCATGGGTATATCTTATCTCTCTTTAAAAGAGAAAAGAGAAGCAGAATTGTGAAATTTACTATAATAGAACACAGAGAAGTTTCGGGTGCATTGAACCATTACGAAGCACGTAGAAAATGTGCTTTCTGAGGACCGTTGAACAGTAGAAAGAGTATCGAAAAACGAAGATAGAAGATTTTCACAGACTCCATTTACGCAATGGATGTTCAGAGGTCAGTCATGTCTACAGCGACGATTGAAGGTTATAGAGGGTAGACGTCTTCTGCAAGTTAGGGTTGAAGTAGGGCGACTCTGGCCATCGTCAGCAGATTCCCTGTAGATCTTTCAAAGTTCTAATGGGGCTCTTCCGTGATAATGATACGCGTGTGACTGGAATAATTAAACAGAAACTTACTTCTATTACTAAGTAACATAAGGATCCATATGTTCACTTAAAAATTATAATGACATTTTTAGGATAAATGTAAAATTGTGTCTAATAATATTGTATACTAGTTTTAATTGTCATAAAGATTTACAAAAAGTTTACAAAAATTCTTATATTTCATAATATTAGAACAAAGTGTCGTAAAATAAATAGAATTTAATAGTATAGTAATTGATAACGCATTAAATAACAATTATAAAAATGTGAGTATTTATTGTAAATATTATATAATTTTAATGTAACTCTTTGAATCTTGAAATTAATTTTATATTAATTTTTTTATGATTATTTTTTATGATTATAATAAAAATTATCATACTTTGTCTATTCTTTTTTTTTATATACTAGACCTCACAACATGTGCTTCACGCGCGCTATTTCACTTTTTATTTTTTATTTTTTAAAAATAAATAGCATTGGTACAAGTTGTTATTTGCTGACTCCGCTCATGAAACAAGTGCAACAAAAGAACGATCAGCATCGCGAAAAAGCGACAACAATAAACCTCGAGAGATGCAAGTAATCGACTTAACATGCTTTTTTTTTAGAAGGGAGTACGATGGAGCTCTATATATATATATATCGCAATACATAAATAAGCCGTGGAATATATATATATATATATATATATATATATATATATATATATTCCACGGCTTATTTATGTATTGCGATCGAATACGGTATATCGATTATGAGACTGACTTCCAAATATTCAAGACACGAAATGAAAATAAAGGGATGTCACGAAGATCTATTAGTGTAATAATGTACAGCTCAAAATTGCATAATGGATTTTACATTATAAAATACCAATGACAATATTCAGAAAGCGAGAGAAAGACAATAATTCTATATTTGTCATATAAAATGTACACCTAAAAATTAATATCTCGACTTATATATTAACATTAGAATAATTGTTTATGAAAAAGAATGATTACAATGATAAAACATTGATGAATAGATATTGACAACGTGATGATATTTTTCTAAAAATAATCTTACGCTTTAGTAACATTTCCGGCAGGCCCCTAGGATTATCTTTAGCCATATGATAATATGCATAATATAAACTTCATGAAGCATTCAAGCAATGTACATTTGGGAGTCTGTTCTCGGTTCTGAATTAATCGTGATATATACGTGCAGTGACTAAACATTTGAAACTATTTAGAAATTTTGGACAGGAATATAGTTATGTATTAAACTGTATGAATTCGATGAGGAAAATTAGAGATAATAAACGTAATATGCAGAAGGTATATGATATTAAAAAGAATATGATAAATACAAATCTGTGTGTGTGTGTGTGTGTGTGTGTGTGTGTGTGTGTGTGTGTGTGTGTGTGTAATTTCCAAGTCACGTTATTTTAAGAATTTTTATGTAAATTTGCAGTTACAAGATACATTTATTTTAATCTTATAATCAATAGCGCAGGGCTGCGTTCGGTTTCCTCATCCAGCTGCTTTCTTTCTCTCTTTATCTCACTCTTGTATCTCTACTCCAATGCAGCAAGTTCACTCGGGTGGAGAATCGGAATGCAGCCCTATAATTAATCAAAAAATATTCATATTCTCATATTTACTGTTTTCAGCGTAAAATCGTGTCAATATTTATGTCATTATTTATTTTCTGGATGTTGAAGAGCATTTGACTATAAAATTGAGCGTATGATTCCGTATTGATTCCGGAATTTATTTAGTATAATATTTTTATCAAAGCGAATATGGATTTAATATCAAATTATATTAATTTGTCCGTATTCAAAAAACAATTTTTAATATCACGCTGTCCTTTTGCATATCATACATATTGCCCTTATTTTCTTTATTATTATACATTGCAAAAGCACACGATACGCAACAAACTAAAAATGGCGCTTGTTTTTTTTTTTTTATAGTTAAACAGTATTTATTAGTTTTCCTGCATTAGAACGGTATAGCATGGCGGTATACGTTGCCATCGTTTTTCCTTGATGTATCGAAAATGTATCGCTTGTTTTTCGTAAACACACAGGCCGGGCTTTTATCCGATGAAATCCTAACTGGGTTCCAACTGATTATAATGAAAATTGAAGCTGCTATTGCGGCGCGGCCCAGATTCCAGCGTGTTCCCGGAAAATTGAATTGTACGGCAGAGAACTGTCCGGGGAGAGAAGCGCGGCGGAATTCTCCGTGGAAAACAACTAGGTGGGACTAATTTTCAATTTAACCGTTCATCAGAATGACCGGCCGGGTGAGCAAGCTCGATGCGTTTCTTTCTACCCTCAGCAGATTGCGGCATTATCGCCGACACTCTCCAAGTGGTAAACTGTCTTCGTTACTTGAAGGATTACGCTTGCATTGGAAACGTGGACGAACCGTTGAGGCAAAAGCACGAGGTGTTGTTGAGCTATTTGCACGAACAGATCTTACTTCTGACTAAACGTTAATTGCACGTTAGTCTGTTACGTCTTACATAAGCAGGATTAGCTCTTACATTTAATATGACGATCCACTTGAGAAACATCTTTTGTTTCTCTTTTTTTTTTGCTCGCTTTTTCTTTTTTATCAAGCTCTCATCTCTCTACGCTGCATATTAGTTGTTTTATGGAGAACTGAATATCGATAATATGGAAATTCGCAGCATTCAGAATCATGAAGAAAATCAGAATTACGCGTAAAGTAATAACGGAATAATAACATTATGGTAGACGGTAGAGTGTTGTAAAATTATCTGTAAGTAATAAGCTGATAGCGTAATCCACGTAACTAAATATATATATTTCGTAAGAAATCGGAATACATACGAGGCGCGTGTGAATTTCCGCGATATTCGAGAAATTTGAACGGTAATTTGTCACGACAGTGGAGATGCATTTTAATTAAGTTATCTTTGTTATTACCTGACTGTTCCATTGGTCAATTGCATCCAAGAGGAGTGACTTTGGTCGCATCTGCATACGGCATAAATCACAACCCTCGGTGCTCAGAATGCACGGTGGACGTGCATAATCGTGAGACAGGATGTATTTGCGTTACATGCGGCACGCCACTAATCGCTTAATACAATAATATGATTTCGCGTTCGTAGCTCCCTGTCAAGATAAATATACATGTTTAAGATGTACGTTCGCTCGCGTAGTCACGTGCGATGTTAATTACGCGCATTGCGCCAGCATGACTAGGCGATATTGTTTCAACATACGACGTCCTTTGTAAATCATTGAATGCGGACGTGTTAAAACAACAAGCCCAAGATTATCAGAGAGCGACAGAATTTCCACACAAACTTATCGCGCAACCGTAAAGTCACACAGCGCTTCGCATTAGTTATTCGCTGAAAGCTTCATATTTTCTCTGTCGGAGTTGAAAGCTAAATTTTTACTCGATCATTCGGAAATCAAGATTTCGCGGCAAACGCAAAATATATTTATGTAAAAATTGAAAGGACCTTTACGTTATTTTATTATATAACTGCAATAACTTGAATATTGAGAATTTGATAGGAATAATTCACGCTCGATTTCCCTTGCTCTAAGAGACCCAGATTTCCTCGATATTCGATACTCATTAATTTTACACGCTATATCTCTCATAGGAACAAGTCAATCGCGTTCGCCAGTTTTTTTAAGCTTCGGCAAAAACTGGCAGCTGTCAAATCGCGAGAAATGCATATCGTGCAACGTTAGCCAGACGCAATTCCGATGGAAACTAATTTAAGGTCGATAATATCTGATATTTTTTATGCGAATCGCATACACTCGTCAATGTAGAAAGTTAAAAATCGATACTTCATATCGGATACTTCGTGTGCGTATGCATACACGTATACATTAAATTATATTCGGGTATATTGCACCGCGTGATATTTAATGTAAAATGGTGATATACTACGCCTGTGATACCGCATGACGTGTCAACAAACGTATAATTTGGCGACCGTGCCTCTCGATTGTCAGTCTCTGTGAAATGAGATGACACACTTTCGCGCTCCTTGCGCTAAAATACTATAATTCCCACGGTTGCATCTGATTTCGTGTGTACGTGTGTGCATCTATGCGCACGTATGCGCACGTGTAGCGTTCACAGATATCGAAAATTATCCCGCCGAAGATAATGCGCATTCAAAGACAACCGGGAAATCCGTATAGCTGATGCATATTCCGTTTTCGTACATATTTTTCGACTCGCGTAACTGATAAGTATTAATCATCACGTAGAGCGACGTATCGGTATGCGGAGACACAGCCCGACACAGATTTGCCTTGAGCTAACTCTCACACAAACAGATCCATCGAGCAATCCTTACTCCAAATCCGCATACGAAGTTTCGGCGCATGGCTAATTGTTTACTATTTGCACAGTGTCTGAGCAAGCTAAGGGTGGCGGTTCCGCCGGCCGCAAACTGGACCTTCTGGAGTTCCGCCCCATCGGGATACCTCTGCAATTTATTCGACAGATAGTACTCATTTCTCTTCACGTATATATTTAAGAAGAATACTTTGATAATTCTCCAAAGTCTCTTGGTAACTTTGGATAGCGTACTAGCAACTTTGTTGAATATTTATACACATATGCGCACCGTGCAAATGCACTTATAAATATGATATTCGACAAAATTGTTCAAAAAGTATTGAATAAATTAAATTGAGTAATAAATCTGTTATTACGCTTATTTGAAAACGATGGAGGAATAATTCAAAATAGCGATGCCTAGAAAATTGAACTGAACATAATCTTGTTCTCGATAATGAAGAATGTAAACTCTTTTTTAAATAAAAGAGAGAAAGGTTACGCTATTGTAATATAAAGAAAAGGATTAATATCTCGTAAATTTTACACGCTTCTACTTTCATTTTCCAATTTTAATGGAAACAATATTTCTCATTTTCACATTAACGGCCTTCAATATTTCCATTTTCCATACTTTCCAATTTTACGGGTCTTTAATATCCAGGTCAATTTGAATATCGCCATTCAAAGCGCCGGTAAGTGGCAGACAGCTGGATTGAATGGGCAATCCTTGAATAAATAATGAAAATTTACTATTTCCATCGACCGACGTTATTCTGTCCGTCTCGGAAATTTGCAGAAACAATTTTCAACGAAGATTAGGTCGAACGAAATCTCGAAAACCTGGACTCTCTACTAGACACGGAGTACGATAGGATAATTTTACCGGAGGGCTATGCAACTGGAATCCCATAGCAAGGAGATTTAACTGCACTATCGTATGGACGCCTTGATAATCTAGCTGTATCTACCTCTTAATAGTACGCCGTCCAAAGTTACCAAGGATTTCTACAATCTTCACCGGGTCTCAGTAGTATACACATTACGTACTTAATCCAAAATGTGCTCGGATTATAAAGTTAAAATAAAAATAAAAGAGAAAAAATTGGAAAGAAAATTCTAGTTTTTTTCTAGTTATTTTAATTATTCTAGTTATTCTAAAATTTTTTTGACATAATAGTTATAATAATAATATAATCAAAAGTTATTCAAATAAAATAGGATGCAGGTATTGTGTCAACTTCATATTTATCAACATTATATTTATCATAAATTCTATCATTTTTTTATATTATCTTCATAAAAATTGTTATGTATGACAAGTAATTTATCACACTTTTATTTTCAATTATTGCTTTTAATGCATAACCGATTTATCAGCGTTAAATTTTTTCTGTTCTGATAGCATATTATCGAGCGCTTCACGCTACTTGTTTTCTAACATTTTTTTAATTTTTACTTAATATCATTACACTATTACTATTATACTAGTAATTTTCTTGAAATATATAACTAATCAAAATACATGATTTTTATGATAACAATTGTTCATAAAGTAAGCGCAGCGAAAGAGAAGTCGATCAGAATCGCGGAAGAGGAACTTCATCATTTTAACATATTCGAGATTTTGACAGCATGCCTTTTTTAGAAGGGGAGAATCGAATTCTCTGTACGATTATCTTTTCATAGTTCGTATCTAGACAAAAGATGGATAGGACTCAGAATAGAAAAGAGTATAACCTTGCGGTCCCTGTGCAATGGCGGGTATCTGTATGTCCGTTTTTTTGCTCTCAATCCACGAGGGAAGAAATAAATCCTGGCGCGAATCGCTCATCTGGAAACTGAGGGGCAAAGACAGGGGAGGAAGTGCTATTGTTCGCGCGTGGATGACAGTCCCGAAAATAAAAATCCGCCCGCGGTGCTCCATCGAATATCGGAAGAATGCTTTTGAAAGGAGAAAAATGTCGTAACGGACATTCAAACGCTCGGGGGCGCCTATGTTAAATATAATCATTTAACAGATAGATTTTAATAAATTTATCTGTCACTTTTTAAATAATATGATATTAAACATAACGGAAAAAATCTCTAATTGCATTTTGACAGCTGTCTTTTCATTAACCATTGTTACAAAACTAATTGATTATTAATACGTATCTATAGATTTGGCCTTGTCATTTAAGCCATCAAAATTCAATCTTTCGAAATATTTAATAAATGAGATAGCTTACATATATATGACATCATGAACGTCATGAATAATTTTGTGATAGTAGAAAATATTCCTGTTGATTAAATTAGTAGTTCTGCAGTAAACCATGAATGATATCGGTAGCGGAGATTATTATTTGACTTTCTGTGTTTCGATACGTTTTATAAATAATAAAATATGTACCCAAGAACTCTGGCGTTATTTTTTTTTCTTTTGTACCGAAGGCGACTTACCGCCGCGCGTTAAACTTGCTTCATTAAGACTTCCAGAAGAAAACGCCGAGCACGCCGGATTAATTACGCGCGTCACTAAATCGAGAGCCGAAGTTTACCGGTTGATGAATAAATCGATGGCGGTGAGGCAATTATCATTAACCGTCGCTTTTAATATCGCTGCAAAATTCGCACGTTTGCATCTCGGGGAACTTATCGAGCCGGTCGCGAATAGCCGCAGACAGACACCGGAGAGATAAAATACTCCCATCGTTCGGTCCGATCGCAGGCCGTGAGGAGCATCTCACCGCGGCAATTTTAATATGCTAAGTGCCTGATAGCCCATAACCATAATGTTAAAACTTCGTGACTTCTTATTGCGGGGATATGCGCTTCCGTATCGATTCGATACGGGTAACGCATACGCGCGCCCACGTATCGGGTATTCGCGTCGCGCTTGCAAACTCGGAAGCTTGGAAACTCGCGAACGACCCAGTTGGAGAACGTTAAACGCGCCTACCCCCCCCCTCCGCGGACCCCCTCCCGCATTTATTACCGCGCGCATTGCTATCGTACTTTTCGTTTTCCGGAAGAAAACTTTGCGCCGTTACTCGATGTCCCAAATAGCGAGAGCCGAGAGCCCGCCCGCGATTCGGCGGAATGCATTCGTGGGAGTCCGCTGCCTGGGGCACAGTGTGGAAGAGCCCTTAAATTTCCACCGACGGAAAAGTCGATATTGTTTCCGGCGCCCCTACATACGCAGCCATAAATTCAAAATAGATGCCGGATGTTGAGAGCACTTTCAGACATTGTGCTCCATATGGCCGCTGTCACGACCGTGTTGCGGAGTTTCGCGGTTAGAATTTTGTTGCCAAGTTTCGACCGAATGATCTCTATGGGTACATTTAAGTGTCCCTCTTATCTATTAAACATTACTAATGAGTATGGGTTCTCACAATATTTCAGCAATATTTTAAATGATACTTTATTTCTATTGTTTAACGAATATCGCCCAAATATCTTTTTGTTTAAAATTTTATTTTATAACTTATTTGTTTATATATTATTTTATGCTTATTATAACTTATATTTGTTTTAATATTTTAATTCTTACTTGTTTTTGTTGATAAAAAATATTTTTATCGATAAAACTTGAAATTTTTTTAATAAAGCAAGTGATATAATATGAAGCTTTGTTAAAATTTTGCAAATATTAGAAATATAAAAATTAAGAAACTTTACTTATATATGAAAATTTTGGATAAAAGGTTTTCTTAAATACGTTAAATTCTTACGGCAATTTTCTCGCGGCGATTTGACCACGGATGTAATCACGTGCTGAATCGATTTCACATCGGATTGCACACACTAGTATTAAGCTGGCATCAAAGGATACTCTCGGACGATTACACGTTACGTATTTGTTCAAAGAACACTATGTCTCGTTCAGTCTTTGTTTGCTTGTATCTTGAAATCCGAGGTGTTCTAGAGGCGATTGGCTAATTCCACAAATTCCTTCAGACTTCGCAACAAGACTTACATTAATCCTTGCAATATATGCATTAGTTTATCAAATTTTTAATAAAAGTAATTTGATTATTTTGTATAATTAGATTTTTTACGATTTTATTGTCATCTAATATCAATTTTGCTATTTATTCGATATGTTTTCAATTACGTCGTGATAACCTGCATAAGAAAATTTTTAACTCGATTGTTTATAATATATTGTGTATTAATATATATTTATTAATATGACAATTGTCAAGTTCTTGTTTCTGTTGGGTTAGTAATTATTATGTTTTACAAAATTATTTATTTAACTTTTAATCAATTGGAGATATCACTATTTCTACTATAATTTTAATTATTATATTAATATCATAATATAATCCAATTCTTACTTAATTAATAAATTTCATTTAAAGAAAGCTGTTATCAAATCAATTGTCATCTCATTAATAGTTTTACGAAATAATTGTGTGCAATCTACAAATTACATCGTAAAGTGTTGGCGGAAAATTAATGAACAGTAAGAAAGAAAACAAAGAGAGAGGAAATTTAAGAAAAAAATTACTCGCCGCAAGGAGAGGAAAAATCGCGTTCTAGTTCCTGTTTTGTCAGCCTGCTTTTTATGGCAGTTTCCCAGGTCTCTCGTTTATCTCGGAAGGCCGCTAGCAAAGTCGTTCGGAATATCTCGAAGCTGTGGAGACTTTCAGTTTTACGACATTGGATAATGTCGCGCGACAAGCAAAAGTGCGGGGTTGGAGGAGGAGGCGCGAATGCGAGTCACGTTTAGTGGCGGTGCCAAGGTACCGACGATATCCCGGTTGACAGGTAAAGCGGAATTCTTGAAGACACATGGATAGGAGGCACGTCTCACCAGTCGATGTGCATTCTACCAGATCTTAGATGACGGAACATAAACAACGTCGCTTTACTCTCCGTAGAAGAGAGTTAAAAAGTCTGAAAATGCCGAGAAATTCAGTGATGCTTGCGTACGTATACGATGGAATGTTTCACCGTTAGAATTCGGAGGAAATTTTTTTACTCCAAGAATGCCGCCAGAAATGCAATTTAGTTTAGCTACTTGCATTAGACGTCTTATTTTAAATGTCTCACATTAAATATACGAAATTTATCGTTTTATAGAAATCATTGAGATTGCTTCGTTTTGTTGCTGTAAAATATGCCTTCATGTTTCGCACGTGTACATGGAAGAAATATCTCGTTTTAATCACGTATTTATTATGCAAGAAACAGCGAAAGGAGAAATCTTTGAAATGAGCCTTTGAACCTTGTAGAATCTGCTGGCATTGATCCAACTGCTGGCTAGATTTTGATATCTTTAGTTCTTGCAAATGCTTGCGCTACTGCGATGCAAACGTTTCTCCAAATCCAAGGGATGTTCGTGCAGCTCAATCCTTAGATCTATGAATCCTTCTACTTGTACAGTTCTTGAATCCCTGAGTGCTTGCTTCGTTGGGCTTTCTATATCCTCTGAAATTCGTATGTTTTTGTACCACTGAGATTTAGATGGTTTTGACAAAAAGTTTGGCACCGATATCTTTAGCTTGAGATGTATTCGAAATATACAGCGCTATTCAGATGTAGCAGTTAGATTCGATAATACAATGCAAATGAGTAGAGCACGTTCCACGCAATTTTGTAATTTTAATTACAAAAGCAGATACAATTTATCACCGGATCATGAATCTAAATAATGACTGCATGCGTTAGGTCGACAAGCTCGACTATTGCACATGATGTTCAAGCTTGACTATTGCACGTGATGTTCAAGCGACACTAACATTTGTGATTGCGGACGATTATGTACCGCTAGTTTGTTGAAACAACGTTGAAAATTGCGTACAAACTTTATTAATGTGACATACACGCTTGTTATCGTAAATTAGATAAATGTTTCTATTTTTGAACATTATAAACAAACAATCAGTATAATAACCAAGATTTTAAAAAACAAGATAAAAGATAGTATTATTCGATAAACAGGATCCTAGATGTCTATTAATTTCTTTTTTGAATTTATATCTATAAATTTGCTTATATTCGTAGGGAAGGGAATAATCAATTTCAAAATTTGATTAACGATTTATTAAAGAAGAAATAATTTAGATGTAGCTTTGAGCTGCTATGTTGCAAGTCCGTTAAAAATAATGGCACATGATTTGATATAACTCATTGTCCTGAATTTATAGATGTAAATTTAAAAAAAGAATTATATTAGATACCTAATAGCCTGTCTACCGAGTAATGTGCTATTCTTTTTTCTGTTCTATAAACAAAAATTAATATTAAAAACTTGTCTATTGTATTGAATTTCTTACAAGAATATATCTTCCAGGGGAATATATAGTTTTCTATATATATATATATATATATATATATATAGTTTTCTATATTTTCTATACAATGAATTCTCTTGAAATAGTCGTTTTCGCCTCTACATTTATTAGCACATCTTTCCCGGAATCAATCCATTCATGGTACCGTTTCATCAGTATTGATTCCCCGAAACGAGTCGATTTCATTCTTGTGCTTTTAGTCGAAACTGTTTTCTTATCGACGCGCTGATCAGTACGTCCAATTTATGTGCATTTGTCCGATTGATATTTATGACTTGGCGATCGGTGGATCACCACGGTCCCAACTTTATGACGTAAGCATTTCTGTGTCACGCAACGTTCACGCTTGGTGGTACCACCACCGGTAGCCGCGGCATCTCCTGTCGTATCTCGTCAATAGCGACACGTATTGCGCGCCTGCGAAATTAGAACCGTAAACGAGAAAGAATGACGATGTATTACGCGTTTCATATTTCTAGAAGCCGCGAAACGGATCGCGGTATGCGTCTCGATCTGCCCCAGTGAATTATTGGAACGTTTTCCATGAAGAATGCCACGATAGGCATACGTCGAGAGGACCGATTGATGTGCTGTCCCTCGTCTGCAAATCATGTCGAACAGAAGGCTTAATGTTCCGTACAAATCAAATCCATGTTGGAACACCAACGCAAATTCGTTGTACACGGTACGATACGTCAGCCTCGGGGTCTGGTTTTCAGACAGGTCAGATTTTAAGTATTCAATCAGTTTAGCTTAAATCGAATAGATTTCTGATCTAGAACTAATTTTTAAGTACAAAAAGAAGGACTCTTTTTAAGATAACTTTTTAGGATAATAAGAACAGATCTAAAACTACCGCGTAATGGTTTTACAATTTATATCTATTTTAGGATCTGGCAATAACTTTTTTAAATGTCGAAAATGGAATTGCTTTCATAACTTACATCGAGTCGAATCGTAGAAATAAACGCCAGCGTATAAAACGTTGCGGTTACTTTATTTTGCTTTCGATCTATACGCGAATACTACACGAACCATATATTTTATTCTTATTCTGTATTTTCTGCTTTTTTATCCTCCCACAGTTTCCCTCTGTGTTTCTGTTCCTTACTTTCTCGTGTAACGAGCTGAGCTGCGCGCGTTCCGTTAGTCAAGCAATGGAAAGGTGGATACCAATCCTGGTAAATCGCATTTTCTCTTCTTTTAAAAATATCGCTATTTTTCAACAATAGAAACAAGAATAGAATTTTTTAAATCTTTTATGATGCATTAATGTAATAAAAACAATTCACGATTTTTTTCTAATTACAATCATTATTGCGCTACTATCACGTATTGGATTTTTTATAAAAAAAAGAACAATAGGGCATGTATGTATACATAAAAATGTGTTTCCGTAAGAGATGTTAATAACGCGATCAATCCAAGTGAGCGACGGAGAGGTTATTACACGTATGTTCGCGATGAAACTGGTTGCATTTAAATTCCAAAGTTTGCATAAACGTTTTCATAAATGCTGGACGAGTTTGCTTTCAGAAATGGTCGCGCAATTGCCTTTGACGTGACAAAAAAGTGCAATATACGCGGGTGTGCGCATTCTGCATGCAAATATTGCGGCAATTTAATTGCATTAAAATTTAGATAAATTTCAAGAGAAAATAATAATTGAAAAACACCGCGTCTACGCTCGAGTGTCTGATAAATATATGCATGTTATCAATATAATGCCTCTCAGCTTTTTGTTTGCGCAATAAAATCATATAAATCATGTAATTGCATATATACAAAATCGTTAAAATAATTTTTATTTCAAAGCTTCACATACAAAATTATATCAATTTAATTTTAAAAATTAATATATATTGATAAACAGAGAGAAAAAAGGGAAATGAGAGAGAGAGAGAGAGAGAGAGAGAGAGAAAGAGAGAGAGAGAGAGGAAAAAAGAGGACATAGCATGTCCTCTTGGCATAGCATGTGTTTGGACTTTTAAACGTCAAGACTATTGTCCGCAGCTTTTGATATACATCTCGTATGCATAGTATATTTCCATGTTCGTTCGCATAAAAGGAATTGGAGTGTCCAACGATAACGTTTCTCAAGTTTCCCGACATCAGATGCAGCCATTGTCTCGCTAGTTGTAGTTGCTATAATCATTTAATATCGCGATATAACAGGTGTCTCGTTCGAGCTGACGGACGTAGCATCTTGAAAATGTAATGCGAGCGATTTTTAACATTGCGCAAAATGGAACTGTTGGTAATTCATTCTTATATCTTTTATCGACTTTCTTCCGGAAGTGTTCATTGCTATAAAGCTGCGTTCCTTATACGAACGTATTGAAAATCGAGGCCATAGACCGACGTCATCCAATATAAATTCAAATTTTTCATCACGCTTGCGGTTGCCACCTTTTTTATGCTCGGCACACAACACCTAGTTCACGAGACTTTATTAAACGATAAAAGACTAAAAATATAAACGTGTGTGACACGACTGAATAATATATAATAATTTTTTTACGCATAATTTATACTTATGTTATCAAAAATTTATTATTATCACCAATTATTCTTATTATTATTATTATTCGATTGTCAGAAAGAAAGATAATAAGTGTTTCCTCTCGCAGTGAAAATCGGAGCTGATCTCATTCCGTCTCAGTTCACAAGTCGTTCGGAAAAGTTATATTTAAAATCGAGATTCCGAGGTCTTTCTTACGTGATTACGAACGAAGGTAATTAAGGAATAAGAAAGTCGGCGAAGTGTGTGTTTGTAACGCGTGAAGATTTCTCGTCGTTACCTTCTTACAGCGAAAGAGTCGACTAAGTACTTTACATTTTTTAATCCCGGCTATCCCGGCAGTTTTCGATCGATGACGGCTACGACAATTACAGTTCATTAAGCGGCAGCTTCAATCGACAGCCCGTTATGGAAGCGGTTGGCAATGAAGCCGTCGTCCGTCGCAATTTAACTTGGTCGCCGCGTCTTCATTCTCAAGCGACGGGTGCATCGTGATTTACATCTCAAAGAAAACTCCGGAAAGGCTTAACTTAACCATCGATCGTCATTTACGCCTTTGCCGTCGGTCTCTAAATGTAACCATACTTTGCGTCGCGAATAAATCAAGATGGTGCCCGATGAAATCTGAATAGGGACGTTTGATACGTTTGAGTCTCTGGACGAATCCACGGATTTGTTCCATCTGCGAAAAAGTTTTATAACTGTCGGAAATAAAAACGCGAAAAAATACTCCGTGCCGCGTATCGCGAATCGTTCTTGCGCAAAATCCCGCGGTGAAGTTTCTAATTAAACTCCCTCGAGCACTGAAAACAATTTACATTAATAAATACCACGGCGCGATTTGTAGATTTCACGTTAAATCAAGCGCATTCCACCTCTTTACCTTCCACGGAAGACCACTTTGTTTCCGATATTCTCGCTTCCCGCGTCTCTCTCGTTTAATTAATGTTCTCGTATATTGTAACATTTGTGTAGCATAATGTAACACTGTTACAGGACCATTTCGTAAACGCGCAAGTTTTGCGATGACGCGTTTACTTGGAGCTGCACAAGATGCCGTGTCCTTAGAGAATCTTCAATGGAATATTATCCCTGGGAACATCCAGTTAAATGGCGCTATCATCTTGAGAGACTCGTTTCAGCTCGGCCATTAGCGCATCCACGAACGTCAAACTTTGCATATCCGCCGCGTTGGGTTTGCTCACTGGCAAGTAGTCGCTGATAACCACCGTCGTGCCGTGCGGAGAACACGACAGAGGGAAGCCAACGTTTCGATTCCTCCGACGACGACCCGCCTCTTCCGAAACGGACGGCATAAGTCAGGGATGTAGTTGTTCTAATGACGGCAACTCTCCCCGGCGAACTAGTCGTCACCGTGTTCGATATGGCTTCTTAAGGAAAACCAATTAGTCCCTCGAGTGATAGTTCGTGGTTAGTGTGTAAGATTGCGCGAGCGGATCTCCGGAAGTATTAGTGACGTGCTAAAAGCGCGAAAACGCTTCCCTCGACGTCTCTCGCGTGATTTCTCATGCCGCTAAAGATACCTTTAGGTCACGTTTCGAGTCATTTCCCTCTGAGTGAGTGTTCTTTTTGCGTGAGTAAGCAGAAATTCAGCCGCCACTCTCTTGGTTCTTTATATCCGGTGTCGGCGGCTATTAAAGTTGCTCGACTTTTTCTATCGATCAGGTGTAAAAACGCCTATGCCTGAGCATCGCGCCGCCACTCCGAGACAAAGGCTGTTACGAGTAGGGTGTAAATGAATGAGCCGTCCCGTCGTGAAAAATGATCTCGGCCAGACTCCGAGGTATCTACTAACAATTGGTCACTACAGTTTCCACGTTGACGCGCTTCCTCTAGCGCGAGAGCACAATAGCGCTATTTTATTTGCCATTTTAAATTTTCTGCGAGATGAAATTTAAATATGAGTATCGGAATATATCAGATTGATTCATCAATCAAATCGCACTACGATTTATATCTGTCTCTTTTATTGCGGCAATAGATCGCATCGCGCGCTGATTAATCTGTCTCAATTAGCGGCGGCCATTCATGCATTTGACGATGTACATCAAATGTGTCACTTCATAAACACGAATATCGTTTTAGTCAGTGCGCGTAACTTGATTGGCTTATTTTCAATATTTTACAATGCACATCACTGTAATGCCATTTGATTTAGATAACGGGCATCGAGTTACAGTATAGAATTTTCAAACATTAATATCCATGTTATTTGCTTGATGCCGCTAAATTGACAGTATCTAAAGCGTAGAAATTTTTTGGGCTTTCAAATGGAATAAACTGGCAGCTATTTTAGAAGTGTTGAAAGTGAACGATTGAACCACTTTGAATGCAATGCAGTAGATCGTCGAAAGATTCCGCAAAGCCAAAACTTTAGAAACGTTTTCCCAAAGGCGAGAAAATTTAAGGATCAAACTCTGTAATTTCGCTGAACATTTACCAACTTTCCTTCAGAAACTTTTCGTAGGTACAAGTAGACTTTGTACAATATAAACCTTTGTCTAAGAAAAAAATATAGTTCTCTCTCATGTTAAATGAGAAAAATTAGAACTTTTGTTTAATATATAAAATATATGTATATATCCTATATTTTATATATATATATATATATAGATAGCTTATATTTTTTTAAAGAGAAAACAAGAGAACAAACAGCCGCAGATACTTTTGTTCTACAATAGACTTGCCGAGTGTCGATTTTGTATTTTTTATTAAATATAAAGTCTAAGGAATTTATTAAAATTATCAGAATATTCATATTATATATTAAAAGATGTTTACATACACACTAGTTTTAAACCAGGTTTTTGATTTCACAAATGGGTTTTTGAAAAATAAAATGGTTTGCACTGCTGATATTTAAATAATTATTGGATTTTGTGACACATCCATACGCATCGATACATAGCAATTTTTCAAATAAACTGTATGCGTCGAAAAATAGTTATACGAGGGAAGATATCTCCTCTCTCTCTCTCTCTCTCTCTCTCTCTGTATATATTGATCGCGTAGCTTTGCGCACTTTTCGCACAAACGACAAATTGCATTTAGCCCTCGGATGTCTAAAAACACTCAAAGATATAGATGATGACAGATGAACACTCAAAGCCAAAGGTGAACAAGCACACAGGTCCTGTCATTGGATGAAAAAAAAAAAAAAATAATAGCCTCGTTTTGTTGCTGTATGGCATGTGTCAATAGACAGCCCGAATAAAAGTGTTTTGTTCAACGGGCTCCATTACTCGCTACTTTTCAATAAACAATCGTAACATGTATCGCAACGGTAGACAATAGACGATTCGATTTCTGCATGCCGGATATGGTGCCTTGTGTTTGCGAACACAGTTTAAATAAAATTCCCTATTTATTTAATATAGATTACCATTCGCATGGTCGTTTTCCGTATACAGGATCACGTGCACAATTACATTATTAGAATGCATACATTTTATATCACTTAAATCGAGAGACATACGCATCGTTTAGTTTCAATTGCAAATAATTTGGGCTGTTGCATTAATTATCAGCGTATGTTTTGCATATCATATCAAAACAATCATCAACAAATGATTGTTTATATTTATCTGTCTGCATGTAAAACGAGTTTAGCGCGGCCACTCTCGGTATTCACCTCTGTGGGAATATAATATTAATAAACCGTCTCTCTTTCTCCGAGAGAATTTGTGCGTTTTGCGTTTAATGATTTTTTTTAAATTATTCCTTCCTCCGTACGCGAGGTACCGGCGCTTAGTAACTAAAATTGCGCCTAGTTCTGCTCTGCCGCGGATATCGTTATAAAACGCTCAAAATATTGTGCGACGTCGCGAAAGTCGGTCTTTCTGCACGCATGCCCGCGGAATAAGCACGCGTTATTGCACCGTGCACTTACGGTCTCAGAGTAATTGCGGAGCCCGTCTGTAGCGGCTACGAATGCTTTTCGCCGCTAATGAAAAGCGCTGAGCGCAAGGGTGTGTGTGTGTCGTACGGGACTGGAATAGGAAAAGCATCGATGCCTTAAAAGCGCACCGTACGACACAAAGTATGAAGGATCGAAGCTCAAAGCACACCGAGAGGCTTGAGTGGAGATGACTTAAAAATCGAACCAACCTAATCCGACCCGCGCTCGCGATCGCGGAAGATCAAAGCAATCAGCCATCGTTTCTACGTTTTCTACGAGAATTCTCTCATTTCACTTGTCACATTATGTCGATTATCAAGCTACGCTGCTTACAATAGATCAGTTGAGAACATCGAATTACGTAATAGATAGTTCTAATTAATAGACCATAGCATTATGAAATTGGAATATTATGTTTTTGATTAATTGTGTGATGGTTAAATATAAATATAAAACATGTTAAAAGAAAAATTTAAGAGAAAAACTATTTTAATACTAGCAGTTTTTTAGCAATTATTAATTAAACGCAAAATTTAATATGAAAGTAATTTAATCTGCAATTAATTTGAATGTTAATTATGTCTGAGGCATATCCTTCTTTTATGAATAAATAACGGGTTTTTGTATTTTATATTAAATAGACATCTTCAAATATACATTAAGGAAGGAAAATTCTTCTCTTATCCCGATTAAATAATTTCCGGGATATACCTTACGCAGATTTATTTAAAATGCAGTTCTCTAAAATAAGTAGTAACCGGGCAAACATATGCTTATTCTACAAGGAAATAGTCTTCATCTTTTATGCGAATCTCTGCATATTTTCTCTCATATTACAAGCCATTAAACTTGCAGCAAATCCATATTAACAATAAATAAAAGGAAAACTATATTTGCGTAACTCCGTTTTTTAAAATTATTTTTTATCATAAAATATTAACTTACTTAATATTAATCAAAATATATAACTTTTTACTTTATTAAATTATAGATTCTGAAAATAAAATTGAAGATGGTCATTTTTTTAAAAGTTTTTATTATATATTATACATAGCTTCTAATTTGAACAACTAATTTGAACAACAAGAGATATATTTAAGAATTGTTATGTCAAAATACTCTTTGCCATAATATTGTTTCATAGAAAAATTATATGTTATTATCATCATTCGATCGATGCGTAAAATGGTTTTTTGGTAACTGCCACTTAAAAGTGAAAAGTGAAAAATAAAACTTTACGTGGAACCTTAGTTAATCGGGTCTTTGCCGTAATCGGCTTAATTGCCAAGGAGTTTGCAGGCAGGCTTTACGAGGAACGGTCTCAACCCAAACTAGAAGTACCTACTTTACAGAGAAAGTCGCCCGTGTATCGGTGCTTGAAAATGTCGCAGATGAGACGACACACATAGGATAAAATGCAGTCAGACTTCAGAGATAAAATTATATAGTCTTCTGTATATTCTTCCTCCGATTTTGTAATCGGAACTTATTTTTACATAGTATTGTACAAAAAGTGCTCCCTTATTTCTTTAATTATGAATAAATATTTATTTTTAATATTTAATATTTAAAAAATTTTAAATATGATATATCTATCGTTTAAATAAAAAAAAAGAATATAAATATGTACAACAACAAAAGTTATACATTGAGTAAAAAAAAGTACATATAATTGTCGAAATAAATTCAACTTTATTATTATAAAAAGCAATTCCTCAAATGTTTGCAAATTAAAATACGTAACATCTTTAGAAACGCGCGGATTTACCTTCGGATTTGTAAGAGATATTTCTACATTTCTATAATATGAGAAAGTGTTTTCGTGATTATTTTATTTACAAAATTATTCATCAGAAAATTTAAATACATACTTTGGAAGACAATTTTGAATAGATTTGGCAAAGTAACAGTAAAAGTGAAATGAAGTCAAGTATCTCTCTAGTTATATCAGTCTTTCCTTTTTCATATTCATTAAAAATTTACAATTCATTCCTCGACTAAACCCCGAGGTCTAGACCACTTAAGATGAAAATGGGAGCAGGCTACGCAGGTGGTATGAAAAATTAAGCATACCCTTAAGTGACACATAATAACGGACAACGGATTAGATCTAGAAAATTTACGATGATATAACAATTAAACTTTACTAAGTAAATTCATTTGTCTGGATTATATTTTCTTTATAAGATACAAATAGTTGAAAAGATCTTTTATTTGTCAATACGATATTATAAAGTCGATAAAAGCATTTCAATTATAATATTTTTTACATTTCACGAATATTCAATTTTCAATCTGATCTGTCCCAGTTTTTACTCAAAAATAAAATGTTCTCTTCTTTGTCTATCGTCTATTGTCGAGCGAAAAAGAGGAGATGAAAAAAAAACAAGAAACGAAATATAGTACATCTACAGTTTTTTATTTTTACAGTTATTATTTTTTAAGAATTTTTATTTTAACAGCCAACATTGCTATTCGTCGCTTTATTCTCCGTCCAATCCAATTTCTTTTAAATATCAGAATTCTT